>NC_138117.1:30147500-30222500 GCF_964146895.1 Miniopterus schreibersii
ATTTTTACTTTTTAGATGGAGTTGTAAGCGACTGATACTTGTTCAGTGGTTCTCGTTTTGCTTTGTTTGTTCTTTAGCGGGAGCTTTCACCTCCCAACTTTATTTCAAGAGTGAATCCTGTTCAATGAATCTGCACATAATTAGTTACTCATTTTTATCTTTCTAATGAATGAAATATAAGAGAAATACCAATTACGTGTTTAACAAACTTCAAGCATGTAAATGAAGGCCCGTTTGAACACGAAAGGAGTTAAGTTTTCTTTAAGGCCTTTTTCTTACGTGGGTTATGAGATGGTGTCTTCAAAACGCCACTGCATCCGGTCACCATGGTGGACAAATGGGTAGTTAGGGTGGGTGAACAGAACCCCACAAGCCCGGGTGTTAGGCTTTTGCTGGTCACTTGATTGTGTTGGCATCGTGTGTACATAATTTGGGTGAAAGATTTCTTTCGACCTATTAATTTTTTATCACTATGCGGGATATGCCTTAAACATAAGCATTTCCCTTGGCATCCACTCTAAGCTGACTTCCAGTGGTATTTAAATGTGTGACTATAAAATACTTCTACTGGCATTTCCTTACTAGTTAGCAGCTGTTACAACAGCCTCCAAACATCTATTAAGTAAAGAGAGATTTGTTTGGTAACATATATTAATAGGAAAAGTGATCACAAGGCCAGGAGTAAAAGTTTTAGGGGGATTCAAGTACCTTGGTTCCTAAACTGGAAAATTGTATAAACAGACAGATTTTCAATAGCACATTAGCCTTCAGTTGAATTCCATAAAGTATATTGAGTGTAGCTTAACATGTTTAATTTCAGACATCACCAACAGTAATCAGATAGGGATTTCAGAAAACAATTTATTCCATTTCAATGGAATTTCCATTTTATTAGCTGTAATTTCAAATATGTAAATGGTAGCCAAAGCTGGATATGATGCTTCAGTTAAGAATTTTTTTTTTTTTTTTTTTTTTGCCCATTGTTTCTTCTAGCATCTTCTTGCCAAATCTTCTGGAGCGCTTGTAATTTCCTCTGTACAGAGCCCAACAGGCTCATCAGCAGCAGAAGGTAAAAATAATAGATGTGAGGAATTTCTGGAGATTTATGAGGTTTAGCTTTTTTTTTTTTTGAAATGTACACTCTGTCTGGCTATGCTAAGACGCGGCCACATGTGGACTCTATGAATTGAAAATGTTATAAATGGGGCATCACTTACCCCTTGTTAAGAATGCGATTGAGGAACAAAAGATGTTTTCTGCGAGAGTATTTGAAGATTACTGACTTCTGAATGATGGCGATGCAGTGGAGATGAAAAGACACAATGAATACTTATACCTGAAATTTTTAATCTTGGAATTGGATATGGATTCATTTCCCCTTGGTTTAAATATATTAAATTTTTATCTTTCTGTAGCTTCTTAAACTTCTCTGCTTTCCGTGTATAATATTGGGGGGAAAACTGGATATATCTGTACAAAAGATCCCAGCAGTATCAGACAGCTTCTAATGAAGACTATTGACATCACTGACATTTGGCATGAAGCACTGCCAGAAAGGAAATTAAAAAGTACAAGCCATTATCCTAAAGACCATCTGTTTATGAAAATAGCTAATTTCACATCACTTTGTTGAGCATAAAAATGACTCCTGGTTAAAGGACAGAATATGCCCCTCTCACAAGCATGATAGTTTCATCGTTAGTGAAAATGACCCTTTAACTTTTTCAGGGACTTGCTCTATTGATATTAATTAATTAGCTTTCATGCTATAAACATCTCAAGCACTAGAGTGCAGCTACGCTTCTGTGCCAGGCATTTCTCTACATCTTTTCTCTTACCGATGTCTTGCTAGAAGAGGCTAGCACAGCATTAGTAGAAGAGCCTCTTGTCCCTGCCTTTGTTTACCAGTGGGGCTGACTGATGGAAGAGCTTATAATCGTGGGTGCAATTTGGTCTCGGCCTCACGAAATGGCATCATTCTCAAGGACTTGCACACATGATAGCCTAAATCTTGTGGAGATAATTGTTACTGAGAACATCACTTTAACCTGACTCACCTTCCACAGATGCTGGGAAGGGGAGAAAGGTAGTCTCCTGTCAAAGGCTTGATTTCATAAAATGTTGGTCGACTTTGGAGATGAACAAAGGGCACTTGAAGTGTTGTTGTATGAGGCATTTAAAATCCAAAGAACTTTGCTTGGGTTGTTTTGTGATTTTGTTTCCCTGGAAAGGTAGTGCCTCCAATCTGAGCTTAAGTACTCAAATTGAAACGCCAGCCATTTAAATATAAGCTTTAGAAGAATAATAGGTCCTAGTGTTTTGTTTTAAATATTGATTTCTTTATATCCCTTCCCATTCAGTGATAACATGAGGCTGGACTAAGACTGAAAAAAGTAAATGTTTTATTTTGCTGCATATTGTGTAACATATGCAAAATATGTGTGCAGCTTAAAAGCATTAGAGTATCTTTGAGAATAATAGTAAAGCTAAACATACTTCAAAGCAGAGTGTAAAATAGCCATCGGAAAACAACATTTAATTATTCATGAAACCAAGATATTGCCTTGAAATGAAGATAAGCTTTTGTGTAGTTTCGTGATATTTTTAAACAAAGTAAATAATGACTTTTTCCCCTCCAACCCAATTCACAGAGCATTCCAGTTCTCAACATTGTAAGTACAAATAAATATGTTAAAAATCTTAAACAAATTAAGCAATTTGGTATTTCCCATTTTTGTAAGCTTTACGTGTGTTTCTCATCTGTGGTTATCTTGCAGATGAGAAATTACTGCCTCACAATTTCCCATTGTCCATGAAAATAATGTACAGAGGGTGAATTAATATAGTGGTGTTAATCTAGTTTTTTAAAATAATCAGTCTCCTATGCATATACTATTTATGTTCTTGTCTGTGCAGGAGTTTCTTTTCCTAGAGTCATTCTCTATCTACCAAATTTATTTTCTGACAAATGAGATTGGATTACCAAGTCACAGCTGTGTATGCCAGTTGATGTATTGCGGTAGGATTGATAATTCATAAAAGCCCAGTACTATTTGGGGGTTAAATTTTTTTTTAGATATGAAAAAATAAGGCTGCCTGCTAGATTTCTTTTTCCATTTCTGTTATCTAAGTTTTACCAGGTTTAGACTAGTTATTGACTCAGTAAATGTAAAAATAAATGTTGATATGCTGTCAATATTAATGTAGATGTCAGGCCAACACTGGTCCCTAATGTATGTAAGAGCAAGTATTTTTTACCTTGATACAGAAAGGCAGTCATGTGTGAGATTTAATATACATCCTAATCTGTCTTGTCATTGCTCCAGCCATGGGTGATGCACTAATGTGCGGGCGCCATTTCCCTTTTCTCCCCGCACAATGGGCTAGACGCCCGTGAACCGCAGCCCAGCTCCCCCACAGCAATGGCTCTGAGGACAGTTAGAACCACTGCAGACTTTCCTTTAGACTTGCAGTCTTAGACTTATTTAGGCACCCAAGCAACACGTAATTAACAAAAGCAACCTTCGAAAGTCCACTCTTAAGCCTACTGAGAATTTTTCTTCCAAGAATAAAAAAAAAAAAAGCACAAACATTCTTAAAACATTTGTATTATGTTTCAGTGCAAAACAGTACTGAACTGGCTCGAGTTCGTTTCTTTTTCCCAAGATTATGGGCATCTTAACAGAATGTGGCAATACGTTTTCTAATTAGGTTATCTTATATTTTGGATCAGCGTTGGTGTAATTAAAATGACCAAGTACAACAAAATAAAATATGAAATATGTGACCTACACACAATATTGATTAGATCACATCATTTCTGATAAATGCAAATACTTAAATTTAGTACTACTTCTTATTCTAGGAAATATTTTATGGAATTTTAATACCTTGAAAAGAAAGCCCAGATAAACACAGTTTTAATGATCAGGACCAAAACTATAACTTTATTTACATAAATTTATAATGGTAATTTTCTATAATGAAGAAAGTTGTAACGTTTATGAGATTTCATTTATATGGGGCAGCAACATAGTTGAAATTCTGTATGTTTATGGAAATGATTTTATGGTATTCTACATATTTTGAACATGTTTTTTAAACGCTGTCTATAGAAGCTGAAGTAGCACTGTATATTGTCACTCTATAATAGAAATTAAAAGCAGTGGTAAAACTTTGGCTGTAGATATTTGCTAGCAAGTAGTACCTTAGAAATAATCCCATTGGGAAAGGAAAAAAAATCCCTCTATTTTTAGAATAAATGTTATAAATTTGCCTTCCTACTTAAGTTTCCTACAAGTGGCTCTTCTTTTCTGAGAGGAGTAATATAAAGGCTAAATTGTTACCTTATGTTTTCATTGGGTAGGTTTGTGACCACTGACAGTTATAATTTACAAAAATTACAATGATTATGGACATTAACATACTTGACGGCAGCTATTATTTTTATTTGAAATGCAAAGACTTTCCGTGGATACTGGACACGAAGACCTTGTCTATAGATGCCAAGTGAGGTGGAGAATTGAAGCCGTTGTTCGAAGTTCAGGCTAAGGTAGCATGTTTTTCTCAGCGATGTTGATGGGTCAGATGCAGATGGTTACTCAGCCCAATTAGTCTCTAGTTTCTTTATGATCTTTGCTGCCAAACTGGCTTTGAATCGGAATTGGCTCACCGAAAATGCTAACAAAGGCAGATATTTGTTTGCCCTGATTTCCTTACCTCATTTGATTCTCTAACAGCACTGTATTGCAGGTACTATTGTTATTACTATTTTATAGACAAGGAGACTGAGGCATAGAAAGGTCAAGTCCAGTTGCAAGGTCCACAGCTCCATTCTCCCGGTTGGGGTGTGAAGAGCAGTCTGGCTCCAGAATCCATGCTTCTCACTGTTCTCTGGAAAATAATGCTCTCTAGGGAAAGAACAGATATTGGAGGCAGAATTTAAAAAACAGAAAGCATTTCTGTGATCACCTTCTATTTGCCATCAGTGACAGCGTTCTGTTCGGCACCCTCTGCTTCCCTTCCCAACTCCGGCTGGCATTCTCACCCGGGAGAGCCGGCCACAGCAGCCCGGTGTCCTGTGGCTGCCCCCTGTGCCCTCGGACGCCGTGACCGTGACTGTTGCTTCCTGAGCATTTGGGATAGAGAGATCATGTGAGCTTATAGCGTGCAATTCAATGCAAGTTTTTTGAAGATACCGGCTTTGATAAGACACAAACAAGTCTAGGAGTGGGATATGGCAAGACAAACCAAACGTGTCAAATTTTCAGTGTTGATATTTTCATAGTGATGTCTTTTAGCCTCTGTCATGTATATGAGGTTTTGTTTTAATATCTCCTGATAACTAAACCCTAAAATACCCAGAAATATGTAAAATAATATCCTATTATTCCCCTGCTAAGTTTTTATGCAACATGTCATACTTAAATAATTGTTGCAAATGGAAAAAAGAGATGCCCCGGCCCGGATGGCTCAGCTGATTGGAGCCTCCTCCCATATATCAAAAGGTTTCGGGTTTGATCCCTGGTTGGGGGGCTACAGTAGCCAACCAATTGATGTTTCTCTCTCTCTCTCTCTCTCTCTCTCTCTCTCTCAAGATCAATAAACATTTCCTCGGGTGAGGGTAAAAAACAAAAGTAAAAAAGAGAAAAAAACCGTAATTAAATTTCCATAGGTAAAATTTTGAGCAGGGATCCCTTATCGCAATTTGAAATTGAAACCTCTTGGCGAAGGTATGCCATTGTTCGGACACTTCTGAGGGTGGGCTCTCAGAGCTGTTTGTTTCCCGTCATGAGGCATGAGAGTCACTGACAGCAACCGGTCGTAGCATGATTGCTCTCATTTTCTGGGAAGAGCAACTGTAGATGGATAGTTAAAATTCGTTAGCTCAGGGTCATACGATCTCTTTTCTTGTAAATAGCATAATCACTTTGTATAAATACACACTCTAGAGCCCATGTTTAACTGTTTGGTATTGTTTTTGATTCAGCAAAATTTCATGACCTCCTATTGGCGCACTGTTGGGTGAGGTCCCAACAACAACAAAATGTCCTTATAGTCAAGGAGTTTCCAGTCCAAGGGGAAACTGGTGACTGTGATTGGTGTTGTGAGTAAGAACAGGGCGGTGAGAACCCAGACGAGGTAGCTGAGACATAAATCTGAGCCCAGACGGATAGCACAGGATGAGAGAGACCTGAAATGTGGGCAGAATTTCAACAGGAGGAGGAAGTGGTTGGGTAAATGATACTCCAGATGAAAGGGGACATGGCGCGTGAAGGCCCCGGGTTTGAAACCGCAGGGTGTCTGGAGGGGTCAGCAGTGCACTAACGCAGCTTGGCCGAGCCAGAGAGGGAAAGGTTAGGAAGCAGGACTGGAAAATGGGACTGAAAGCACGAGCCGGGCCTAGGAAAGCCGGATGGTCACTGCCAATGCCGAGGGGGGTGCTGATGACAGCTGGCCTCACGCAGCAGCCTCCACGCCCGCAACTGTTTGAAGGAGTTTACACGTAGAAGCTCAGTTATTCCTCGCAGGAACCGCAAGCGAGCGGTACAGTTACTTCCCTTACTTTACAAATAAGGACACTGAGGTACATCCAGGTTAAGCAAGTTGCCCAGTTGATGCCAGTAGTGACGAGCAGAGGGCCTGGAGGCCTCAGCGGTTTGGAATCTTACTACGGGAAGACGTAAGGTCGCACAGTACATGGCCTTCCCTACTTAGCAAACCTCATTTCTTCCTTGCTTCTTTCCCAGGGCGAGCCAAGTGCCCATGCTGGCCTCAGATTGTTCACGTGTGTTCGTATTTCCAGAAGCACCGTTGCTTCTTTCCTTTCCAAGCCTCTGTACCTTTCTGTAGGCTAGCATCCCCCCCGTAACTGCAGCCTCGGCCGATACACATCCTTCATCAGTGACCGTCGCCGCTGCTTGCCCTGTCATACACCTTAACACTCCATACGTATTGAATTTTGTTCTTGATTATTAATGTCTCCATCCTAGTCTTGGCTCTTGCTCTCAGTCTAGATTCCAGTATCTTCCAATACGTCTCCTGCCTCTTTTGTGCCTTCTGGGTTATAGTAGGGACTCTGGTGGATTAACGCCAACGATTTCTGGGTTAGTTCTGATAAGGACACTGAAATGCCATTTTTGAGTCCATGGAGACATATGACAGCTGAGTAGTTGAAAACTGAATTTCTCCCGAATTAATGCTGCCCAAAGTCACTTATCAGATTTATATGCGAACAAATTAAACCCTCTAATTTTGTTATTAAGAGACATGTTTTCGGTTCTTTGTATTTAAAGGAAAAAAATTAATATTCACCATGAAGCTCTGGGATTTGGACCATACTAGGTACCTTGTTGGACCTGGTCATTATTACTATGCTGCTTATTTTTTGATTGATCTGATCAGAGTGATGATTCTAGCATACCCTCAACATTGCCTTGTGGATTAAATTGGACACTCCAATAAAATAATTATGAAAACACTTATTTCATACCAGCGTGTTATTTTGTATTCTGGAAAATTAAGGATCAAAGTATTCATTTGTCATTTGTGGGTTGACAAAGAACCGAGCTGACTCAATATTAAGTGACTTTATTGCTTAGCTGTTGGCTCACGTTAGACTAAACTGGCACACGATTGTGAAAGTCCTCAAAAGAGTAAATGTTTTGGCCAAAACCAACTCCTGGATGAGAAGGAATTAATCACAAAGAGTGCACCAACAGACTGTTTTGACTATCTACAAGATGGTAAACAAACATTTTGGCTAAGTTCCACCTTTTGATTATGACATAATAGAGCAATTTGAAAGGAACATTCTTATAATAGGCTCTAACGGAATCATAGAGCAATATTTCCAAGGAGAATGGATGGGTCTTAGACTGTATCTCTGTTTTGCAAAAGCAATATTTTGTGAGGAAGTAATATGTGCTTCTCACGGTGGGCAGTTGTTTTTAGCTTTCTGCATTAATAAAATTAACCAAATGACTGCAGAATCTCATTTTCACTTGGTGCTTCGAAGACAGTAGGGTTAGCATTTAAACAGTTTAAATTGATTTCTACAGTCAAAGTAAGCATTTCAGTACCTGCATAAATCCATGGGTCAGAATCATCTAGTTTATCCATCTCCATTAATTAAATTAGTTAGATAATTACCAGATCTCCATATCAGTTTGTGGATTTGAGATCTGAATTATCTTGATTTGTTTGTGCAGGGTTTTGAAAGTTTAATTTCTATGCTATTAACAGAACTGAAAATGGCGTTAAATTATTTTAGAAATAGTTGACTGTTCCATTAGTGTTTTTGTAGCATGTCACACAACTATGTAAATCTATGTGCATATGCATTTAGAAAAATAATTTTTCAAATTCTAATGCACAGCTGCATCTTCTGAGACAGTACAGCTTGCTGTGTAAACAAGCATTTGGATTTCACTTCAAATGTATACTATTTGCTTGACTTTGTTTCAGATTTGATTTCATATGACATGCCAGCAACTTCTTAAAGATTTTCTTCTTCTTTACTATAATTTATGTCAAAATATCTGAGATGTTCAATTGGTGCTTATCTATATCTGCACATTGAAAAGCCTGGAAAAGTTGTTCTATATATCTGGTTGTATTTTTATAAGTTATTTGTATGTAATTAAGTGGTCAAGAAAGTAGAATTTACAATAAAAGTTGTCTAAGACTTTTTATAATAATAATAATTTATTGATTGCTACCCTGTCACACACTGTGACATACTTTAAATGTATCAACGCTCTTAATTTCATCACAGACAAATTGAGGGGGAAATTATTACTGTCTCTGATTTTTATTCTAGGAAACAGAAGCTCAGATATTAAATAATCTAACAAAGTCACACAATTGAGAAATGATGGAGCCAGGGATTTTATCCAAAATGACTCCTGCATCCTTCGTTGTTATCAAGTGTGACAATTATGAATTAAAAATGATATTATTGAAAGGTTAACAAACCAAAGTATTCAAATATTTTAAAAAGTAAGGTCTTCATTGGACACATAACATTTTCCTAAAATTTTCCATGTAAGGAAACATTAGCTTGGGTTCAAACTTTGATATTCCGGTTTAGCACTAGAGCACTGACAATATTGAATCCTCTGCTAACGATTCAAGTTTGGTCTCCTGTAAAAAGAATGCATCTCTGGTTCCACGTTGTGGGGGCTTATTGAACAAATAGCATTAGTTGTCTTTCTCTTGGTTAGCTGGTATTTTTTGGGTAATGCAAAGGACAGCCCCATTTTAAATTCCGCAGCGTAACGCCCCAGTTGGAACAGTTCAGTTACAGAAGCTGCTACCTTTTAGGCTCCCAGGGGTGAAGTCTGCTTTCCCACCCAGCCTCGCATGAGCACCGCAGGATGGATTACTGGGTCTGCCTTGGTTGAGTAATAGCCGCTCAACCAGAGAAGAATTTTTAAAGGGGCCGGGAGGCCTACGCCTTGCGGGTTTTTTGGTTTTTGTTTTTGGTTGACTCTTTCAGACTAGAATTCTTAAAGCAAAATTTTCAGACAGGTTTCTTTTGCTTAATATTTTATTCCAGTTTGCTAAAACATAGGCAAGTCAGAAACAAAGAAAATACGTTTGGTTAAACAGAGCCCAAAAAGATTCCCCACCTTCTGTATGAGCAAAAGTCAGTCTTTTCTTTGCTATGTACGGGGGTATTTTTTGCTCAGCCAGGTATCTCAAAATTTCAATAGTCGTGGGAATCTTACTTTATAAATTCTCCCTTCAGTTTATGCCAATCGTCTAGGTTGCTGACTCCAGCCACTTTGGGTGTCTTTTGCTCATGGTCACAGACATGAGCTGTTTCAAAGATAGCCATTAATTTGATGTATTTAAGTAAATTTGGGGGAAAAATATCTTTGTTATTTTATGTTTTAAAGTAGAAATTTTGGGTTCTAATATAAAAAACTTTACATAAATGGGAACATTTACATAGGGCTTAATAACATTATAAGTAATATTAACACCATATTTCCATAACAAATTTGAGGACATTTTTTATGTCTGCAGATATTTTTTACTATATTTCAATGTTGGAGTATTTCATTCTTTGTATAAAGTACTAAACTTATTTAAACTTTTTGTCTTATTTAAGACAAAAAATAAAAATCACACTACTCTTTGAGCACAGAGAAAACAGGATTTTAATCTCTCAGTCTTACTATTAATGGAGGAAAATCATCTACCATCTCTGAGATTCTATTTCCTCATCTGTAAAATGAAGGTTGTGGCATAAATGATCACTAACCTCTAAAATTCTATGATTAGCTGCAGTTGGCTTGGCTATTACAATGTACAAGATTCAGTATGTATTAAAGTTGCACATTATATTATGAAAAATGTATCATTTACACAAAAACTGGTACCACTTAATATATAGCACATTATGCATAAAAATGTACCGTGATTTCAATGTCTACCTTTTAGCTGTATTACCATTGAAACCTTTAGATCCCCAGATACAGTTTTCAAATTTGAGTTGTGTCTTTCCAAGAGATTTTGAACTTGATTGTGAAGGCATGCCTTATACATTCATTTGCCCTGGAAGAAGTTTTTAGTGTCAGCTCCAAATACGTCTTCCCAAATGGAATGCTCTGTGGTCCAGCCTCAGCCACGGGATCATGAACAGGGATTCTATAAGCATGAGGGCAGCAAGGAATCCTGAGATAAACTGTCAATTCATGGCCTGCTGGTGTCACTGAGGGGACAGGCATAAGAAGACAGCAAGGAGTGGACTGATGCCAACAGACTTTCCAGTTTTGAAGTCATTAGTGAGCTGTGCAGGTGTCTATTAAAACTAACTGACAGTGCATCTCAGGGTTCTCCCTTGAATATTGCTTTGGATTTGCAAGTTCCGTGCCTCCAGGGGCGAAAGAAAATGACTCCAAGGTTAATTACCACCGTGACTTATTCCCACGAAGAAATATAACAGAGCGTTCTCTTTATTTGAATTTATTGTTTGTGTTACTATTAATACAACCAGTAGTAAAGATTATGGTTTAATTATTCTGAAAGACCATTGGAAAAGATGATACTTTTTTTGGCAGAAAGAAGGCCTGCCCTAGAGAGGTCCTTAAGCAGAGAGTCTTTTGACTGTCATGTGCTATGTGTCACAGGTGTGCCTGATGCAGGTCTCTTCTCCACAACATTCTGGGAGCACTGAGGTGTTGACAAGGTGGCCAGGGCTCTATTGTCTACTGGCTCTTAAGTGGAGTCACTAATTGCAGGTAAACCTAGCCCCAGAGTGACATTCCTCCTGGCTTGTCCACCTGTTCTCTCTTGACATCGCTGCCACGGACTGTCATTTTCCTTCAAGTACCCGGGGCATCTGAAAGGCCAGCTCCACGTCACATCGTTTCAGATTAGGGGCAGCCCCTGTGAGCTGAGCACTGCTGAGGTGTCAGGAGAAGTCCTGGTGTCCCCGGGAGGGCGCTGCCGCGGGGCCTCAATTAGCGCCGCTGTAGCCATGCCCAGGCCCGCACAAAGGAGGAGCGGGGTTTCCCCGCGTAGGAGGTCGGCGGCGGGCCTAATGACCTGTCCAGACTCAGGACCCGGTAGCCACACAATGACAGTGGCCCTGTCCCACTGCCGCCGCCTCCGGTGAAGCCTAGAATGAGAAGGAGCTGCGGTTCCCTCCCAACGGTCATTTTAGAGTTTCCTCTGCTTTTCGTTAGGGCTGAAGGAGTGGGTGCCTTGGAAAAAACAAAAAGGTGGCGAAATATATAGATTTTCTCAGATGTACGAACTTCAAGTTCTTTTCAATCATCTTGTGTGTGCATGTGTGTGTATTTGGTAATTTACCAAATAAACTTTTAAAGAGAGTTTTCTACTGAAGGAAGAGCTTTTAAATGTGCAGTGAAGAATTTTGATATTAAAAATACCCATTTGGTTTCAAATGGTCAACAGAGCGAAATCTTCACTTGCACACGTGTTTCTTTAAGAAACAGACTCATTTTAAGAAACATATAGTTTTGCCTCTGGTCTTCTAAAATTACAACAGATGGAGGCCACATAAAAACGACTTCACTTGACCCACCTGCCTCAGACCAGAAGCCCTGAACACAGTGGCGTTGCCATTATTGGTGGACTCATTTAAGAGTCACCACATAAAAGACTATTTCTTTTAAACCTCACCCAAGGATATGCTTTTTTTAAAAATTGATTTTTAGAGAGAGAGGAAGGGAGAGGAACATCAGTGTGTGCCCTGATCAGGGATGGAACCCCCAACCTAGGCATGTGCCCTGACCACCTTTCTGTGTACCGGAGGATGCTCCAGCTGCCTGAGACCCCCGGCCAGGGCCAAGTGAAAGACTAGTAAAAAGTGGTTGACCTGTAGTTTCATTTTGTTCCTTTTTTTTTCTTTTCTTTCCTTTCTTTTTTTTCCTTTCCTCTTCTCTCTTTCCCCTTTGTCCATTTTTAAAAACAATAGTCTTGGGTGCAAAGATGATCACTTTGGAGGAATCAACAGCACATTCGAAAAATAAAAGCAATAAACAGGGGAGGTGGGGGGTGATACCTATGAGTATACAAGGCTGCTCTGATTAGGAAAGCTCTTTCTAAGTCACTGCTGAAGTAATTAATGAGCTCCATTTACAATTGATCCTCCTTAGGAGGGAAACCTGACCTGCTGTCCACTGGAGCCTTTTTCTCTGAGTCATAAACGCAACCAGAATTCAAAGTATTTTATGCTTTTATTTGAACAGAACTCTTTTCTCTATTATAGTGATGTCTCTGTTACTTCTATTAAAAATGCTGCATTTCAAAGGTTTAAGGCTCAGCTATAAACATTTGCGTGGAACTGAAGTTGGCATGGGAAGATCCCACTTTAAGCACTTCTTTTTAATATTAAAAGAACTTTTGAGTTGGAAACACATTTGCACCTCTGCAGCTGGAAGGTTAGAACGTTCTGCAGGGATAAAAGATAAATACACTCATTTTCAGCGGAAAATGCACAAGTTGTTTGTTGTTGTTGCTGTGCATAGTGGGTGTTCTGTCAGATCCTGTTGTCAGAAGAGGTTCCCATACCTTTTACATATAAAAAGAGGTTCTCACGTCCAGAGTCCAAGAAAATGGACTGGGCAGAGTTCTCTCTCATCTCTGGCTGCAGCATCTCCTGCTGCATTAACTCCTGTTGTTAAATTACGAAGTTTGGCCCTTACAACACACAAACAGCAGTGAAATCGATACAATAAACTCCTCTATATACTTTGGACAATAAAACCGAACTGGAAAAATGTTTTACACAGGAGACCACGAGTGTTCCCTCTCCTTAGTCTTAACACTGGCCAATTTTTTAGAAGCAAATTTCCAGAGTAACCTCCGTATAAAAACCATCCACTTAGAATTAAATGTAGATTCGTTGTTCTACTTAAAGATGGCGGTTTATAAATACATTTTATGGGGTTACGCAACTAGCAAAAAAAGAAGAAATCCTACCAAACTTCTTCAAAACTTATTAAAATGGAAAGAGATGGAGAAAGCCGCTGGCCTGTCACTCTTCCCGCTCAGTGGACAAATCAAGCCTGTCCCCCGAGTTGAAGCCCATCTCAGTGGACATGTTCGTGATCCTGTTGTCTCTGGCCCAGCTGTCAGTCTGCTAGGAGAGACTCAAGTTCAAAGCCTGCTGCTCCTCCCCTAGCGGTCATGTTAATCGTCTCTTCAAGTCGAGGGAAAACCAGAGACAAGATGCAACCCAGCTGTTAAGTTCATCACTTACTGTAATTACACCTGATAACTGAAGAACAAAATAATTAACTCACTATCAGCGAAAGTCCGAGTATGAAAAATAAACTTTCTTTCATTGGATGGGGTAGAAAAAAGTAGAGTAGCTTCCACAGAAAAGATAACCATGCATTTCAGGCCTTGTCTTCACAACAGAAGTAATTCAAGTATTGAAATAAGCACCAGTCACTGCCTTCCTTCCCAGTGCCCCAGGTGGCTGAACCTCTGGTTCTGTTGTTAGTTTGAAAGGCTGTTGTTCGGTTTTTATGGAATACACGCCAAGGGCTAGTCTAGGTACCGTGGGGAAAGCTCACAGAACCAGAGGGTTTACCCAACTAATGAAACCTTTAGAAAAGGAAGGACTCCAAGGACGGGGCTGTGGAATGGGAAAGGTCCTTGAGGGTTTTCCTTGGGGGTTTGAAGTGGGAGATGGATGCAAATTTATGTAGAGGGTCTTGGGAATGGTTGTGGCATGGTCCCAGTTCAAGAGCCTGAATAAGTGTTAAAGGTAACGTAATGTAGGCAGGCACCTCAACTAACTTGAGTAGAAAGCTTATATAAGGAAATGGTGAAAATGATTTTGAAAAATACAGAGATTTTTATAGAAATTACATCACTTTAGATTAGGTAAGATGTAACTAGATATTACATATATAATGATATTTATAGGAATTACATCATTTTACTATAGAGAATAGTGGATCTATATATATACACATATATATGTGTGTGTGTGTATATATACATGTGCATGTATGTTAACACTTACTGTGAATTGAGTTTTTCTTTTTACTGTAGTGTGACTTCAAGGAGGCTCATTTCCTAGAAAACTCTCTAGTGTAACAATAAAATCTGTATTTTTGATCCTTTACTACAGGCGTATTGTTTGGAAGGAATCAAGACCTATCCTTGGGGCTTTCAGACGTATGCCAGGATGAGTCTTGCGTCCTTAATTCCCGTGATCCCCCAGCTTTCGGCTGTGGGTGTCGGAGGCCAGCAGCGGCGCGGTTAAGCAAATGCCCGTAAGACTTCAGCGGTCGCGAGCTGCCTGGAAGAGGTGGAACCGACTGTAATTGTCTAACCACACCACCTGGGAGAGTTAAAAACCAGAGCCCTGGGTAGGTCTGGAAACTCAGTGTCCAATTTCTTATTTTCAACTTTTCAAGGAAGAGTTACTGCCACTCGTCCTGATAATGTTTCCGCAACCAGGCAGCCTGCTCTGCCACACTGTAAAGCGTGGTAAACACAGACTTTCCCGCCCCGTTTCTGACGGGGCAGTCTTTTTCTCATGACTCCCTGCACTGGTTCAGTGAATGATTTCTAACAAAGGCTGCTGTGTCCCAGGTACAGGCGATGTGTGACTGTGTCTTGATAACATTGGGAAGAAGATTGAGTTTCAGGTGGCCGCATCTAGGGCTGTTTCGCGAGACAGCAGCCGGACCACTGTGACCACAGCCCCTCTCCCTTTCAGGTGGGTGACCTCAGCCAGGCCACGATTGTTCTTGTACATTCAATCCAGCTGTGTCTCCCGGACGTGCCTTGTCCTAGCAGCACAGTATCATCATTTTTACACAATCTGCTCAAGTCAGGAAATTGGAAACTTACTCTGTTGGGCCTAGCGCATGAATTTGGAAATGACATTTTCAGGACTCGGTGTTATGATTTCTCTAGAATATTCTCGATCTCTCTGGTAAATAGGCAGTTTTAGAAAACCACTGATAAACCTATAATGCAGGACATAAACAATCCAGAATCTGGGACTGCAGATTAAACATAAAGTTCGTGTTCTTCGTGTGGGCCTCTGTACGGGGGATTTGGTAATATTCTGGGGTGCAATGCAGGTGAGCAACTCTGATGGTATATGTACGTCGCAACCTTAGTGTTTGTTTTTTCTGTGAGGAATGTATTTTCTCAAAACTACAGATTAGTTTTAAGAAACATCTAGTTTTAAGCACTATTCCTTCAGCCTCTTTGCTTACTTTAATCACCTGTTCTGCTGAACAGGTATGGAAATGATGGCCACTGGAGATGGGATGTAGCATTACCTAATCTTCACTAACTGTGGGAAGCTTTTCAGATTTCCAAAGGTGGCAGAGAGTGTCTAGTAATGATGCTGCTGGGAATTCAAGCTCAATACTGTGGTCAGTGCAAAAGTGATGTAACTATAAGAGGTATTTTATTATAAACCTGTCGGTTTCGCTAAATGTTTGACCTGATATATTTGTGGACTTTTGGTGTGTGTGTGTGTGTGTGTGTGATTACTCTATTTAGCAGATGTTTCCATATTTTCGTCATTTTAAATGCTATCAGTATCAATATCTATTAATAATAGTGTTGCCATTTTTGTATAATAGGAAGCTGGTATTGGAACTTTAAAAACGTAGGGATAAAAGAGAATCTAGCATCATAGAACAGAAAGAAGATTGCATTAGGAATTCAGTACAGAGGAAGGGGACACGAATCATTACTAAAACAGATATAAGCGTGACCTTCACTGTGGTTCAGCAATTATCCTGGTCCACACTATGGTGTGTGTATCAGGAGTTTCCTTTTTTCCCTTTGTTTTCATTTTTATCTGGGTACTTCACTGGTGAGTAATTGCTAAAGGGAACCCATTATGCTGGGCGAGCATTCAGTTTGCAAGTGAATTTGCTTGTAGCTGTTGCCACATTTGAACCTCACTAATGTATGTAAATTAAAAACTCTGGTATTCGGAATTGCTCCTGTTTGAAATAAAAACAGAATCTGATCATTACAATCTGCAAGCCAGGTATTATCACTGGACTAGTGAGCCGCTGATGATAAATAGTACGGAGTAGCTTGTGGATAGAATATTTTATCTCAGTTCTCTATCACACAGCACTGCGTAAAATAAGAATGATTCATCAAGCATGCGAGCTGCTGGTTTATGAAATTCATCGCTCACGGCAAGTGTATTTTTTAAAATTCAAAAGACAAAGCAACACACAAGGGTTATTTAGTAATCAGTGTGAATGACTTCTAGGTATAAACCTTAGTGGGAAGGAATTAAAAATACATTTGCTGTCCAGGAAGCATTATTGCAAAAGGGGGATATAATGTGACTACATTCCATCTACCAGCCCCATTCTGACCACGTTTATTTGGATGCCACCTTATTTTTTTGCAAATCAAAATTGCATAATCCATCAGTAACGGAAACATACGTCGGCTGAGATGGGTGTCAGACTCAGAGCAGGCGCATTGGCGTGGCCCTCTCCCCTCCACCTTGTAGCCTGCAGAGGAGATTTTGTTTATCCAAGAGGACATGTAAAGAGGGGAGGCAGCATCTAAAGTCATCTTTCTTTCATATTTACAATAAGAATGTTTCATTTCTTCCTGTGTATTGATGTCCCAAGGCAATGTTCCAAATGAAAAGATAATAACTTATGAAGAAGTGTCAGAAACTAATTAAGTTTTGCAACTTGTTTTTCCCTCGCACGGAGTATATTTTTCATCGCACTGTCCAGTCACATGCTGAGATTCTTGCTAACATTATCACATGCCAGTCACACCAGGTCTCAGTGGTGCCTCTCCTTCTGTCATTATTTTCAGCATCAATTAATTTTCCTCTGACCTCGCCTTTAGAGAATGTAGCAGAGAATTATCAGCACATGCTTTGCAGTCTATTTTGAAGGCATTAGGCCACGGTGTGCATTCAGAAATGGAGTCAGCCAAACATTATATTTTCTCACCTGCAGGGTTGCCTAGTAACCTGAATTAAGGATTTTCCCCAAGCCTTCAAGACAAATAAACACACTGGAAGGCAGGTTGACCCAGGTGGGAGTGTCGGACCTATTGATGGAGATCAGGATTTCGAAGGAGCCAATAGAAAGCCAAAGTCCTCGTTAACATTCATCGTGGAAACAGTTTCCATAACTAAATAAATCTGTTTCACTGGGCTAAGAGAACACTCAGGAGCAGGCTCCTCTCTCCCACGGTTCACATGTTTATTAAGCTGTGTTCTGATTCTCGGTTGTATCTCGCTATCTCTTTTAGGCCTAGAGTGTACGGTTTCTATTTCTTTAATGAAGTATTGATTATTTTGTGAAAATATTAAAACTGCACCTAGAAGTGCTTCGTTGTCATGGGGTGGGGGTGGGTGCAGGAAGCATCTTTCTCTGTAGATGGCCTAATTTTGCACACGGCCTGTGTACCTGCAGAGTTCACCTAGCTCGCCTCTGATCACGCAAGAAACGCAAGTCCTAGTTTGCTGCGTTGCTTGAAAAGAGTAAAAGAGATTGAATAGTGTATTACAGAGGTCGGGGTTCCTCTTTATAATCCTGTTGCAGTCTGCCCTTGACACTGTGGACTCCTTCAGCGTGTGTGTGTGTGTGTGTGTGTGTGTGTGTGTGTGTGTGTGTGTGTATTTCGGGGAGGGCAGAGGGGGAGAGGGGCAGTTTCTCCTGAAAGGTACAAAGCGAAGGGGGTCTCACAATTAGGATGCTGGCACATCCTGACAGTCCTCAGCAAATGATGGCATCGGGACACGGAGGGGCTCAGGGTGTCAGGAGTGCCACTCACCCCAGCCGGACGGAAACAAACGCCCTGTTTGATAAGAGAAAACAGACAATTTATGTCCACCCTGAAGAGTTACCAGCCACTGAGCCATTCCTATGGGTCAAGTGCTGCATTTGCATTTTGATGGGATGTTATCAAGTAATTAATGCACCAGTCAGGATTTATTACCTCAGGAGCGAACTGAAAGGTTCATTACAAAATCGGTTTCACTTGGAGATAGGCATTTCCTCCGAGTGAGCTTTTGACATGTTGTGCCTCGCTCTCCCTGCCCCGAGCAGCCGTGGAGGAAGGCCAGTGAGGTGAAATTCATTGCTTAATAAGGGCATTCACTTTGGGTATTCTTGTGATAATAAATGTATACATCAAGGCCGCACTGCCTTGTCAGTTTAATTGCTTCTCGGGCTCCTTAACAAGCCAATCTTAATCAGCCTGGACCACATTATGAATAATTTAGGGATCAGCAGACTTCACGCTTAATAAGATGCACTAGAATATAAAACTTAAGTGCACTGTTTATAGAAAGCATGCAAAACACTTTAAGTTTTTATTAGCAGCAAGGAAAAAACAAGCAGTGAGTTATTCTAACATTTGCCGTTTGCGAGCAACAGCTGCGTCGCTTAGCGCGGCGACCCCCCCACGGCTGTGGAAGGCCATGTCGGGCCTCTCGAGCCTCCTAAGCCTCGCTGAGACATAATGGGAAATTCGAGCAGGCTATGAGATTAAAGCCCCGAATCGATGGCCAACCAGCAATTGTCATTTTAGAAAACATTCTTTTATCTTTTTAAATGCAAAACAGACCCCATTTGAAAACAGTTTCCGATGGCCCAAATTACCTTTGTGCTGCGTGGGGTCAGTCACATGAATGTCCGACTCCATTGGCTACGGAGAATGGACAGGGGGCCTTCTAACTTTCATGGAACAAAATAAAAAAGGAGCGATGTCTCCCTTCTGTCCCGGTGCACTTGTCCCTTAGCACTGACTTTAAAGAATGCGTGTGCAAGGTGGGGCAATCTGTAAAACTCCAACCAAGAGGGTTAGCCTTAGAAAAGGGGCCAGGAGTGTAAAACTGGAAGAGGAGCTGATCTCTTGGAGGTTATTAAGATCTCTGCATTTAATAAATACTGTTTGATGTGAAAGGATCGTTGAACCTTGTTGTTTTGAAAGAAGCCTGCGTCTTCCATTTTGCCTCAACATTTGCGGGCCCTGCGTCGTCCTCAGAGAAACGCATCACTCGGCTTATGACATCCACTATAGGGCTCCGCGCGCATTGCAGCCAGGTGCTCCAAGTGCTTCCCTCTGCTCCTGGCCTATTGTTCTTCCCTTCCCGCAACAGAAAGGTTTCCACTTGGGCCAGCTTGGTTTTGATCACTTTTATTTAAATCAAGGCACATCCTAATAACCGTGGACTTTCATTTGGGGTTGCTGCAGATAATAAAACGCGTGTGGGTGTGGGAGCGTGCGTGTGCACGGGCGCGGGGCGATGGAACAGGGCCCACCACGTTTATATATTTGGGGGGGGAGGGGAAAACATTGCATTTTTCGTAATTCGCCGAGGCATTCAAAGAAGGTGATTGTCGAAAATGAATTTAAGAATCAAAACTATGCGTGGCAGTAAATGAAAAGCGACTTCAAACCTATTTCTCCACCTCCAGCTGGACCATATAGTCCTTTGTTCTTGTGCAGGTTAATAGAGATTGAGGAGCTGGGCAGAGGAAAGCAGTGCAATTTTCTGCTATTTAAGCTTGGCGAAATGGCACTCTTCAGGAAGCAGGAAAAAGTATGAAAGCGTAATAGGCATTTTAAAAGTAGAAGTCCATATAGCTGCTTGAGGGATTCTCAGATTTAGGCATGCATAGAATCGTGAATTAGATAATCAGCATTGTGAAATTGAAACCTGTCTGCTGCCTGCTGCTGAGCTTCCCTCTTTCAGTGGAGTGATTTGTAACACTCATCTTCGGGCAAGGCAGCCTTCAAGATTATCCAGAACTGTCAATAGTAATTGCCAAAGTATTTTATTACCTACAGAAAATCAAAGGAATTTTATAACCAACAGTTATCAAGTTTCAATACACGGTATAAAGAGAGCAATTTTAGTTGGAATACAATCGTGTTTGGCTGGCTTTAATGTTCTTGAGACAATTCCTGTGCAACCAACTACAACGCTCACTGTATTTAAGCTAGAGGCAAGAATACACACATGTACTTGTAGCATAAAAAAATTACATAATGCCTACAAGCTTCTACAAGCAAGTGGTTTTTAATTGCCATACATACTCTGCCTTAGCTAATTACTTCTGAAAAGAAAGAAGGCTTTATGAAACTCAAGATGACGTTTGAAGTTCTGCCGTTAAAGAAATACGGTTTAACTGGGGCCTTCTCTGTATGATAGGGTACGAAATGTGGCCGTGAGCTAGAAAATGTGACTGTACAAACTTTGGAATGAAACCCAGTGGGTGCAGAGTGCATCGCTGTGCGCACACAGAGGGCTGTGCCGCATGTTGAATTCAAGATTATCAGCTTTAGGCTTCAGAATCACTTTTATACCACAGGGGCAGCCACGTCAAACAGTTATTTGTTTTTTGAGAGTCAGTAATGCTTTTCAGAAGAAATATAAGAACAGAACAACATTCCCACAAACTTATCCTTCCTTTACATTGGAATGTAAATACCTTTGTTAGGTAAGCGAAAATAATGAGGAATTATTTAGTTTTAAGGTCCTAGACCACAGGGCAGGCCCAAAGAAGGCTTTTGTTTCTTTTCAGTGGCTCTGAGACTGAAAAGGGTGATATTTTCTGTGATAGCACATTTTTCACTAATTCCTGTCAGCACCTTTGAGCCGTCTACCAACAGTAAGCAATATCCATTTAACTGTAAAGGCACAGATTTACTTTAAAATATTTATGAGCAAAGGAAATTCCTCTGCCTGGTACTGAAACAAGAATTCAGACTTTTCTTTTGGGAGAGCATGAATTGTTATTTGTGAGTGTTCATGTGTGCGTGCACGCATGCATGCGTGTCCCGGTGTGCATTTGTGTGCACGTTTGTGTGCGTGCTGGTCCGTGCATGTGTGTGTTTATGTGTGTGTTCCTGTGCGTGTGTGCACTTCTGTACATTGGAATGGATTGGGGAGGGTCAGGGGGTGTATTCAGAAATTTATCACCTTTACAAATTAGTTTTAAAAGTTTTTAAAAAGTAAAATAGCCAGGACTTTAACATTTGTCCTTATAAAATGTAGCTGCACAATTAAGGTAGGTTTACTTCTTTGAAAATAGTTATTTGTACTAATTATTCCTAATTGGGCCCTAAATAGGCCTTTATTTTATTTTATATTTTTGCTCCAGTGTGGCTCATGGTCAGGAAGTGACTTCCTAAAAGTAGTGGAGAGTGACAGAGTAGTCAGTGTTATCAAAATGTTCAGTGTCTGTCTGTCCTCAGGGGGATTACTTCTAAGGTATAAAGTAGCTCTAATGATTGCACACTCATTTGATTTAACATATGCTACAGTTTCAGAACCTAAATTCAATACAAGGAGGAAAATAAATAAGAATTCTATAAACAGCCCCCCAAATCATTAGAAATATCTTTGCCCCTTTATGTTTCATTTTGTTTCCAAAACTCATTTTGACAACATACCAATGGAAAGCTAGTATGTCATTTATATGAAGAAATGCATACCACTGTGCATTTTATATTCACAACATAACTACACAAAACTGATTTACACCAGATTTAGAAATACCTCTGTTGTAACACTGTGTCGTAATTCAGAATTTTTACATTAAGCCCAGGAGTTTTTTTTAATGTCTGAAACAAAAAAATCTCAAAATGATACAAGGAATCTGAGATGGTTTCCCTTTAATGTTTCCAAAATATTAGAAAATATTCAAATGCCTTATTCATGCCACGATAAAATATTATTTCATGAAATGAAGGCTGTAGCTGAGTAAAGTCATGGTTGACTTAACATCAGGTAATTTGTGAAGTTAGGAAACTAATGGAAACAGCATGGGTGAAGCCATCAGGCTTTTGTTCAGTGTGGGGCTCAGTGCAGCACAAGGCCTCATGTTTAGTTTTTAGGTATGAATCACTTAAATTTGTAACTTTAAAACTGTACATCACAGTGATGCCTATTTAGTAACTTTAGGATCCCTAATAAGAGAGGAACTTGCATACCTAAAAATCTGTTGACTATTTTGAAAGATAGGAGGCCTAAACTATCTAGGAATCAAAGCTTTTAGCTAGTAACATAAATACCAGGAAAGAAACACTTCCACTGAAAACAAGTTACCCTTCTTGACTCAGTAGACAAATCCATATCCCGAAGAAAAGAAAAGTAAATTAGCATTTTGCTCGGCTTTTCAAACACATGCCTTTAAAAAGGAAATCTGAGTTTTTTAGACTTTGCCCAGGCCCTGCCCAAAGCCATCAACTTGGAAACTTCTGCAAGTGTAGTTTATTAACAGGGCACCGAGAAATTAGTTAATTATGTTTGTTGATTTGGGGCTACCTTTAAATATTTATTTAACCAGTCCACTTCGGGGTTTTAAGTGGATTAGGTGAGGTGAGAGGCCATGGGGAAATTCCACAGCTGGGTTTGCGGAGATGGGTCCCCTGCCCCTGTCGGGCGAGCCCTGGAAAGTGAACGTGTGTTGTTCACTCACACGGTCAGATCGAAGGCCGGCTCAATAGCATTAAACTAGCCCCATTTGAGAGATTTGTCTTACAAAACCCTGAAAACTGCTCTGAACGTGCATACATTGATTTTGTTGCTGGAATCTCCTGGGCTTTGATGAAAAGGCAGCCTCCACACGCAGGTGAAAGGGTTTACCTCTTCAATATTAAAACGAGAAGATGAAGGGTTTCTGCTGCGCTAAGGCTGCACCCGATCAGTGGCACACAGGCCAGCGCCGCCCGAGTTCCTGCAGCTGGGCAAGAAGTTAAAACAGTCCCTCGCGCGGCCTCCTCTGTGCTGCAACTTAGCCGATTCCGTTCGGCACAGCTGATCAAAGGGCATGTGGCACGTGACCACATTTGTTTTCCATATTTTACAACAGGTAGTACTGACTTTATTAAGGGACATTCACTTGAGTTATAATATGGAAGGCGAGGGCATTTTAAAGGGTCAGGGAAAACACACCTCGAGGAAATCAGATCATGAACGAGGACCCGGTTTGGGATTCACTGAAGATATATGGCTACTTTGTATTTTTGAGTGAGCTGTAAGCCTATTCCATGGGCTTCTGTTAAGGTAGAAGAAAATGATTTTCATAGGTTTCCGGCTTTTTCTGAACAGAACGAGAACTTTCATTTGGGTTCAATAGAGAATACTTGGCGTTTGTCCTTGGAATGAATGCTTAGCCTTTTTTTTCTAGTCAAAGATTACATGCAACTTTACTCTTTTTTTTTAAAGGACATCAGAGGATTACAGCATCCTTAGGTAGTTCGCACCCATCATTCCCCAGCAGGGAATTCCACAATGAAACAAACGCACCTCTGCTGCAGAACAGTCTTACGCCCTGTAGCACTAATTCCTGTAATTATTTGTGTCCGTCTTAGCCATGATTTGGGTAAAGCGATAGGAAACCTTTCTGAAATGATGGTGTAAATCAGCCTTGAGGGGGGAAAGAAAGGTGTAAATAAACTAACCGTGCTGTGCAATTTCATATATTGTGAGATATCTGAAAATGTAACAAATTTATCTAGAATCGTCTTATCAACCATGACTTTGATCTATTGTAAAAAACACAATAATGCTCCCGAGACAAGCACCGCAGAGGCAGATCGAGACGGATAAGAGAATTTCAGAAATTAGATAACACTCATTTTCCATCACTTAGAGGAACCACTTGGTTTGCCTTTTAGGCGTGTGTCGTCTGAGCTTTCCCCGGACTCACTCAGCGTGGCCCATCCTCTTCAGACAGACCTGCTTTTCTATCACTGTTAAATTACAACATCGCTCCTCAAATAACATGTAGCCCGATCAACCAAAAAGACAAGATTCCTAGCTCCAAACCATGCGATGTCGTATGTCATTAAGATGACAACAAGCAAATCCAGGGGGAAATGGCCATGCGACATTCCTGAGATCTGACCAGTGAGAGTCAACATTCCCCAAAGCCTGCTGTGAGGACAATGTATTAAATTAGTTCGGGTTATAGATAAAATAGGACTGATCTTAGCAGACAGTATTCTAGAAGACGGAAAGCTGGCTAAAGCGATGATAATGTATTTTATAGGCCAGAGCAGGTATTTTGGTTAGGTCCACCCAATAGGTATTCTAGTTAGTTCTGGGCTTTATTTAGATAGTACGATTGGCAGCTGGTAACGTTCAGGAGTTTGAAAAAACTCAACTTTTTGCTATTTTTGTTACATGGATTTATGGCTTGAATATTAAAGTATTTTTTGACATGGTCACTTCCAAATACCCCCAGAGTTCTTAAAGAGAGTTTACATACTGGAGTAAAAGACAAACCTTTTTTCCCCTCTCCAATCCATAAAGATGACTTTTTTCCCCTCTTTGATGTGATAGGGAAGTGTTAAATCAAAGTGAATCCCCTATTCAGGGTACCTTGGGACTGAATGGTGCTTAAGCCAATTGTTACCACTCCTGGGTGTTTAGACAGGGAACCCACATCTCTCTCTCAGATCAGAGAGGACCTTGACAGGCCTCCTGTGCCACCTGCTATCACTTCATTAGCAGCGTCATCTCCCGTCTAGTTGGAATAATGACCTCTTGCACTTTTAGCAAGTGTAATCGCCATAATATTCTACAGATTGCATTACACCAATACTTTGTGATTAAACTATCTGAAGAGGGGTTTCTGCTGTCTATCTGAGCTTTTGGATCTCTGAGGTTTCACTTGCACCCGCTCCAAATATTTCTTACAGGGTCAGAGCAAATCTAGAGATATCCCTGGTGTAGCAGAACCACTGTAGATTTGGTACACAGAGGAAAAAACTAAAGGCTACTTTTTGAAGTTACTGGAAACATCTGTTGTACCATAGTGGATATTACGAGAGAGTGAAGATTCGCTGTGTGTGTAAAGGTGATTAAAAATAGGTTCTGTACAAGTGGAATTAGATCGACTGTTCTGTCTCTCTTGCCAGGAATTATATGTCAGTAAATGAGCCGGGGGTTTCTTTTAGCTTCTTTCTGATACAGAGAGCTCTGCTTAGTGACGGATATGAGAAAGAGGTCAGTGGGCTAGAGGAAATGGAGTGTCGTTCCGGGGGCATTATCATCTTTAAACCCAAAAGAACACGTATTGTTTTGAATCCCTAAAAAAGAGTAACACCTGCCACACATATTACAGACAAGGCTGTGGAGCCTCAGCTCTGTTAGATGCCATTCCCTGTGCACATCGGTTTTGTTTTCCTGATATAATATTAGAAATTGTAGTAAAAGGTTTACAATCAATGCCCTTTTCTACATCCAGAATTCCCCTCCCGTGGCAATAAAGATCCAAAAATAGGTGGATTGTTATGGTTTTAAAATCCAGGGGTAAATTTTCTGACCTATGCCTTTTAAATTTATTTATTAAATAATAACTTATATACTTTATATAATAATTTAATTTTCTATATCAGTTTTGTTTTCATGAAAACCCTGATAAAAATAAATTCTAAAATGTAATAACTGGCAAATTATTAAAATAACCAAGCACAGCCTACTGTGATTTCCTTGTCATACCGTGGAATAACTGTGGCCTTAAACATACATAAGCAGAATTTCCAATGGGAAATACAGGTATTGTCTTTTAAAAATTCTATCAATTGTGTTTCTAGCTGCCACGGATTATAATAGAACCAGTATATGCAAGTTGGTGATCTCGTTAGTCAGTAGAAGCCAGTGAATCTTTTGCTAGTCAATCGTTCAAACATTTCGTTTACACAATTTCACAACATAAGCTGTGCCCTATCCAGACCACTTGCTTCCATAAAAACAGCCCTTAAAAGGCTGCTTTTTCTGATAATCACCCCAATAATCTCAACAGCCTTCCTTCCAGAATACGCAAAGGAAAAACAGAACAAAAGCAAGTGTAAGGTCGACTTACCTTTTCCTATATTTCTTAATTCTGTTTAAGTGTCTATCCTTTCTTTGTGTTGTTTTGCGCATTCCTGCATCTTGCAGGGTTGGACTCTGCAAAGACCTAGTAAGCGAGTTAAAAGCTGATGACGCTAACGAATCCCAGCGCAAATGACTGAATCGATAGGGAACCAGCCACTGCTGTTTAAGTGTATCGATAAATGTACCTTTATTTTCTCTTGAATGGATAAGTGTCGCAGTTAAGAGTCCTATGGATCTCTTAATTGAAAGTTAATTTTAAATCAATAAAGTGAGTCATTTAAATATTGATTGGCCCTTTCTACACGAATTGTTAGCTGATTTTTTTTTTTGAAACAACTTTGTTTAAATGCAATCAATAGCCCACAATCAGTATGTTCTATAAAAAATTGACAGATGTTCCCAAAATGCCTGCGAGGCATATTCTTATCTGTTTGCATATGCAGCGAAGATATTTCAGTCTTTTTCACACCACATACCTAGATAATTACAACTCAAGGGATCTTACACATACACACACACACACACAACACACCTGTTTTCCTAAATACCACCATTTTTTTGTTCTGTTACATTTAGCCTCTTAGCTACTGCACCTTAATCTTTTATTTACATCTCCAAAGGTTTGAGATGAAAAGATAATCTGATGTAGTGATAGGAAGCATTTTCCTTGAACATGTCCAGATTGCAATTTTAAAAAGAAAGCAGTTGTACACACCCATAAAAACTGAAGGACATTTAGACATAGAGTCTTGGGTACTTTTATGTCACAGTACATTGGTGATACTGCTTGAATAAAAATCCTCTTTTAATGAAATAAAATATTCTTGCCTGTGTGAGCATGCTTATCAAATACAAAGCCAGCCAGTACTTTTAATTTGTGTACCTCCCCTCCAACATCATCTTTTTAGCATAACAGCAAATAGCCATCCATGCTTTTTCCCCTTTCAAATTGACAAAGAGAGCAGCCAAGTTAAAGGAATACAAATTGTATTACATGGAATTCATCTTCATTAACCTAATAAAGTAAACTAAGGTACTTGTGGCTTTCAACATATCAGCAAATATGAATGCTCTATTCATAGTTTCCTGTGAGCCATTCAATATTGGCCTGAGAAAGAGTCTAAAAATTATAGCGCCATCATCAGTACCCCTTTCCACAAAAGGGTTCCTTTTTGAACAGGACTCCTAATAACAGCCCAATACGTTTATGAGGCCTCTAATGAAAGGTTCAAGGTTTTGATTTTCCCCCTCCTACAATCTATATGTGCGAAAATAGCATTTATTAACAAATGCTCTTTTGAATTAGAGAAGAATGACAATAATTTAAACATTTAAAAAATATAAATAATAGAGTTTTACAGTAACTTACAGGCTTTTGCGTGATTTTGGCGATTTCAGCTAATAAGAAATATCCCAGAGTTAACTTATGGTGTTACACTGACTGATATCTACCAAAAAAGAATAATCTACAGTAATTATATTTTGGTTCTGAAGGCTTGGCCAAAATTCAAGTCCTGCCATTCAACTTAGAATATTGATAAAAGTGATAAACATGAAAATACTGATAAACATGAAAATAACAATATTTACCCCCCCCCCCCCCCCAAAGATTGAAAAATGCAAACCTAAAGTGTAAATATCTGAGGATGGCTGAGCCAGGAGTCTGAGTTGTGATGCTCTATAATTTTACCTTTGTATAAACTTAGCTGTTGAGCACATCTGCTCTGCTCTTGCATTAGTGACCTCTTCATACGACATCTCAGGGCTCCCCGCTTTCCATTTTCAGGGTTAGGGAAGCTCTATGGAAAGGAGAGATTTCAGGGACACAGTGGGGTATCCTCAGCCCATATGCATACGAGAGCAGCCTGTGAACACGCTGCATCTGGGATCAGCCTTGAGATGTGACTGATAGCTCTTATTTGTCTGATAGAGCTGGCCAGGGAAATAGAGCTACAGCTGGTTACTTCATTAGGTCCTCTCATTGATTGAACCCTGCTGAAGTGATGCAGCAGGCTCCTCAGATAACTGCTGGTAATAGAACAAAATGAATTCTTATCACAGAGATTGGAAAGGCCATTAACCCTGGCCTCCAATGCTTTTCAGAGGTCACAGACAGGAAGCCAAGCGGTGACTGGGAAACTGTTTTCTGTCTAACTACAGGTCACTTTAGAAGGGTGTGTGTGACTTTTTGTACCCTTCGGCTTCTGTATGGATGAAACCGTTATACTGGCAGATGTTAATAATCAGCTGTAAATAAATATTGGAACCAGAGAAGAAAAACGAGAAAGCACAGGAATTTATTTCAATAAATATTTAATAAAAGAACAATTGTTACTGTGATATTTACTGCCAGTTCTGCTGTAGTTTTAAAACTAATACTTTCTCATATAAATTGGAAAGAGAAATACATAGAGGCACTTTAAAAGGGAAATTTAATATGGTTTTATATAAAAATATTTCCTTCCTTCCTCTCCATCCTTCAGAGATGGCAGTTATAATTGTTCATGGCTGCCTGGCTTCCTCTCCTACCCAGGAAGCCACCTCCAGGCCATCTCTGAATGAGCACGCACCAGTCTGCTTGCCTTTCACCTGGCCTGAAAGGAGTGTACATCTAAGGAACAATCCTATAATTTACATTTAATGCAACCTTTCAGTCAACCAAGAGCCCACAACCTCACCCCATCTCACAGCTGAGGACTTGCTCACATCTGTCAGGTCCCAGCCAAAAGGACTCATCCATTTCGAGCCCGAGCAGCACATGACAGTTTTCCTGCCTCTGAGAGGACAGGAGCCCTCGGAGCAGCTGCTGGCATTTTCACATGTTTAGCCTGAGACCGAAAACTTTTATAGATCAGGAAAGTTTAGTGAAGGGTGCACCACCTAGAAAGAAATGGAGGCGTTTCTTCTCATTACCAATGCGCATGATTGGCCTGCGCCTGTGTCCGCAAAGATGTACTGAAGGCTATTTTTAACAATATGTTGGTGGCTTCTAAACTTACGACTGTGATTTAATTTCAGTGTCTGTGGTTGCCTGGTATTTTCTGTTGGAGCCAATCTTTCACGAGGAGTCGGTTTATTTAAATGTAATTGGGTCCTGTGGATGGAAAAAAAACTATGGGTTTTATGTCTTTGGAGACCCACCCAGACATTTGGTTTGGCCTTCTGTACATAAATAATAACACGAAGGTGTATGCTGTCCATGACCCGCTGGGAACAGCAGACGTGGTCTGGCAGGAAGGAAACCCAAACAGATCATCCAGATAAACACAGAATAAGGGGCTTCTCCGCATAAGGTTATATATATGTCTATATAGGTTGTATACTGTATTTTGGAGTCTTTGTAGGATATAACAACAAAGGGAAAAGAGCTAATATTAAGAACACACATATTTCCATTACTTTAAAGTCCCAGAAAGGCTTAGTTTCATGAGTTTATTATTTTTAGCCTGAGCTTACGTTTGAGTCAAATATGAACAGAATCATGTTCAAAGTTGCATTGACTGAGCGACGTCGAAGGCATCAGCTTCTAAAGGAGAAAATTAAGTCGTCTCGCAGGCCTGCGTCTTGAGTTTTGGTTTAAAACTTTTCAGTTTATTTGCTGTATGAGTTGATAACTAGGCTTTAGAAAGCTAATGAAGTCAACACTTTCACTTATCTCACTTATCAAGAATGTTCGAGTCGGTTGTGCACGTTTCCAGGAGCGACCCGCAGGCCTGGAATTCCAGCTCGGGATACCTGGGGTGGACACTGAGACCCGTAGGCGCGTAATTAGTTGCTTGTGCTCTCTGAGTCTTAGTGGGAACTCTGAGTTCAGTTCATATTGTCTAATGAGGAACAGGCGTGATTTTGCTGTTGTTGGATTTTCGTCTAAGAATGTCTGATAAACGAAAGTTTTCGACTCTTCCTACAGCAAGTGGCATTAGGTGACGTAAAGTCAAATTTCAGAAACAGTACAGTTCGGAGGAAAAGCATGTTGGTATTTTTGCTTCTCATTTGCATTAGGTAAAATAGCCATAGATAGTTATTTCTTACATATCTTCAAAGTTCTATGATATTTTAAGCATTATCTCCTTTTAACTTGAATGAGTTAAAGAAAGGAAAGAGTTATATTGTTTTGGTTCTAAATAAATTATAGGGAAGTGAATGAATTAGTGGTACACAGTGTTTGAACTAAGGTGCTTTTCTCTGTATGATATGTTAGTGTAATTTATAACTACAGGCACAATGTGTTGTGCTTTTTACAAAATTTAATGGCACACCATCTGATTAATTTCCCCAAGAACCAACTAAGCTTCATTGATATATTTTTGAACGGCAAATATTTTTATGAACGTATAAGGCAAAGTTGGTATCTGTAGAGCACGGATTATTTACTGTCGTGATGTTTAAAAATTTAATTTATAAACTGCCCCATGGACTCAGGATGTGTTGCATCATGAGTATCCTATACAGGAAAAAGTAAAAATTCTGAAAATAAGTTTCCTGATAAGTTTATTTGTTTGGTTTTAGGTTTTGTAAGAAAAGTCTTGACTTCCAGATTCATTGGCGGGGCGGGGGTGGGGAAGAATGGGGGGAGAACCTGATTTGTTTCTTAGCCATCTCAAGATGATTTAAAATGATGCTAGAAGGTTTCAGTCTATTCTGTTTTTTTATTTCACCAAACTTTTCTAAAGCATCTTTCTCCTTCAGTAAAATCTTGTAATTTTTTTTTTTTTGATTGAGAACATTTACAAGCTTATTAGAGAAAAAAATAAAAAGGATCATTACAAAAGTTGGTAGGCCAAAAATATCACCATCTCTCAGTGTTTCCATGCTTCTTATAGGTATTTCAGTGATAAAATTTGTGGTTGACTTGGGGAATTGAAAAGGATGTCTGAAAATCAATGTTATTCAAAAACCAAGTGGAATTCTTTCATCTTTCCTTCTTTATAAGTTTGGTTTTTAAATAAAAAGTTCTCCACATTTTTGTAGAATACCTATTACACTTTATGAAACTGCTTTACATACTGTCATTTTAATGCCACCTTGAAAATATTATTTGCCTAGAACTCAATTTCTCAAAATTACACCTAATATTAGCCTTAATACAGAAGCATCAGATGTTCTTTTGGTAATCTGTATGCTTTAGGTGACACTTGTAAGTTATTGTTATTCATTCGATACTTAATAAACTGTTTTCTACCTAAGGATTTATTTATATATTTATTTTTAAAATATTTTTATTGATTTGAAAGAGAGAGGAAGGGAGAGTGAGAGAGAGAAAGAGAAACATTGATGTGAGAGCGAAGCATGGACCAGCTGCCTCCTGCACACCCCACCCTGGGAACTGAGCCCCTGTAACCTGGGCTTTCACCCTGACTGAGACTCAAACCCGAAACCTTCGATACCTGGGACGACGTTTAACCAACTGAGCCACACAGTGCAGGGCTTCTACCAAATAACTTAGTTAAGTGTTTGGAGAGGTCCATTAGCATTTCTAGGCCATAGGGGTAACATTTCTTGCCACTATGTAAGCATAGAATTCTAAAACATTTGATGATCCTAGTTTTTTTTAAAAAATCAGTTAATTCCTTTTGGACTTTATATTGTAGAAAATTCAATCGCTCTTTCTTTTGAAGAGGAGATCTGTTTTGTTTTTACCTTCATGATTAGCTAGTTTGTCTTTAGGTGACCTTTAGGTGACCATGCCCACGTGGTTTGGCACTCACCCTTATTTATTTATTTATTTACTTCTACTCACACAGAGTAACTGCCAAGGTCACAGAGAAAAAAGTGGTGTCAGTGACTGCTGAATGCTCCATGGTGCTATTGACCAAGCTAAGCTCTTTGGGCTTCAGTTTCTATTTGAAGTGGTATTTTTAGAACATTTTGATTGAGAACTTACTTGCTCTTTAATCATATTATTTTTTGTTAACATTGTCTTGAATAATAATTTTTAAAAAATCTATAAAGATGTGATTGTCCCAATTAGACAACTTAACCCTTGGTTTTCTGGCAAATGAAAACATTGTGCGTTAACGCAATACCCGGGAACCCGTAGATTGCTTTTCTCAGAGTTAGGCAACACCCGCAGAAGAGCTCAGGGAGGACACTGGCTTATTAACCTGGGAGCCCAGGCCTGGGAACTGCATGTCGCCGGTAGTTGCCTGCGAAATTACCCACGTGTGCCTTTTCATAGGAAGGAGGTCCGTAGCTTCCACTGGGTTATTAATGTGCCTCAACATGAAAGGCTGTTCTCTGAAAACCCTGGAAGAAAACTGGCAACACAACGTTTGATTGTACGTAACATTTTTGTTTCTGAAGATGGGGCCACGCTCTCTGGCACAGCCTGTGTATGTCCCCCCGCCCCCCAAAAGGCCCCTCCACCACTCTGACCACTCGCTCCGGACGATGGGGGCCTCTCGGGCACCCCTGTGCGGGGCAGACTCCCTGCCCCCTGGTGCAGCTGCTAACTCAGGAGCTTCCTGGGACATCGGCCTTCTGAAGACAGCATCTCGGGACACTGGAGTTTTCCTAAGTGGACTTGAGAGAAGTAGCCTGCAGTCCCCTCTGTGCGTCTGCTCCTGTAGGCCTAAGTGCTCAACCAAACGACGCCGCTTCAGTGATTCAGCAAATGGGGAACAGAAACAGAGGGTAGAGCAGAGGGAGCTAGAAAATGAAGTGCCTGGTTCCTCTTAGAAGAAAGGAAAGAGGGAGAGCACCGAGCTCTGCATGAAGCACAGTAATAGGAAATAAAAGTGAGTCAGGAAGTGATTTGTGTCTTGGCAACAGGGAGGGAACACCCTTCGGGGTATGGTTAGCACGTGGACTTAGAGCCCTGGGGTAGAGAACACGAATGCAGGGCGGGGCAAAAGTGGGTTTACAGTTGCGAGTACTCCAAACACAGAATTGATTCATTAATCATTCCGTTATTTTCCATATGAACAACTGCGAACCTACTTTTGCTCCACCCTGTGTCCTTGAAAAAGCATTGAGGTTTAGACAAATAGAAGGACCAGAGGGCTAATAATGCGAAAGGAAATGTGAAGAGAGGGTGGTAAAAATAAATGCACACAAACATATTTGAGGTGAAGGTGAATTATTTGTCCAGTCTCATGAGGTCTTCCTGTCTGCCTTTGTAGCGAGTACTTGGAAATTGACAAAAGTAATTGCAGATGCTCGGATAATGGGGAAGCCAAGAGGACCCTTAAAACTCCTGGGCCCAGCCTCTCGGTAGCGAGCCGAGGAGCCGGGCCTGGGCCTTTCCTGACTTGCTCAGGGTTTCCAGCCAAGTCATTGCCCAGCCCAAGCGCTGATGCTGGTTCCCAGCTCAACGTCACACTGGTTTTGTCATCGCCTCCTGTGTTGTTTACATAGGTTGGATGGAAGATTTTAAAAGCTGATCCTTATCTTTGGTGATGTGTCTATAAAATGTTTTTCCAAAACAAAATAAATGTTAATGGCATGATGTCGATAAGACACCTCGTGCATTAAAGCTTCTTGCTCCCACGGAGCTCATGGCTCCGTGTCCTCTCATGTCAAGGACACTGGGCTCCCGCTGCCCAGCGCATCACTTCCCGAGTGGTGGCGGTGGTTTCTGTCTTGTCTCCTCCTTCAGATTCAAGGTCCTGGAAGGGACCAAAGGTTGTTTCCATCTTGGCATCTTCTACCCAGATATGGCCCCGTTGCCCAGTGGGTTCTTAGTGACTGTGTGCTCCCTTGGATGTCTTTATGCTGCGAAGCAAAATTGTGTGTCTAAATCGATCATTATTTCCAGTCCTTAAAGCACTTTGTTATTGTTACACATTTCCAGTGAGATGTAAACAAACAGTTTGAGAAATGGCAAATAAGGGATTTAGGCAAATTAGGGTAGATTAGGAAGCAATAAAAAAAGGTTCAGCCAAAGTTAAATGAAACGGCAGGGGGGCGAATGATGCTTTGCAGATAGAATATTGTAGGTCGTTAGAGCTTAATAGGCAAATGTTTTCATTTTAAGGGCTGTAAAATAATTTTTAACTGCAATTTCCTCACTTGAAACAGGAAAGGAAGAAAAGCCCTTTAAAAGGAAAGAAAAAGAGAAACTGAGAAAAGACTCTTGGTATTTGCACATAGGTGTATTTTTTCCTCTAAGCCTTGTTCAAAGCAGCCTTTTCCCACTCAGTCTTCTTCCCATTTTAGGAGTGGTATGACCCTTTGAAGATATTTTCCTGTCCGAGCCATCATAGTTCATAAAATTAAAATTAAAAGTCGAGCTGACAGCCCATCTCCGCCATCCTCAGCCACATTGCCCTTGACCGTGGCTCTCAAGGGAAGTGTGGGGAGGTGATTTTATGGCCACTTTGCAATAATTGTACATTCTTTTTTCATCCTGTAGACCTTTTGTTTCAAGCAAGAATGCGCTTGGACTTCAAAGAATTAAATGCATACAACTTCTTATTTACAAGGCAGACACAAAAAGGGACTAGCGAGAGGAAAGCAGCGGAGAGGGAGCCATTTCTACAAGGTGCTAAGAAAGGAAAGAAGAAAGGTTGCTGGCAAAGCTGGCATAGGCCTCAACGAAATGCCTCCCTCTTTAGCCTGTTTCAGTAGGATCTGAAGCTCTTTTACCTTGGAGAGAGAATACCAAATACTCGGATCTAATAGCAAATGTGACAAATACCTGATGAATTCGTTGGAATCAGAGTCAGAATGAAGCCGAGAAAGAAGCTCTGTTACCTGGAGGGTTCTGCGGCTTTGCTGCCATTTCTGGCGACGAGTCCATTGGCAAGAGCTCTGGGCATCGTGTGTGGCCTGGGCTTGTGAGAGACAGAAGCGTGAAAGTTCCCTGCCCTCACGGAGTTTAGAAGCTGCCTGGAAGACAGGCGCAATGTACTTGCCACAGTGAGCCTGGTAAATTAGGACGCTTTAGGGAACGTCAAGTTCTGACTGTTTAGAGAAGTACTGGGTCTGTGGGGCTTGTTTATGGTTAGTGCGGGTCTTAGGGTTGAGTAGGATTGGGATATGAAATCCAGTTTCATCTCTTTGTCGGCGTCTGTTTAGTTAGGCCTAGGCTTAAGAGGGGAACTGATATGATCCAGACTTAGGGATGAATAGAAATAAGATTGTGTTGAGAAAGAAGAAACTAAATGGAGAACCTAAGAATAACCATGTAGGAGAAGGGGACAGAAACTAGATAGTTGAGACTATGGGAGGCTTTGAAAGCTAAGCAAGGAAGTTCTGATTTGATGAGGCAGAAAATCAGAAGGTACCAAAGCTTCTGAGTGTCAGATGTCATCACTGGAAAGGTGTGTAGGAAACAGGATGGGCACCCATATGTAAGAGGGATAATGTTGGTGGGACCTGGAGGCAGAAAGTCATTCAAAGCCAATCACTGTGGTGGCCACTTTAAGGGGCTATCACAGAGGGAATAGAAAATAGTAAATAGAAAAGAGCATTAAAAGTAAGTCCACAGAGCCTAGCCGGCGTGGCTCAGTGGCTGAGCATCAACCTGTGATCCAGGAGATCAAGTTTTGATTCCCCATCAGGGCACATGCCTGGGTTGTGGGTTCAATCCCCAGTAGGGGGCGTGCAGGAGGCAGCTGATCAATAATTCATCATTGATGTTTCTCTCCCTCTCCCTTCCTCTCTCTGAAATCAATAAAAACATATTTTTTTTAAAAAATTGTTAAAAAGTAAGTCCACAGAGCAAGCTTACTGACTAAATATGAGCAAGGAAGGAGTCAAGGGTTCCAGTGAAATCCCGAAGGTTGGCGACTGTAGCAACTTCTCAGCTACGCGGTCAGAGGGAAGTCGAAAATGTGGGCTCTGATAGTGAGGCTTGGCTTTGCCCCTTTCAAGCAATGCTTTAAAAGACTAGTAGGCAGAGGAAGTAATGCGTTCATAAAGTTGTTTTTGTTTTTTGAACTAGCAAAAAAGTAGTCATTTTTCATCGTGATTTTTAAGAGGCTTTTGTAGTTTTAATAAAACAAGGTTTGGGACCCTGTTTACCTTATAACATTTAGAGCTTATGTTTATAGTAGCCTGTTAATGTAATTTATGCTGAGTAAGTATAGAGGAAATATTTCATGGAATGTGGGACAGTGTGAGCTGAGGACATTTTTGCATCTTTCTAAGTGAAGAAGATTGATGAAACTGAAATATCTCTAAGCAGTTCTATGGTACTTTCATAATGAGAATTGCCTGGCACATAGTAAGTGTTCAGTAAATGCTCAATGAATACATGAGTGAAAACCCAGAACTAGGTTTGACGCTACCTAGGTCATGAGCGGAACTGTTCACGGGTAAGGTGAAACAGTCATGGTAGGTGACATTTTGCTGGAGGTCGATTAGGGGAGGTTCATTTGTCCCTATTTTCAGGACAAGATAAGATGGCCTCTGTGCATTTGGCAAAAAGGAAGGAAAACAAAGTGCCCAGTATCAGTCCATAAATACCTTTCGAGGACACGGCAGAGGAGGCGGGTGCAGAGATGGAAAAAATGAAATGGATTCCACTTGGCCTCGCCTGCTTACATTCTGATTTTGTGAACAGAGGGAAACAGAGTCCTAGAGTAGTCGGTGCAGCGGGTTAGCTGCTTCCTCCTGAGGAAGGATGTGTGGACCAGGGTAACAGGTGATAAAAAGCAGCCATATGAAAGATAGTACGTATTTTATTGGATCAAACATCTACGTTTCTTCTTTCTACAGCCTCAATAATGTCAATATTAAAAAAATCCTCAAAAAGAGAATTCTGCCTTTGGCTCAAATGATCACATTAGAGATGGTTTTTGTTTTGTTTTTGGCTTTATTTTTTATTTGAAATGTTTTTATTTATAGTTTGTAGAAGCGAGATAAAAAGAGAAGTCAATTACTTTTTATTATTCATTTTCTTTACCACTAGATCCCTTACCACTATTTTCCCCTCTCAGCCCCACTAACATAAGCCTTGGCTCACAGCTAGATGGGATGGCGAGAAGAGCCATCACTCAGCCACGACGATTTCTGTCTGTCACTGTCACAAAGACCAGAGCGATAGTTTTATGTGTTAAAACAGTGTGGGCCCTGCTCTCTGGCCCTCTTTCCTAGTCCTGTCACATCATTCTTTCTCGCTTAGCCCCTCTTTAGTCACCTGTCCTTCCTACTCCCCCAGCGCTCCTCCCCAGTTCTTGTCACGATCCTGATGATCCCCAGCTTCTGTGAGGTTGGTAGGCCCTAGACCGGCTTCTGCGATCATTTGACTTCCACCCCCGTTTCCACTGCTCTTCAGGAATCCACACCCACGCCTGTCCTCTGCCGTAGGCCCCTGCCACATCATTAACTGTCCCCTCACCACTAGCTCATCCCCATCACCCTACCCACCTTGTCTGCATCACCCCGCTTTTTAAACCCTCCCGTGATGCTATCTGCACCCACCTCCACGCGCCTAGTCCACCTGGCCAGACCAGCCAGCAGCTCTCAACACACTGATTCTCCCTCCTTCTTGAAACGTCTTTCCACACCCCGCTCTCTTAATCGTCTCCCCCCTCAGTGGCCATTCTCGCACGATCTTCACTGCTTTTCTTCTTTGGGGAGACAACAGAGGGAATGTTCCACTTGGGTTCGGGCAATAAGGAGGGAGCATTCCCCGTAGGGAACTTTAAAAGGGTAACAAACTGACCAATAGCCTGTTTCATTATTATTTTTACCGTGCACTGGCAGTTCTAAACCGTGTCAGTGATGAAATGCTTCTCCTTGCTGGAGTGGACTGCTCGTGGTGTCCCCTTCTTTGGTATGGCCCTGTGTAGGAGTGCACCCTGGGTCCAGCCATGGACATTTCTCCAGGTAATTTTATTCAGTCTGATCTCAAGGATTTACCCTACCCTCTATATGTTGACCTCCCTCTCTCCCTCTCCCTCTCCCTCCCCCTCCCCCCCTCTCCCTCTCCCTCTCCCTCTCCCTCTCCGCCCCCCCCCATATGTGCCTGCCTGGCACCTTTACTTGGATGTGTCTTCTTCACCACAGTTTCCAAACCTGCTCCCTCCCTTGCCCTACTTGCATGCTTCCTCATCTCAGTGAATGGCATCTCCACTTTTCTAACGTCTTGGGCCCAAAAAACAGAGTCATTTTTTATTCCTCTGGTTCTCTCACTTTCCTTGTTAAACCCATTGTTAAGTCCTGTCTGCCCCTCCTTTAAATATACACCAGTTCCTCTCCTGCCTCTCGGATCCAAGCCACCACCACCTCTCACAATACCACCAGGGCTTTATTTCACTTGACTTCTCGGTGTAACTTTATACTTTGTGCCTCGAGCTTCTGGAAATGCCCTTGTCCTTTGCCCACTGTTTTGCCAATCCTTCCAGGGTCCTGGGCTGACCTCTTTGTTCTCTGCCATTATCTTTCATCATCTTTCAGTCATCGTTAGAGCCACTTACTTCTTAATTTTCCTTCCCCAGAGCCCTGTCCTCAGCCCGCATCTTCCGCACTCCACGTGCTCTTCCTGAATAGTGTCACTTACTCTCGAGTCTTAGTTATTACAGCTTCCAAATATTTTCAACTCCGACTTCTCTTCCAAGATCTAGTTCCATAAATCTAAACGTTTACTGAACAGCTGTGCTCTAATTCACATCCAAAACTGAGATCATCATCTTTTCTCTCACCCCGATCTTGGACTTTGTAATGTTCCTCTTTCTCTGCAGTGAAATCACTACTCTTTCCCTTGATCCCGAATTTCTTCTGGACAGTAGTAGAGTGAAATGCAGGAATGTCCCAGTGCCCCCTTGTTTCTTTCTATAAGCAAAGCTCTCCCTCTATTCCATCCTCCGCGCAGTATCCCAAAGACACTAATTTGGTTGTGGCATCCCCTGCTTAACACTCTCGCTTTGCCAGAATCTGGGGACCCTTTTCCAGTTCTTGCATTCAGGCAAAGGAGAAAAAAAAAAATTTGGCTTTGTCTCAACCATTTTTTCCCCCTGCTGCTAATACAGTCCAAAGAAAGCAATGTGCCAGATCTCATCAATCTGTTTGCTCATTAATGAATGATTTATTAAATAAACATTTCATGGGTATGCATAAGTATTGTCTTGAAAATTCATAGCAGGTTCCAACAGTGCGTTTTTCACTCTTGGCTCCAACCTAGCCTTTCCAGTCTTCCTTTTCTGGGGCTAAGCATACTTTCACTAACTTTCCCTCTCCAGATTTATTTCACTTACCTTTGTATCCATCACTGCCTAGGTCAATTCTCATAAGTGTAATTTGGGGTATATGACTATATAAATTTGACCTTTCCCATAGTGGTGAAAGGTGGAAAACTCCAAACAGTGAAAAATCCAAGGATTATTTACATGTAATTTAGGAAACTTTTCTGCGTCTTAAGTTAATGGTAAATTTATTTCAACAATTATAGTGTTGATAAAAAGAATCGATCTAGTCATCTGAGGATTTTCTTTTATGGCCATATATAATTCACAAAGTAAATAAGCCTGCCTGTGGGAAGCAATAATTTCCCCCGCATATATATAACTGTATAGAACAGTTTATTATAAGTAGTCCTGGTGCATTTCATGTCAGCGTATTTAAGACATTAAGTATTTAGAAAGTGTCGTGCAAATATTGTATTTCCTGGTTGTGCGTGGTCACCTGGAGGTGGTTATAGCAGCATCTCACTGCTCATCCTTACGTGACTTGGTGTCGCAAAAAGAAGAGATCATTTTATCCCCACTTTGCAGAGGAGAAGACTGGCTCCAGGGTATTAGTAGCTCTGTTTAAATTGACACTTATCGAAGCCAGAGTTTTAATTCCTATGTCATGCATTTCCCTTTGACTTCCCTTTGTGAACTCGCTAAAATATTGTCTGGGGTTCACTGTGAATTGCTTTGGAGAAAAAACAAGTGTTTTGTGCTTTGATGATGTGTTCAGTAGCGCATGTGATTCAGGGGACTGCACCTAAGGAATAATCTAGAAAATGACTCACTCAAATCCAGTGTTTGTGTATAATTGAAGATTTTTTTTGAGTTTTGGAAACTGCCACATTTGCAGTCCGCACATTCTGAGATTGTCTGTGACTTCTCCGTAAGTTTTTCTCCTAATAGAAGCTGATGGTGGGGTAAGGGAGGGGGAGCCCTCTCTTGCAAGAGGGACCTAAGGCCGACTTGTCTATCACTGCCAGTCCCCAGAGTTCATCTTCTTCTCTATAACTTTTGTAAATGGCCAAACCAGTGTGGCCTGAACAGTCTTCAGAACTGGGTTCACGTACCACTTCTATTGCAGCCTATGTAAAATTTGCTTAGAGATTAAAAAAAAAACAACTTTCAAATTGCTTAGGAAACCAATGTCTTGTTAACATTTGCTATTTCTAAAATATCTACACAAATAATAGTGATATTTTAAAGGCTTAAAACATGAATTTCACTGGTGGGCAGGGTGCACATTACATATAAATACAACTGAAAAGCCAGAATACCCAAGTTCTCTTTGAATAACTTGCATTTGGCACGATAGCCCAAAGCCACGGTAGAGTCACATGAGTAAAATTACTATTTATTCACTATGAGACAATTTATATTTATTAACTTTACTGTACCCTGAAATCCTGGTATTTTATTTCCATTTTCACATATAGGATCCTGAACTTCAGGGGGACTAACTTGCTTCACCAAATAGCTAGAAAGTGGTGGGGTTGGGATTTGAGCTCGAGTGTATTTGGTTCTTAAGTAAATGCCCCCCCCCAGCACAAACATATGCACAGGATTAGTCATTTTAAACAGCTTTTTAATTGATTTCAGAGAGCAGAAGGAAGAGAGAGAGAGAGGGAGGGAGAGAGAGATGGAAACATCAATGATGAGAGAGAGTCATTGACCAGCTAACTGCCTCCTGCATGCCCCTACTGGGGATCAAGCCCAAAACCTGGGCATGTGCCTTGACCAGGAATCAAACTGTGGTTGTCTGGTACATGGATTGACACTTAACCACTGAGGCGCGCCGGATGGGCCTGAGCATTATTTTAACAGAGAGAACCATGGTTTCATAGATAATGATTCCCAGGAAGTATGTACAAGTAACTCACTGAATGTGACTGAAATAAAATCGTGGGAATTGTGAAATATTACAGATCACAGAACATGTTTTTTAAAAAATGTTTTTATTGATTTCAGAAAGGAAGGGAGAGAGAGAGAGAGACAGAAACAGCAATGATGAGAGAGAGTCACTGATTGGCTGCCTCTTGCACCCCCCCCCCCACACTGGAGATTGAGCCCTCCACCGGGAAGAACACATTTTTTAAAAGTTGTGAAACTGATTCAACTCTTTAATTGATTCAGTAATTTAAAAACAATACCGTCTTAGGAGAGGTACCTATCATTGCTGAGGTCTTCCAGATGAAACTGTAAGAGCAGGTATAGAGGCTTCCAAAAACCAAATAATATGACAGAGACAAAGAAATGCAACTGTCCTGAGGGTTAATGATACCCTTGTAAGAAGTCTTTGAAAGAGTTGAAGGAATAGTGATAAAGATGGACTATTAAACATTATTTTCTTTTTTATTAAAAAAAAAAAAAGCTTTAAAAGAAGTTTGACCTCAATGAGGCTATCCACCAAATTTGGTAACTTTGGAGAAGGTAGAGGTTTTATGGATTAAACACTAACTAGAGATAGAAAGCAAAGGGTTGAAATAAACAGGCTGTGCTGCTCCGGCCTATGTGGCTCAGTTGGCTGGGCGCCGTGCTGTGCACCAAAAGGGTGCCAGTTCGATTCCTGGTCGGGGCACATGCCTGGATTTAGAGCTCGATCCCTGGTAGGGGGCATGCAGGAGGCAACTGATTGATGTTTCTCTCTTACGTCAATGTTTCTCTCCTTCTCCCTTCCTCTCTCTCAATAAAAAAAATCTTTAAAACAAAACCACAAGCAAAAACCAAAACAGCCAGTGCTCCACCTGAACAAAGGCCATCGCTGGGTGGGGGAGGGAACCGTGTGTGGACAGAGGTGCTTCCTCTGTTGATGAGCAGACCAACGAAGCCAACACAGCATGCTAAGGAGTGAAAATTGTTTCTGACATTTAAAAACTTACATATATTGGGGTAATACTGGTTAATAGTATTATGTACGTGTCAGGGGTACAACTTTATAATATGACATCTGCATATTATGTGCTCACCACCTGAAGTCTGGTGTCCTTCTGTCACCATATATTTGACCCCCTTTACCATCCTCGCGCTTCCCCTGCCCACTTGCCCTGTGGTGATCACCATGCTGTTGTTTGTGTCTATAAGTTTGGTTTTTTGTTTATTCTGTTTTTCCATTTGTTGCTTTTTGTTTTACATCCCACATATGAGTGAATCATATGGTCTGTGTCCTGTTCCATCTGACTTATTCCACTCAGCATGATCCATCCGAATAGAGAACAGAGAGAGATTGTGACGAATCCTGTAAGGACTTAAGTCTTGATAACCGGGCAGCTGGTTGATAGACGAGAACATGATATTACTCCTAAGTTAGGACAATAGAAGTTCGGTCTTTCAATTTCAGCACTATCAGAAATAAAACAGACTCTTACATGGAGAAATGTATTAGTAGTTAGTAAATTTAAGAAAAAATTTAGTAAATTTAAGAAAAAACATTTCAGTAAGAACACTTTAATATATGAGACATTAAGAAGATGCATGAGTAATTTACTGAAACTAATTGATAACAGGAACTTATTAAATTCTTCTGAGGTCCTATTACACTGAGATCATAGATGACTCAAGAAGAGAGAAGTGATCAGATATTCCTGGCCCAGAGGCCCCAGGAGGTAACTACTCCCTTACCATAAAAAATAACTTCTCGGTGAAACCAGACGGGGCAGGGCAATGGAGCTTCACTTTTCCAGAAAATAAAGAATTGCAAATCCAGCCCCATTCTGATAATTGATAGGGGAACATCCAGTGTACTTCAGTCCCTCACTGCCTGGGAGAAATAATTTAAGAGAAAGCACGGCAGGTCCACAAAGATGATGTTGCTTGGTTACTCAAAACCATTCGGTAGCATGCTGAGTTGCTCCGCTTTTTAGAAGAGCCCTCTTTGTATCCACCTAGGGAAAGGATGGCAAAGATCACTTGAAACCATATTTAATTGCAAACTTGCTTCATCTGAAAACAGGCCTTGCTTTTGCAGTGCAAAAGCCAGTTCAGAGGTCTTTGTCAAAATGTGAACTACCACATTAGTAATACATGTTGAATTCGATGTGTTCTTCTAAATATTGACGTTGTTATGATGGATTTGCTTTGAAGGAGTTTGAGCTGGTTTTGTTTGTTTGTTTGTTTGTTTGTTTTAGGAAGTAGGAAATACAAAGTTTTTATACTTCCTGGCCCAGGAGTCCTGGGGGCTGCCTGGAGGCAGCATTGTTCAGAGGAGAGCACAGAGCTTTTGGAGCCAGACAGACTCAGTCCAAATCCTACCTCTGCTGCTCTGTCCCTTTGGAAAAAATTACTTAAAATGTCTGACCTTTGATACCTCATCTCTTCCACAAAAGCAATGGTTTTCTGTTATAGATTTACTGCAAAGGTTGAGTAATGAAATACATGTTACATGTTTAGCACTTAACAGGTTTCCAACAAATGTTCACGATTATTTTGAAATTTAGAGAGCTGCAAATACCTTCTCCTTTGTGTTCATAGTCTGTAAAATATCCTTTTAGGATGAGTCACAGAGCTGCTCTAGAGGTGGGAGGGGCTCGGAAGGGAGATGAGAGGGGCCCAGGAGCCTTGTTGAAACTTGTGGACTCTTAGAATTTTGTCTTATTTTCCAATTAAAAAGTAAAAATTGGGGTCATCATCTACTTTTTTTTAAATGGATGAAAGTGAAGTGGAACTAAGAGCAATGTTACGTAAGATACAGAAAATGTTTCTCTTTCTCTTTATCACTTTAAGCCAGTTAGTTTAATATTTACTCAGTTTGGCTGTATATATTTTATTTTATGTGCTAAACGTCTTGCTAAAAATAGTGAAACGCCTTATTGTTTCATCCACTAACAAGTCAGTGGTAGGGGGTGAGACAGGAGAGATCTGTAGGCAAATGCTGTCCTAGTACAATACTTGGCAGCTTAAACATTCACCTATTGTTTTAAAAATTCCATTTTCTACTGAACTTGTGCCAAATGCTTCCCAAATTTTGCTGATAAGAATATAAAAAGCACATGGCTGTTGCAATCATCAAGTGCAGATTAGATTACGTTTATTCCCCAAACACAACAAGCAACCTTAAACTTAGAATTCTGTTAATGTATCTAGACTGTTTTAGAAAATAAAAATTCCAGATCTTTCCCTGACCATCAGATTTGTAGCAATTATAGTTTTTTGAAACAATATTATTCCAATTAGCAGGGGGAAAAGATTTGAAAGATGAGAGCTTGAATTTTGAACTAAGATCAGATGCCTGATCTTAATTAGGCATCAGTTTACTTACCAGAATAAACATTATTCATGAAGGGAAGGGAAAGGTGAGAGGAGAAATTAGATGGAGAGTTTATGAGGGGATGTCGTAGTACAAGGAAATGAGAGTTAGCTGTGAGAACTTCCATTCTCATCAATTAAAGAGAAGAGGAACCCGCAGCATTTAGGTTTTAAGTGTTGTCTTGGGAGATGGAACCATTTGGGTTAGGCTAAGGGCATAGGCGGTTAGCAAATTCAGGCCAAATGAGAAAAATGAACATGAGGAATAATTGCAGAATTAAGAGGAGGGCGACTTTTAGGATTTTAAATATTTGGCTCAGTGATGTCATTGTGGTTAAGGGAATTATCCCTTCAATAACCTGCGTGGGTTCAGATCATAGCTCCCCCAGTTGGTCAGGGTGTCCTAATGACGTGAAGGGTACCAGTCACTCCTGGCACGGAGCGAGTCCTCTGTAAAACGTCGTTGTTGACGATGGTGATGGTGATGATCGATACACTGCTCCACAGAAGAACGCGGCCCACATTGTGCAAATCAAAATAGAGTAATTTGGTACCATTTTCAAATCTGTGATCATCACCCAATTGACAGAATAGAGGAGAATACTAGATAAATTGTCAGTGGTATTATTTTTAATAGTATTAAACCAGAAAGGTCAGGTGCTAGAGAACACAAATTAGTAATCTAATTAAATCACCCTCGAAAGGGACAGACCGTGTTAACAGCAGTCAGATTTGTTATTACAGAGCAATTATGAGAGGGAAATATTGAAAGACGCTGTGTGTCTTTGCCAGGTTTTACACAGTTCATTTTACGCAGGCAGAGAAGTGTAGGTTAACCAGTTTGTTTGATAAGCCAAAAGCTCCTTTATTAAAATATGTTATCATTTGTATAAAGGGAGAAACACTGCTGAGGATCTTAAAAAATTCCCTGGCATACTGATCGACATTCATTTATGAAATTTCTTGCACGAGTCACTCTCATTGGGGCCGACTCCAGTGTCATGTGACCTAATTTGTGAAGTTAAATAACAGTTTCTAGTTTTGACATTTTGTACATATCCTTAAATCACTCTCAAATGAAATGATTTCCATGTGGCACCAAACTATTATTTGTTTACATTTTATATTCAAAGGATGTAAATCTTTTGTGAAAGAGCAGAACTTTCGCAGGACCAGTGAACAGTTGCTTTGTTTTTTTCTTTTTTCTACTTGGTTTCTGACCTTCACAAAGATAGGAAACCTGTCTAGGCTCCTAAATATTGTGTTATTCCAACTGCACCCATCCCAGATTTCACAGACTTTTATACCCGGCCACTCGGGGTTTGTGCCCAGCTCTGTCGGGGTCACACGTGGAGACCTGAGGACAGAGTGAGTTACCGCAACCTCTCTGGGCCCCGGTGTCCTTGTAAACTAAGGATTAATAAATGCCTCATGGTTTGATTGTGAGGAATACATGCCTGCTTTTACATGAATAGCTATCACAGTACCTAGCAGGTCCTCGTTTTATTTTATTTTCATGTATTTTTAAGGATAGCAGTCATTTGGTCTACCTCACTGAAGTACTAATATCTATTTGAGCTTGTCTATTTAAGAGTTCTTTGATAAATTGTTTATTTTTTGCTAGAATATTGGGAAAGAAATGGCTTTATGCACATATTCATATATATATGAAAGGAATTAGTGTCTTTCCTGTATTCATGTTTCAGGATTTAGTGTGTAGATTAGTATTTTGAATTAAAGTGTCCTACATGACTTTGATATGCCTCACTCTGTCTTTAGCTACGAATCTGTGAAGACAAAAATGTTTTGGTCTGGCTGGTGTGGCTCAGTCGGTTGGAGTGTCATCTCATGCACCAAAAGGTTGAGGGTTTGATCCCCGGTCAGGACACATATAAGAGGCAACCGATCAATGTTTCTCTCACACACTGATGATGTTTCTCTCTCTCTCTCCATTCCCCTCTCTCAAAATAATCAACAAAAACATATCCTCAAGTGAGGATTTAAAAAAAAAGAAAAAAAAGAAAGAAAATTAGAGGAATTCACAATTAATTGGGGAACTATTCATGGATCATGTAAAAATTCACCTCAATACCTCACAGTAAGTGCTGAAACATATATACACCCTATATCCTAAAACAGATGAATCTCAAGATGAGAATATTATAAAATGTCCTAGAGCCCTGGGGCTTTAAATTCAAAGCTCTTTCAATTATACCAGAAACAGACACTAATTCCTGCCACATATGTATAAGCTAATTGTTATGGGAGCATGGGGGAGGCGACACTGGCTTTGAGTTTTGAGGAAACAATAAGAGTTTAATGTGAGAAAACAAAACTACATTCAAAAAATACAAGGGACAACGTTGATCGAGGCATAAAGACACGAGAGGCCATGAGGAAGACGGTGGGCTTCTTGAGTAACATATTGGATGGACATCAATGCCATGATCTGTTTGGGAGCTGTTGTTGGATTTATAAGCAAGGACTGAGCAGAGATAAAATCTTCCTGTCAAGACAAATGTAAGAGATAGTTACAAGAAAAGTGTTTTTGGTTGTTGGCGGGAGGACACCGAGTATTCATAATGATTGTCTTATTTTTAAATAGACTGCTACCAAAGGCCAAAGGTTTCGTACATAGCAGGAAAAACAATTAGTAAATGCAGTAATAGTGCCTTGGTGTGCACTTCTATTTTCAAGGTTAATTATTTGTTTAATTAAAGCCATCAGAATCAACCAGTGATGCTATTGCTAGAAATATTAGATGAACATGAGTGTCTTTGTCAGTGTAAGAGTTGTGTGACCACTTTTTTAAATCTCTCAATGCGATTTAGCCTTTTCTTATTTGGAAGACCATATCACATTTGTATTATTTTCTCTTGCAATTGCTGATTATTTCTACAATTATAGCTGCATTTTACAATGGAGGGAATTGAGCCTTAAAGAAGTAAAGTGATATACCTAAGGTCCCATACCTAGAAAGTGGTGGAGCCACGATTTGTACACACACCATTCTGTATTCTTGAAAGATTGCTCTTGAGATATTATGAGATTAGTTTGGAAAGACAATGAATTCAAGGGGGGGAGAATGCTGTAGAGGCTATTGAAATTGTCAGGAATGAGAGGATGTCGGAGGAACAGAGAAACACATGTGATAGGGGCCATTGTAAAATTGAACCAAGAGCTTGTGGTGACTCAGTGGAGAGAATGAATGAGGTGTTGAAGATGATTTCTGAGGTCTAGTTGTTTTTTCTAGATTTCTCTACAATAGCAAATGCAAAGGAAGCATGGAGTTGGATGAAAATCATGACTTGTGTTTGGGGCTGAGTTTAGCAAATCAGACCATTGTTGGCACTCTGCTCTGGAGCTCAAATAAAAGATTTGGGTTTAGTGATGATGTGGACATATTCTTCAGGTTTCCTTTAGTGATTGTTTTGGCTTTGGTCTCACATATATTGAGGGTCTCCCATATATTGAGGGTTTTTTTAGTGTTTTTCTTGTTGTTGCTTTGCTACTTTGACAGAGAAGTAGAAGTAAGCTCATAATTTATGTAATGTGTCATTGCCATTCTAACGCATAACCCTATAATGTAGGCTTGGCCAGATATCCAGGAGGTAAAAATCAGTATGAGATTTTCCTGCTTCCATGTTTGATCTACACTGTGTTCGTGGTGTGCTGCTGATCATTTAGAATTCAATCTAAGTTCACCCCTGTCTGGATTCATCTTGCTGACCACTGCTCACTAGAATGTAAGGTGTGCCTGAGGCTCCCCTGAGCCCCGCAGGATGCTTATCTCATTGAAAGCCAAATTGAGGTTCCTGTGATATTGACTATGACTGCAGAGCTGATCACCTGTCACTCTGATGTTCTCTGCAGAATCTGCCTCTTTGGGAGCCAGGACTTGTGAGGATGACCTGACGGAGCAGCAGCTGAGAGCAACCTCAGGTAATTGGTCTGTTTCTTCTCAAAATTGTGTCTGCCTGTCCTTAATGAGTTACAGTTGCTACTCTCATCATTTATGTAATACATGGATCTTTGGAACTGCTCCATTTGGATCTGGTCAGATCCCTTATTCAAATGAGTTAACAGCAAAAGCAAATAGATCCATATATTTGGATGCACATGTAAAGTGACTTCTTAAAGAATGAGGAACATCTGCTGGGTAATTTCTCACATCCGCATTTATATGCTATGAAGTTTCACCAAAGTGGTCAGTTTTATACAAAGGATAAGCCAGTAAGCCAGATATTATTTTTACACAATTAAAACAACCTGGTTGGTGGAGTTATTTTTGGCAATTAATGGGTTGATTGGATTTTGTGTAGCCGTGTCAACACATTTACTATTCCCTGTGCTTTGTGTGTGTATGTGTATGTTAAAAAATGGCAGCCAGGCCTTGTTAGCTGCATTATATTCAGATAATTTAAGAGGAAACTCACCCATGTTGCTACAACACACCTCATTTATTTCTGCTATATAAACATGATCCCAGTTCCCTGATTTATACAATTGGAATAATAATGTGTTATATAGAACAAAAAATGATTATAAAAAGTCCTTCGCATTCATAATGGGGTATTGAAATACTTTAAAAAACACACACAGTTTTGCAAGTGAAAACATTCCTGCAATATAAAGTCAGGATTTCCCTCTTTAAAAAATTATTCAGACTTTGCCTTCACCTATGCATGTCTCATGAAAACTTTTTTATTGTATATGCTATTTTTTCCTAGAAAACTAGACAGCATATTTAAGATAAAACAGCGTGAGCCCAATTTGCCTTCCCCATCTCAAATCAATGAAAATATTTCATGAATGACCTCATGGGAAATAATAAGGCAAAGTCAAGACTATGACAAAAAATGTGAAACTAAAAAGCTACCACTCCCTGTCAACACATTTCTTTATTGTTTTTGTTTACAAAATCTCCAGCTTCACCTCAGTCTCTCTGAGAAGCTATATGTTCCCATGCCTTTTGCATATTTCCATGGAGATGTTCTACAGGGAAGTCAAATATAACCAATTCCAAATTGAACTTCTCTTTTCTGCAAAAACCATTTCTTCTCTTTTTCTCCATTTCACTTGATGACATCATGCCATAGACCTCATTACCCCAAGTAAGAAAGCTAGGAGTCATCAGCTTTGCTCAAAATATTAGTGCTGTGGACTACTGGGCATAAGTCATGTGTAAGATTTTTAGACAATATTTCTATACAAATAAATAAGTTGTTTTCAGATTGCAGTAAATGTGATCCAGGAAATAAAAGAGGTAATGCTCGAGCAGAGATTGTCAAGTGTGGTCCCCAGGAGGAGGGTGTGACAACATCTGTTGAGCAGACACAGATGTGACCACTGGATTTCACAGCATGGAAGTCATTGGAGGCTCTGAGAAGAGCAATTGGTGTGACGCCAGACTAGAAGGGTTGGACAATGGATGCGATTTAGTAGAAAGAGAAAATGCAAGGACACCAAAGCAGGCGAAACCAAACCAACAAATACTCCTTTTCAAGTTTCACCGAAGGGGAATAGAAGAATGGCAGAGTCTGGATGCCTCCTTTTCTCCTTCCAATTTTGCTTCCTAAGTTCAATGTGATGTTTCAGCTACCCCATATTGCCTGCCTACTCTATTCCAGGCACTGTTCCAGGAGGACTACGGCGAAATAAGATAATCACTATTTTCAGCAAATGTGTAGCTATTAAGGAAAATAGGCAGTACATGGATAATTTCCAAATACTGTGGTAATTTGTGTGAAATCCACGTACAGAAAAAAGAAGAAAATCTTACTCAGAAACATTAATCCCAGTTCAAGATTCAGGGAAGACTTTTTGGAGAAAGAAATAATTAATAGTACTAGTAATAACATGGCTAGCATTTTTAAATACTTATTTTGTGTTAAGCTCTGGGCTGACCGATTTTTATACATTGTCTTATAACAAACCTATGAGGTAGGCATTATTAATTCCATTTTTACAGATGATGAAACTGATATTTCCAAGTTGGGCTTGAAGGAAAAACAAACATTTATATACAGTAGAGAGAAGTTGTCCTAGAAAAGACGGGGAAACATGATATGTATAGGACGGTGGCATTAATAACAGTCACGTGTTTCTAGAACAGTGGTTCATGAAATGTGATCCTTGCGCCAGGAGCAGCATCTTCACCTGGGAACACAGAGATATAAGTTCATTGGCCTCCCTCTGAATCTACTGACTCAGAAACTCAGGGTGGGGCCCAGCAATCTGGTTTCTAAGAAGTCTTCCAGGTGATTCTGATGATGCAGTTTTTTAAAATATGTTTGTGTGATTTTAGAAAGAGAGGAAGGGAGAGGGAGAGAGAGAGAGAAAGAGAGAGAAACATCAACGTGATGTGAGAGAGAAACATTGATCGGTTGCCTCTTGCACGCACCCGGATGGGAGACTGAACCTGCAACCTGGGCTTGTGCCCTGACCGGGAATCGAACCTTCAACCTTTTGGTGCATGGGATGGTGCTCAACCAGCTGAGCCACACCAGTCAGGGTTGGTTTTTTTCTTTGTCTGTTTTTTAATATTAAGTGCTAGGTAGGAAGTGAAAGAAAAAATGAGACTGGAGTGGTAGACCAGGACCAGGTATCTCGGAGGTATTCTTGCCATGTACAGAAGATTGAACTTTTCCTTGTAGTGAGTCTCTAAATGATTTTCAGTAGATTTAAGTAGATCATGCAGAGGATAGATTTGGAGGTTGTTGGTAGGACTGGACAGGGAGACAGTGCCGGAGGCTAGAGAAGAATTCTTATAAGCCAGGTGTTTTGAAGACATGCTCAGTATATAAACTAAAGATGTTCAAGTTACTGTCCTCTGCTGCTTCTTTACATGCTCACTCCTTGGGCTAAAAGGTGTGCAATGCTTTCCTTAGAAGACTCACAGGAGAGGGTTCCCAAGCCCGTTGTGTAAGGAAGCCATGGGGCCAGTGCAGTTGGCTGGGCTTAGGTCATCAGTTCATCACTGGAGGAGATGTGCTTCAGAATGTGTATTCTAATTCTCTAGAGTAAATTAATAGTGATTTTCTAATAGTTTTTATTCTTTAAATGAAAATACTCTAGTCATTCCAAACTTTTCTTTTAAATATAGTTTATACATGTACACACTAAATAGCTTGTAAGGCCATCATTTTAGCCACAGTAAAAATGCTAGGGGAAATGAATTGTACTCTACTTCTATAAGACTATAGTATTATTTCAGAACATTTAAAAATAAAAATGTGTTATCATTTGTCTGAAAACTGGAAAGTCCTACTCTTGTTTGTTTGTTTGTTTGTTTCCTACAAAGCATCTTACACTTTATGGCATTTTACAGGGGAAGAAACTGGTACTTGAAAGTTAGGACATAGCCACTCCTCCCGTAACCCCAAATCCAATGTACAGTTTTTCTAGGGAGAGTGGTTTCTCCACATTAATCTCCTGACTCTAAAGTCTATTTATAAAATGAATGTCAACTCTATTTCAGAAACTTTCCTTAAGAAGGAAAGCGAGCTTTTTACTTTTTTTCGGACTCATATGAAACTTTATGGTGGATATAAGTTACCCTTTCATTATTTTTTGCATGATTAAAAATTTGCAAAGTTCTATGGCTCCAAAGCGCCCACCTGTAATAAACAGCTCTCGCCTTCGAAACCACAAAACAGGTCTGAATTGCTTGAGCATTAGAGCTAATTGCCTGCCTACTTCAAAGGAAGAACCAGAAAAGGGGGCGGGAGGAATGTCCCAGAAGCAGAGGCCGCGCGGGCAAATCCACCTCCCGAGGTTGTGAGCTGTGGCTTGGACGAGCCGGGCGAAGTTACGGCCTCGGAACTGCTGTTTGCGATTAAGCTGATGGCAGCCTCTCCACGCCGCTGACACGGGCTTTGTTCGCATTCAGATTTCTCAAACTGTTGCCAGGGTCAGGCGGAGGTCAGACACCGCCGTGATGTATAGGGGAGCATGTCTGGGAATTTCTCTCGCCCTTAAAACACATCCTAGCAAATGAAGAATCGGACCCGGGAAAACCGTCTGGTGAGCCCCGGGTTGCACTGTAGTTTTTCTTGGAGTGCTTTCATAATTTTGTTTCTCTCCTCCTGACACCCCATGTTTTATTAATGGGAGTTGCGATAGCCCTTACAATTTTATGTCCCCTCAAGATAAGGACACCGGCACCACGGTGACACTTCATTTTCCAGCCCTGGGGGAAAGGTTCAGTAAATCTCCTCAAAGAAGTCTGGCCTCCCTTCCCCAGGATGAGCCGGAAAGTAATTGCCGTGGGCTGTCACAGGTCGCGGCCTGCCACCGGATGTCACGTCACGTGTGTGGACTTGGCAGAGACTCGGCCCAAGCCGGCCACTGTCCCACGCAGCCTGGGTTTGACCAGCAGTGATGACTGCTGGTGAAAGCAGGCTGGAGCCCTATGAATGTCCATTCTCTCTTCCCAAAGTAAACCGTCCACGTGGGTTTGCTGGAAAGGGACACTCCCCCCAAACCCTCAGATGACCGACTTCTCCACAAGGACCTCCCCACTGCTTTTGTTCAGCAGCAGAGTGCAAATCTAGAACAAACGGACTCGTGTGGTGCCCCTGAGGACTCACAGCGGAAGCAGACCCCGACTGCGAGGCTATCAGGTGTCCGTGCTTTCCGTCCGCTTTGCGGAGCTGCCCGCCGGAGCCCAGCCCCGTCCCCTGTGTCGCCTCCTGCTCTCACAGTAGCGGCGCGGGGCAGGCAGGGGAGACGCTCAATAGCATTTCGTGTGTGTGCTCAGCTGCTACACATGACGGTGGATATTTCATTCTGCTGTCAGAACGTTATTAATAAAACATGGGGTGTGGAGAGGGCCACGGTTCCCCCTTTCAATCACTATAGCATTTGCAATGAAAATTTTATGCAGTGTGTAATTTTCAGTTAATGCTTGACACTTAAAATGTCCATAGCAGCGTTTTGTATGGTTATTGAAGGGTTAATTGTATCCTGTTCTCGGCATAAAAGCTCCGCTTATCAAAAGCAAATAGACCCGTGTATGCATATGTGGCGATGACCTTTTGCCTTTCCAGGGTTAATTTATATGGTCATTAAAGATTTTATGAAATTGAGCAGCCCGGTGCTTCAAATCCCATTTTACCCCCTTCTCCTAATGTATGTAATTCCTACCTGAACAGGGGGATATGATTTTTATTTTTTTGTGCTGCCGTGAAAACAGCATGGCATGCTGTGGGGAGTTGCAAGTCTGGTTATCTGGCATTACTCAGATTGCTAAAAATTCATTAAAATGTGACATCAGCACAGTGAGAGACAAATGATCACAGGATGAAGAACAGTGGGCCTTTCACGGATTAGTGCTGCACAGACCCAGCGCAGAGGCTAACTGCATAAACAGATTAACCCACCGGCAGCGGCATAGCTAAGATTTACGGAATAATTAAATAGGTTTGAGTTACTATGAGGATTTCCATGTAATCTAGCTGGTGTGAACCCGTGAATGAGGTGCGGGGTGATGTGGTTGTCATAGAAGAAATAGACCTTCTTATGTCCTACTCCTTGTAGAGCTCCCCCTATAGCAAAAACAAATCCCAGTGTAACTGAACTTTTGAGATCTTACTTTGGCAAATTCCAAAGAACTCCTCTGGGGTGCAGGGACTGGAGGCAGGAGTAACACCTGTCTTACAGTTCGCCGGTCGTTACCACATTATGTCACAGAGAACTTTTTCTCGGAATTTGGTTTGTTCTGCCATCTACCCAAGTCCATGGAACGGGGGGTCCATGTAACAACAGGGCTGCCTTACACTCGTTTTCCCAGCTTTCCTGCCTTCAACTATACTTAAAATGATTTCTTTTATTTTAATTCAGTACAGGCCCATGTTCTCAATGGATGTCAGAGAAGTTACTTGAGATAATTTGCATTGGTACCGTCATCAGGTTCTAGTATAACTTTTGAATAAATTTATGTTCTTTTTTTGAGAATGAATGTCTGCAGATGATTCATAAGTGGCCAACTTTTTAAATGGTCACATAGTTGTTTGAGTGCACATTTTTTTGGTGTGCGGGGGGATTTCAATCCTACTGACTGGTCTGCCTTTCTGAACAGAAGAACCAAGCGAGGAGGCGGAAGGACCTATTAAGGCTACAGCGGTCGCCGAGGAGGGTGAGAAAGACACGAAGGAGAGAGACCCCAGCGAAGGCAAAAACTCCAGCAAAGACCCCGGTAAGACCCTAGAACCTCTCACCTTCCTTCCCCTACCCCCACTCCCCGAAAGAAGCCCTGCCTTCACCCCAGCCCCATGCTTATTAAAAGCTTTTATTCATTTTAAACTGTCTAACATTTCCAGTACTATTCGTTGCATGCGCACTTTGCATGTGACTTCTATCAGTAGCCTCCCATTGACCTATTTTTAATCATAACCATCTGACAGAATAGATGTGGATAAGTTGAAGAATATTACAGGACGACCAGCAAGATTATTTTTTAATCAAATCAGTTTGTGTGCTTGTAATTTTTTAAGCGCCTTTCATTAATCTTAGCTATACTTGTGATTCCTCTGATGGCATATTAATTTTTCATAAGCACAGGATTAGATATCCCTTGAAGTTTTTTGTTCAATCACAAGCACACCCCACCCCAATCACGTAACCCTAAAAATAAATGTTATTTTTTTCTCGCTTTTTTTTTTTTATAACTTACACTAAGGAATTTGCCCTTTTTAAGGGCATCTATTTGAGGCATTTCAAACGAAATCCAGTGAAAAAGTTTACAGATGATCCAGTCTAAGAAAGAGGAAATATCATTGAAAAGGGATTAGGTGCTGGGTAATTTTGATCTTCTAGAATAGACAAATCCCAGTAATGAAAGCTACTGTCTTTGAAAACAAACCTTCGTGTCGTGACATTTACTTGTGCACAAACAAACCCTAGGCCAGCATCTGGTACGGATACCTAAGGCTTTTCCTGTGTTTGATTTGGCAAATATATGACTTCATCCATACTTTGTATGTATGAGATGGAAATCTACGGTCGCGATGAATAAATATTACATTGGCTACTTTTGCTGTGCGCTATACCTAGTTTTATTATGTTGGACTCACTGAAGCAGAAGAACTGCTGAAACGGGTTCAAGCCTATTAGTTTCAGGTAGTCATCTATCTTTTCTTGGATTCTAGTGACAGCCTCATATAAAGAAGCTCGTTTTCACTATGAAGACATTGGGCTGTGCAAAAGAAGACCATTTTTATGTGCAAGTTCATTCAGACCCGAGTTATCCCCCATTTGCAATTCAGCCTTCGGCACATCTTAGTTTTACATTCCCTTCAAAAATTATCTGAAGGGCTGCTCCCACCTGGCACCGTTCAATGCCAAGTTGCTCTCGGAGTCCAGTGTTCCGAAAGCGCCACTTCAGTTTGCGTTGAGGATGTCGTGGCAAACATGTGATCCTAATTTGACTTAAACAAAGAGGGTGTGAGGTTGTTCTGGAGCCCAAAGCAACATGAAAAAAGATGCCACAGCTGTGTGTTAGTAACCCAGCTCCTGGGGCTACTGACAAGGAATTTGAGGTACCTAGCAATCGGTTTAGGTCAAGGGTAGTGCCATCACCTCTTCGAAAAGAGTTGGAAATAGCAAGGTAGTCAGTTCATTCACTTGCTAGGATGGACCTCGTCAAGGCTCCTTCGAGGCCCCATCCACCTGCGTTTGGTGGCGTCTGTCTCGGTCATACCAACCGAGGTTGCACAGGACACCCCTCCCAGTCTTCCGAAGAATGTGTGAAACTCTCAAACAGCACATTGGTGTTCGCTGAGCGCCCCTGTAATCCTTATGCTTGGTTTTAAATACCTAACCCCCTATAAAGGACGGATTCTGGGAACCTCTTGAAAGTGGCTCCAAGCTTACATTGAGGAAACCCGCCGCAGACGCTGGCGCTCCGTCCCCACCAGCAACATTCATTTATTTGCATAAATAATGGGCTCATCACTCCCTAATGGCCTGATGAGTTATTGTCCCTTCTTAGGTGCCTAACTGTACCATCTAGACAGGACTAGAGCATAGGGAGGACACGGAGCACTGCATAACAGTCGTTGTTTAAAACAAGTTTTTATCTCTGCAGAAATGCCTCCCCAGGTTTCTCTAAAGGGTTAACATGAACTTTAAAACCATCTAAAAGCAGTTACCGAGCTGCAAATATTTAGCCTTGAAACCTCCCAGATTTCAAGACAGTTCTGGCTATTGACAACTGACATGAACCTTTAACAAAGTTTTCTGCCTCTAAATTGAATCTGATTAGGTGTAAAAATTATTACGTGGATTTTTTTCCCCTTGTAAATATTTCTAAGGGCTGAGTAACCACTTCTGTATATATTGTTTCTTCCTTGTGTCAGTTATAAATGTCAAAAAATACGAGCCAACTTATAAATTAATCACTATCTTAGTGTGGTAGATGGGAAAGCAGTGTGGCTCCACTTTAACACCGAATTTTTGAGACAGGAAGGAATTAACACATGTTAGAAAGACCATGTTTGTGTAAGCTGTTGTGCGGAGTTGCAGACAGTAATCTCCAGGCCTGGGGCTTTCAAAATGAGACTCGGCAATATGCAAGTTGTGTTCGTTGAATATTCATTCATAATAGAAAAGCCTCCTAATGCCTCATTTATATTGTCATTTAAATCTAGTGCCACTTTAGATTAATTATAATCCAAATTACAGCTCTGTGCAGTACAAGAATTAATATAGAGTTTATCCAGATTAATACATTTGCATTGAAAATGTAATATGTCTCTGCCACGGCTAAGGGGACCACTTTTTAATAAGGGAGTAAACATGAGGAAAGATGGAAATTAACCTTCATTATTGCAATTAAAATTATCCTTTCTTTCCAGTCTCATTAGAAAGAATACTGTACTCGTAATTATAATTTAGAATTATTTGGAGTTGAATAACCTCTTCTGTTGTATTCAAGGTTTATAGGATTCAAATGTTATCTAACACACTGATTCCTAATAATATTTAAAAAACAACCCAGTGTTTTGTTTTATTGTTTTTTTTCAAGTTTTGCTTTGAGTACATATGTGTTATTGGATTTTCCTCACTTGTTATGAGCATAAACCGTTTTCACAACCTTATGTATTTTAGGGGCTGAAAATTATCAAGTAGGCAGCATCTGAATTGAAATGAATTATTTCACTTTTGTATTGCAATCTCATGCAAGTTAAATAATCGCATAACTGACAGATAATCATTGGTTCGTCTGTTTGGCAGTGCTTATTTGTAATCAGACTTCATTTTTTAGTTTCAAGGTATTAAAGGACATTGTTTTTTGAGAATATTGTGATGTCCTTAATAACACAAAATGAATTATGATCTCACTTCAGAATTTTGTCTGGGGCATCAAACAGGGTTTATTTCAAATAAAGTTGCAGACATAACCTATGAGTAATCACAAAACTTAATCAAAACTCTCTAAAATTGTTTGACCCTTATTTAATATATTTCTAGAATAAAACAATTCAGAAGAAGACCTCAAAGTTGAGTCCTTGTCAGTCACCTGGGAGGCCATAGTACCTGAGATTGCACCCGTTTGAAAAGTAGAAAAGCACACAGGCATAAAATTTAATCTCCATCATTTTGCACATAAGCCCCATGGCCTGCCTGTCCTTCAGAGCCTGTCTCTGTCCTGTGCTGTCCCATCCCAGCATTCTTGCTGCTGCTCCTCAATGGCATGCATTTCCAGGGTGCCTAGATACAGCTGCGGGGGTCTAGCCTTTACTTATAACTTCTTAATGTAAAATAAAATGGTCTTTACACAGCTCCTAGCTTACATTAAGATCATGGTTTAATTAACTAAGTTAATTGGGCAAAAAATATTGAACTTGACACATACGGTAGTTGGAATACTCTGGCCAGCAGTTACAGCGATGGCTATGAAATGACTCTAAAACTTAACTCTCGTTTTCTTGATGCAGCACACATGTCGCTAAATTCAAAAGCAACTGCATTGTTAATGAATATTAATAAGCGTAAAAATAACATTAATTATACCAAATAGGTATACCCATCTATAGTACAGTTTTAGTAAAATGTTTTATAGCTTGAAATCAGTAATGTCTTTGGTCCTGTATAGTACCAATATTAGAACATAGATGCTTATGATAATAAGGCCATAGCTATACATTTAATAGTTTGAAAGTTTCTGGAAGGTTTATTCTATTTCTGATGTCCCAGGGGGCCTGCAAGCAACAAGAGTCACGGATATTCTCTTATGACTTGCGTGTGACAGTCTTTGATAGCATAGGGAACTGGACAAGCTTATAATTTGGTTACGTCTGATTCCACCATGTGCACAAAAACATGATAAAGGAATATGACAGTATTATTTCTTAAAGGAGCACATTCCTCCTTGTTAATGCGGAACTTTACTTTTAAAAAAATCTTCCAATCTCAAAAGAGAAAGCAACAGATAGACATTCCTGATGTAAATGACAATCATTTTATACAACTTGATCTGACATCTTAAGAATAGTTATTTTTAATACTTTAAATACAACGGTACAAAGTCTATTCTGCTTTGAGAAATAAAAACTGATTTTTTGATGCCAGAATTAATTATGAAATAAACATTCCTGTTTCTGACCTATCTTTGGATATCAAATACTTGGATTGTATTTAATTGATGTCATGAAATTCATCAATTTCTCTCTCAAATTTAAGTTCATTCGAATATAAATGTGATCAATTCTTTTTTCAAATATCTAGAAGGAATCTAAATTTCTCCAAAGCATCTGTAGATATAGGGCAAATATACTAATTCAAATAAAACTAATGTTTGTAAATCTAGAAATCAGTGTAATTATTTGAAAACATAGCACTTATTCTGTGCCTACCATGATTGTCATTATGTCATTGAAATTCTACTTTAAAGGTCATGCTTACTTTTAAATTTCTTCCAGAATTCAAAATTTCTGAAAATGTTTATGTGGTTTAAACATGCATCTCCATCCAAGATAGAAAAAAAGAATATTTTTTGGTTCATCTTTACTTTGTTTCTATAGCACCCTTGACCTTCTTTTTAAATTAAAACTGGGTTATTCTGCAATAAGGTGCAATTTGTTCATTTATATGAACCGTATGTGGATTGAAAAAAAGTCAAGATAAATCTTCATGCACAGCATACAATCAGATTACGCCCAGACTCTATATTCACGCGGGGTCTGATAGCAATCAATGGTTTAGCTTCATTGCATTTCAACATGTATTTGCACCCAGTTGTCCAGTGATAGTATCCTCACCCTGGAAATAATTTAGTTGCAAATTGACTGGAAGATGGTGAAAATTGAAAGTTAAAATTAGAAATACTCATAATAAACAGCAGAAAAAAGGTCAGATGATGCCGTGCTATGATGAGATTGGAATGGCTGGTAAATGAGGTTTTGTGTTTGTCGTGAGATGCATGTGACATGCCTACCCAATGTCGCCATAATATCCAGCCTCGCAGAGGAGATTATCGGGAAAATTGATGCGGGAGAGAATTTTCTGTTAGATTGGGAAATTAGAATTACACTCTTCTCTTTGATGTGTGTGAGGCTCCTTACACATGACATTGCTCATCTAGGCAAAATTTTAAGCTCCCTTTAACACTGAATATTTGGATTAACCTCGTAAAACAGCCATCTTCTTGAGATTTGGACTTTAATGTTACACGTACGGCCAACCGTCCAAAGCAAAGAGTAAATCAGAAAAACAGCAGAAGACATGTAATGTATAGTTAATTTTTAAATCCCATTTTCACCACATCAAAATATTATCTTTGTTTCTGAACTATAGTTATCTCAGAATTTTGAAATATCTTCAGTGTTCAAGAATTTTAGAAAAGAGATAGGCAGTTAAACATTAGTAAAAATAATTATTTTTTAGGTTAGCATTTGTGAATGGGAGTAGAGTTGCTTTAATGTGATAAAGGCAGCCTGAGACACCAGCGAGCACATGTTATTGATGAGTCTTTCAAGGTCACCTAGGGTTATCTAAACATGAGACAGGAGTGCATTTTAAAATATATTTATAAAGTCCACTTGGTCGGTGGACATGAAGAGGTGTGCTTCTTGCCTTTTGACATTAGCATCATTTATAAGTGCTTGTCCAGTTCCTTTGTGACTTGGTGGATTTGGAGTCCGTGCTAGATGAAAAACATAGGATCTTTCAAGCTTGACGTTGTTAGTTTTTTGAAGTTGACACGTTCTGTTCTTTTGGGGGGGATCAGGAATAATCTCACCAGAAAAGGAGCTAAAAGTCAGTGTGGCGGGGGTGACCCAGCCACTCCTGCTGGCAAAGGAAGAAGATGTCACAGCGAAAAGATCAAAACTTACAGAGGACAATAAATTCTGTCACGAACAGGTAAATATGTCTTTCCCCCTTTGCTATATAAACTTATTATATTTATTTTACCGTATTTATTATTGCTCCTGGTGGTGTTAGAGCCCCCAATGATTCGAGTCCATGCTGTTGAAATGTAGACCTTGTGCTTGGCAACAGATAAACCCTCAGTATTGCTTTCGATACCATGACGTCATCAGACTAACAATAACGTTCGCCCTGTTTATTGAATGTTTTCCAGTTCTATCAGTGTCCTTATTGTAACTACAATAGTAGGGACCAAAGTCGTATCCAGATGCACGTCCTGTCTCAGCACTCGGTGCAGCCGGTCATCTGCTGTCCCCTCTGCCAGGACGTCCTCAGCAACAAGATGCACCTGCAGCTGCACCTGACACATCTGCACAGCGTGTCTCCAGACTGCGTGGAGAAGCTGCTGATGACAGTAAGGACACCACGTGTTGACGCGTGTGTGACATAGTCCCTGGAAAGGTAGCAACACAAACCCTGCAGTTATCGGTCGATAGAAATTTATTTCTTCTTCGCAGCTTACAGCTGTCTCACTGACTGTGTTATAGGAATCACAGCCCAAGGCCCGTGTGTTGTCTCTTTTGCTAGGAAAAGAAACAAATACGATACGGGTGCAGATTAGTCAGGAACGTATTTTACAGCCTCGCTTTTATGTCTGTAATGTTAATCAGATGAGTCACGTGCACACGTTGGGTTTCAAACTTTCTTGAGTATCAGTATAAAGACACAGGCCTACAAAAACATTTTTAAAAGAGAAAAGAATACAGCGTTGCGGTGGCATTGACCTGAAATTGGAAGGGGCAGCAGCGGCCTGTAAGAGCCACAGAATGCCCCTGCCCTGGTTGGAAAAATCTAAGTTGGATGCTACTGCCCTGTGGCAGATGTGGCGGAGCCTGTGATTTCTGGGGTACCTTTGACACGAACCCCTTTGGTCTTCACAGGTGCCTGTGCCTGATGTGATGATGCCAAACAGTTTGCTGCTCCCGGCAGCCGCTTCTGAGAAATCGGAGCGGGACACACCTGCAGCCGGCACCGCTGAGGGGTCTGGGAAGTATTCAGGTATTCCGGCCTGTGACCAGGTCTGCGGAAAACACTCCTGGGGGCTTGCATTTGTGTTAGGGCACCACGATTATTACTACCCAAGAGTTACAACAAAAGCGCAGAGGAGAAAATATACTCCAAGAGCCGTAGTTTTCAATGCATAGTTAGTACCCGGCTGTCTGTCACTGCCCTTGGGGAAACCCACGTGTCGAGGACCAAGAATACCCTGTGTCTTCTAATTCCTGGACACGGAGGGATGGCCTTTGGTGTCACACCAACTGCAGCATGCTATAATTGCCTTTGAAATCTTTTCCTCCGCATCCTTAAATTCCTTGAGGCCAGAGGCGATTCATGTTCATTCACCTTTGTATCCGCAGTGCCCGGCACAGTGCTTGCAACATAGCAGTTGCTCAATAAACACTTCTCCAGGGAATCAGTTAAGCGGAAACCTGTAGAGGCTCCTCCTTACGATGTTTCTCGGCACACAGGCCGCCTTCCTGTCAGTGACCCGTGTGTGTGCTCTCCCACCAGGTGAAAGCCCGACGGATGACAAAAGCGTGGCAGGCCTGGACGATCCGAAGGCCAGCGTGGAAATAAAGAGCGAGGAGCAGAAGCCAGCCAAAGAGCCCACGGAAGCGTCCGAGTGGAACAGAAACGGCAGTAAGGACGCGAGGCTCCCCGACGCCCTGCAGGACCAGCTAAGCGAGCAGCAGAAGAGGCATCCGCCGTCGGTGTCCGACCGCCACGTGTACAAGTACCGCTGTGGCCACTGCAGCCTGGCTTTCAAGACGATGCAGAAGCTTCAGATCCATTCCCAGTACCACGCCATCCGGGCCGCCACCATGTGTAGCCTCTGCCAGCGTAGCTTCCGCACATTCCAGGCTTTAAAAAAACACTTGGAGGCCGGCCACCCCGAGCTGAGCGAGGCCGAGCTGCAGCAGCTCTACGCCTCCCTGCCCCTGAACGGGGAGCTCTGGGCCGAGGGCGACGCCGCGGCCCAGGACGACCACGCCCTGGAGCAGGAGATGGAGCGAGAGTACGAGGCGGACCCCGAGGGGAAGGCGAGTCCCGTGGGGAGCGACGGCAGCTCTATTCCCGACGACACGGGCTCCGAGCCCAAGCGGACCTTACCCTTCCGGAAAGGGCCAAACTTCACGATGGAGAAGTTCCTGGATCCGTCTCGCCCCTACAAGTGTACGGTGTGTAAAGAGTCGTTCACCCAAAAGAACATTCTCCTGGTCCATTATAATTCGGTTTCTCACCTGCACAAGCTGAAGAAGGTGCTGCAGGAGGCCTCCAGCCCCGTCCCCCAAGAAACCAGCGGCGGCACAGATAACAAACCCTACAAGTGCAGCATCTGCAACGTCGCCTACAGCCAAAGCTCGACCCTGGAAATCCACATGCGGTCGGTGCTGCACCAGACCAAGGCCAGGGCCGCCAAGCTGGAGCCGGGCGGCCACGGGGCCGGGGGCCACGGCGCGGCCGCGAACGTGAGCAGCCCCGGCCCAGCGATGCTGGAGTCCATGAGCCTAGCGGCGGTCGGCGGCAAAGAGACCCACTTAGATGCCAAAGAGTTAAATAAAAAGCAAAGCGCGGAGCTCATCCCTGCTCCGCCGGCGCACCACGCCCCGCAGTCCCCAGCCCAGATCCAGATGCAGCTGCAGCAGGAGCTCCAGCAGCAGGCCGCCTTCTTTCCGCCGCAGTTCCTGAACCCGGCCTTCCTGCCGCACTTCCCCGTGACCCCAGAAGCTCTGCTGCAGTTCCAGCAGCCGCAGTTCCTCTTTCCTTTCTACATCCCGGGGACGGAGTTCGGCCTGGGGCCCGAGCTGGGCCTGCCGGGCTCCGCGGCCTTCGGGATGCCCGGCATGACGGGCATGGCCGGGTCCTTGCTGGAGGACCTGAAGCAGCAGATTCAGAGCCAGCACCACGTCGGCCAGACCCAGCTGCAGATCCTGCAGCAGCAGGCGCAGCAGTTCCAGGCGGCGCAGCCCGCGATGCCCGCGCAGAAGCCGCCCCCGCCCCCGCCGCCGCCGCCGCCGCCGCCGCCGTCGAGCAAGCTCCTGAAACAAGACCAAGCCGACGGCCCGGCCACGAAGGACGCGCCGGCTTCCAGGGAGGCGGAGGAGAGCGCGGAGAAGCCAGAGAAACCAAAGCAAGAATGTACAGGCGACGCCCAAGGCCTCAAAGACGGCAGAGACTCCAAGAAGCCCAAGCCCTGCGAGCCGTCGGTCCCGCCGCCCCGAATAGCCTCCGGGGCCAGGGGCAACGCGGCCAAAGCGCTGCTGGAGAACTTCGGGTTCGAGCTGGTCATTCAGTACAACGAAAACCGGCAGAAGGTGCAGAAGAAAGGCCGGGGCGGGGACGGGGAGAGCGCGGAGAAGCTGGAGTGCGGGACGTGCGGGAAGCTCTTCTCCAACGTGCTCATTCTGAAGAGCCACCAGGAGCACGTGCACGGGCAGTTCTTCCCCTCCCGGGCCCTGGAGAGGTTCGCGCGCCAGTACCGCGAGGCCTACGACAAGCTTTACCCCATCTCCCCGCCCTCGCCCGAGACGCCGCCGCCGCCGCCGCCGCCGCCGCCGCCCGCGCCCCCGCAGCCGCCCTCCCTGGGGCCCGCGAAGATGCCGAGCTCGGTGCCCGCCCCGCTGCAGGCGCCCCCGCCCACGCCGCCGCCGCCGCCCCCGCCGCCGCCGCCGCCGCCGCCGCCCTCTGCCCCCCCGCAGGTGCAGCTGCCGGTGTCCCTGGACCTGCCCCTGTTCCCGTCCATCATGATGCAGCCGGTGCAGCACCCGGCGCTGCCCCCGCAGCTGGCCCTGCAGCTGCCGCAGATGGACGCGCTGTCCGCCGACCTGACGCAGCTGTGCCAGCAGCAGCTGGGCCTGGACCCCGCCTTCCTGAGGCACTCTCAGTTCAAGCGCCCCCGGACCAGGATCACGGACGACCAGCTGAAGATCCTGCGGGCTTACTTCGACATCAACAACTCCCCCGGCGAGGAGCAGATCCAGGAGATGGCGGAGAAGTCGGGGCTGTCGCAGAAGGTCATCAAGCACTGGTTCCGCAACACGCTTTTCAAGGAGCGGCAGAGGAACAAGGACTCGCCCTACAACTTCAGCAACCCGCCCATCACGGTGCTGGAAGACCTGCGCCTCGACCCGCAGCCCTCCCCGCTGGAGCACTACAAAGCCGACGCGTCCTTCAGCAAGAGGTCGTCCCGCACGCGGTTCACCGACTACCAGCTGCGGGTCCTGCAGGACTTCTTCGACACCAACGCGTACCCCAAAGACGACGAGATAGAGCAGCTGTCCACCGTGCTCAACCTGCCCACGCGCGTGATCGTGGTGTGGTTCCAGAACGCGCGGCAGAAGGCGCGCAAGAGCTACGAGAACCAGGCGGAGGCCAAGGACGCGGAGAAGCGGGAGCTGACCAACGAGCGGTACATCCGCACCAGCACCATGCAGTACCAGTGCAAGAAGTGCTCCGTCGTGTTCCCCCGCATCTTCGACCTGATCACGCACCAGAAGAAGCAGTGCTACAAGGACGAGGACGACGACGCGCAGGACGAGAGCCAAACCGAGGACTCCCTGGACGCCACCGACCAGGCGCTCTACAAGCAGTGCGCGCCGTCGGGCCCCGCGGACGCCGCCAGGGGCGCCGCCGCCGCCGGCTCTGGCTCCGGGACAAGCACCCCTCTGATTCCGTCCCCGAAACCGGAGCCCGAGAAGACGTCTCCCAAACCTGACTATCCCACGGAAAAGCCAAAGCAGAGCGACCCCTCTCCCCCTTCTCTGGGCAGCAAGCCAGCCGCGCCCTCAGCACCCAGCTCCTCCTCGGACCCCCCGCAGGCCTCGGCCGCGCAGCCCCAGCCCCAGCCCCTCAAACAGCCCCCGCTGCTTGGGAGGCCGCCCTCGGCCTCCCAGACGCCCGTCCCGTCCAGCCCCCTGCAGATCTCCATGCCCCCTCTCCAGAACAGTCTACCTCCACAGCTACTCCAATACCAATGTGATCAGTGTACCGTGGCCTTCCCGAGCCCCGAGCTCTGGCAGGAGCACCAGCACATGCATTTCCTCGCTGCTCAGAACCAGTTCCTGCACTCTCCCTTCCTGGAGAGGCCCCTGGACATGCCCTACATGATCTTCGACCCCAACAACCCCCTGATGACGGGGCAGCTGCTGAGCGGGTCCCTGGCGCAGCTGCCCCCGCAGGCCGCCGCCCCGCACGCCCCCGCGCCCCCCGCCGGCGCCGCCTCCCTGAAGAGGAAGCTGGACGACAAAGAGGACCCGGCCTGCGGCGAGAAGGAGGGCGGCCACGGCGAGGACCAGCACCGCGACAAGCGCCTGCGGACCACCATCACCCCCGAGCAGCTGGAGGTCCTCTATGAGAAGTACCTGCTGGACTCCAACCCCACCCGGAAGATGCTCGACCACATCGCGCGCGAAGTGGGGCTGAAGAAGAGGGTGGTGCAGGTCTGGTTCCAGAACACGCGCGCCCGGGAGCGGAAGGGCCAGTTCCGCGCCGTGGGCCCCGCGCAGTCCCACAAGCGCTGCCCCTTCTGCCGCGCGCTCTTCAAGGCCAAGTCGGCGCTGGAGAGCCACGTGCGCGCGCGCCACTGGAGCGAGGGCAAGCCGGCGGGGTACAGCCTGCCGCCCAGCCCCCTGCTCGCCGCGGAGGACGGCGGCGACAGCCCGCAGAAGTACATCTACTTCGATTACCCGTCGCTGCCGTTGACGAAGATCGACCTCTCGAGCGAGAACGAACTGGCTTCGACGGTGTCCACGCCCGTGAGCAAGTCGGCGGAGCTGTCCCCCAAGAACCTGCTGAGCCCGCCCCCCTTTAAGGCCGAGGGCGCCGAGGACGCGGAGGCCCTGAGCGCCGCCCCCGCCGAGGCCGGGTACGACCAGGGCAAGGCCGACCTGGACGAGACGTCGTCGGTCAACACGGCCCTCAGCGACGCCACCACGGGCGACGAGGGCCCCGCCGACGGGGAGGGCGCCCTGGGCGGCCCGGCCGACGGGAAGCCGGCGCTGTCCCCCAAGGAGCCCAAGGCCCTGGACGCTTTGCCCAAGGCAGCCACCACGCCCACCGCCGAGGTCTGCGAGGAGAAATTCCTCTTCTCGCTCACCAGCCCCTCCATCCACTTCGGCGACAAAGACGGCGACCATGACCAAAGCTTCTACATCACGGACGACGCCGACGACAACGCCGACCGCAGCGAGACGTCCAGCATCGCCGACCCCAGCTCCCCCAACCCTTTCGGGTCCAGCAACCCTTTCAAGTCCAAAAGCAACGATCGGCCAGGCCACAAGCGGTTCCGAACCCAGATGAGCAACCTGCAGCTGAAGGTTCTGAAGGCCTGCTTCGGGGACTACCGGACCCCCACCATGCAGGAGTGCGAGATGCTGGGCAGCGAGATCGGCCTGCCCAAGCGCGTGGTCCAGGTGTGGTTCCAGAATGCCCGCGCCAAGGAAAAGAAGTTCAAGATCAACATCGGGAAGCCTTTCATGGTCAACCAGGGGGGCGCAGAAGGCGCCAAACCGGAGTGCAGCCTGTGCGGGGTCAAGTATTCTGCCCGCCTGTCCATCAGAGACCATATTTTCTCCAAACAGCACATTGCGAAAGTGAGGGAGACCGTTGGGAGTCAGCTTGACAGGGAGAAAGATTACCTGGCCCCGACCACCGTGCGGCAGCTGATGGCCCAGCAAGAACTGGACCGGATCAAGAAAGCTTCCGATGTGCTGGGCTTGGCGGTGCAGCAGCCCAGCGTGGTGGACAGCGGCCCCCTCCACGGCATCAGCCTTCCAGCAGCCTACCCGGGCCTCCCCGGCCTGCCTCCGGTTCTCCTCCCTGGGATGAACGGCCCATCTTCCTTGCCCGGGTTCCCACAGAACTCAAACAGTAAGTCGCTTCCGGGGGAGTCAGTCTGACGAGTTGGTAACACTGGGCAGCGGATCACATGTAACCAAGAAACAGGGTGCATTAGAATCCCTCCCATTTCAGTGAGTGAAGCCATTAAATTATTTGAGATATATATTTTTTATTGGCTCTAATTAATAACCAGGAAGTAAGTCTACCTGAGCATATGCAGAAAAATAAAGACAAGCTAGGTCATAGCAGTGTCTCAGAAATCCATTCATTATTTACATCATTACACCTGTATGTCTTAGAAATATTCTTTTATAGAACCACTTCAATACTGATTCCAACTGGCATTTCAGCACAAACATGTGGTATAATATTTGGTGTACATGTTAAGAAAGTGAAGCACTAAATGATACAGTTATTGGTATCTTAATTTATATTCTTTCCAAGGGAGGCTTTTTTGTTTTGTTTTGTTTTGTTTTTTTCCCCCCACATAAGTGCCGGGCAATTCAAAAGCTAAGGGAATTCACCTACATTACACCTAACAGCTAATACATCTTATATTTAAAGTTTAACTGCTAACAATATGACTTCTGAGATAAGTTTTAATTTGGCATTGCTTTCAGATTTCGATTTTTGTAACATCCGTTGCTTATTATTTAAATAAGTTTGCAACCTTAGAGATATATTAATATTACTCCGTGCCCTTCTACCCCCAGCCCCACCCCAGCCAAAGTCTATCATTAAGTCAAGCAAAATTGTAAAGCTTTCTGAGGCAACCCCAGAAAATGAATCCAGTTCTGTGTTCATTAAGAGAAATGTAATTTGTGCAGGTTTAATTTCATGAATAAGTATAAGTATGCAGTTCTATTAGGTTAAAAAAAATGAGTACAGTGAGCTAGGTAACGACATAGCCAAACTTATCACAAATATGTAATGTTTTGTATGTTATATAAAAGTTATATATTATCCAAAATAGAACAAAAAGGTTCTCTTATAATTTTTTCTTTAAAGTAAGTTTATTTTTGCAAATCAACAGTGATATTTTTTCTTTTTGAAAGAGAATTTTGACGTTCTAGAGACTTATCTAGAATTAACTAATTACATATTTCTAGAAAGTTTCCAAAACACAAGAGAGCTTTTTTCATTTGCACAAATTGAACTATTACTTAAGTGTCAAACTTTTCTACCTCGCCCTTCTCCTACAAAAAACAAACTTGCCATATGATCTGAGGAAGATGGTCCCATTTTACCTTCTACCTCGGGATACATGAAAACAGTGACATCAGATGGCCTCTTGGCTGTGGCCGGCTCGTTGAGCGCCCTGTCCTGAGTGCCTTGCTGGCATTAGACAGAAGCAGGAAGGGTCTGCACACATGGAGAATGGCCCCAGGAACATAGCTGCAGTGCCCCTTCCTTGAACTGTCACACTTGTACTTTCTCCCCCTAAGACTGTGGGCTTCATTATCTGGATATGCTTGAGGCCTTAAATATCAGAGCTAAAATTATGTGTTTTGTTTGTAGGTTTTAATTGTCAGATATAATTGGTTTGAGAACAATGCAAAGGCTATTATTTTTGCACATGAATGTATCAGTTTTCTAGTCCCACTTTATATACCACTGTGATTCTTAAGTGAACATAGAAAAATGTCTTATGTGGAAAAACTCTTATGCTCAGTTATGTAAAATAGAGTTTTCCCACATAAAGCCTAATGTGAGAAACTCCTATGAGCAGTGATATAAAATGTACAGTTATGTACGTAAAACATTAAATAAAATATTGTGTGAAGTAGAGGAACATTTGATATTTTACATGCACTAAGAATGGTCCAAGTGTCTGTGGTCATTGATGCCTGTGTAGTTGCCCCTCCAAACAGTGGCCTTTCTCCCCACTGGATCAGAAGGCCTTTGCTTGGACCGTGGGTCCTTCGCTGACTGCCCTGCAGGAGAGAAAGTAAGGGAGGAGAGAGAAGATGTTTATGAATTACTTAAACACCCAAACCTTCCCCCTCCTTCTGCTCAGCATAAGGACAGCGTGTACCTCCCCTGAAGTGCGGGCCCTGTTCACAGCTACCCGACTTGTGGGAAGATGTGTAGGCAGGTCCTCCGCAGCGAGGGTATCTTTAAATGCATCAGACACCAGGGAACTCAGCACTGGGTGCACCTGTTGCTTCAGTCAGTCATGGACCGAAACAGACCAAGAGTGTTATAAAGAGAAAAGGTCTGTGAACATACCTGCTGCGATTGGCAATTTCTGTTGAATTGTTTTTATTTGTTTGTTTTGATAGATTTTGAACGTGAGCATAGCAGAGGTACCAGCAGGACCCCTTCTGAGAGCCTGAGTTCCCATCCTTCCCAGTCACACATGTTTAAGTTAATTGACCTGTGGTGGGTGACACTGAGTGTTTTAGGCACCTCACGGAGGGGAGCTGTGCTTCTCCATCTTTCTATCATTTTCTACTGTATTATTTCTCATCACACAAGCACCGCCTTTGCTTTATGGGATAAATCAACATACCAGCGAGGTGAAGTCAGCAGGAGAAAATGACTTCATAAGTAGAATACTTCTGTATTTCTCACATGCCCTGGGTTCTCGCAGTAATTTATCTAGATGAATAAACTTTGAGAATATGCCATGTTCACGATGGGCCCATTTTAATGGAATTTTAGACGGGAAAGGCTCCACTGAAAAAATACCCTGTCCCTTTGGAGGTAGATTTGAAGGTTTTGATCCTAAGGAAATCACTCAGAAGGGACTCCATGAAACAGGAGATGTACCATAGGTAGTACATCTCATTCCAAAGGCTCCACCTTTGGAGGTGCCCAGTAATTGCGATGCACATGTTCAGTTTTAGTGTTTATCACCCTCTAAATTTCCTGGCTTCAGCATCTTTTTTTCTTTTTCTCTTTTTGGGCAGAAGTGCTGTTTACCAGCTTTCTTGCTCACAAAACTTCCTTGCCTTACTTCCAAGAAATCTTCAAATTATTTAGTCTTTTGAGATCACGAAGAAGGCCCTTTCAGCAGTAATGGATGTCACGTGTGCCTTTGTTTTTAAATAAAATGAATCATTTTCTGCTTAAAAAACTTTTCCACATTTGTTCGTTTCTGTCATGATCATGTGCAAAAAGGGAAAGTGGTGAGAAATACCACAAGCCTGGATGCCTGGAAAGAATTATAAAACTTCAAATTGACGTTTTATCCTTGAGCATGTTAGCTTCCTTTGGGGGGGGGGCTCAGGATGAATAGAAACCTTTCTATTTTTAACACATTTACTTTATCGTTGTAGGCAGTGTCTGATTTTTATATGTTCCTTTAGTGTTTGGAAATACTGCCTAACCCAATTTCCTTAAATGGAACCTCAGAACATGCCTTCTGCATTTTTCTCATACTTCAGCGTAATTTACTAGCACATGTGGGGTAAATCTAGATAAGAGTAAGTCTTTAATAATTTTATCACAGTTGTCTGTGGCCCTGTGTACATAATTAGTTTTATTTTCACCTCAGAAATAAATTTTCCCTCTAGGAGACCTCGATCAAAGAACATGGGGAAAAGGAACCACATCTAAGTTCTTTGTGAGACAGGCATTTTCTTTCCAAAGCATTACTTTTGGGAGTAGGCCGCTGTTTCAGGGAAACAAAACCAAACCAAATTGTGCTAGTTTGAGATTATCTGTAGGTAAACTTGGACCTCTTAGTGGAACTTCAAAGAATTGGAGTAGGAGTTAGGGAATGGGAAAGAGTGCGTCTGATTCCGCACTTTGGTCACTGTTCAGATTTTCTCTTCTCTTTCTGGCTTTTCCATATCAGTTGGCTACTGAACTTCTGCTGCAGACTTTTACAGGCTTATGTCTCTCACTAGTAGGCCCCATGTACATTGTTCAGTATCCTAAATCTGTATCTTGTCTAAAATTTTTACTTAACAGCTAATTATTTAACTCAGATTAGTCCTCAAGATGCTGAATTCCTAGAAATCCCTAATAGTTTTGACTACAGCAGTTGGGATTTTAGAAGACTATTGCATGACCTCATTGCATGACCTTCACTTCGTTGTATGACCTCTGGATAGGAACCTGTGGACCCCATCAGATGGGAAAGCCTAGTCAACAACCATTGACCATCTTACTTTCTAACAGCCATTGCTATTTAAGTCTCTTGGTTCCTTAGCATTTGTCTTAAATTCTCATGACACAGAGATAGATGAGCCAGCAATTTCCTTAGAGTTATGGGGAAAAGCTCACGTGTAAGGGGGTTTAGTTATTGAGTTGAAGTCTCACTGCACTAGACTTTGAAGTAAGGTTAGCTTTATGAATACGCAAAGAAGCTGGCTACCAACATAGCATCCTAACAACGCGAGGAAGACTCTTTTGTCCTTAGTAAAGCTTTGTCCGCCTGAATCACTCATGCCTGAAATTCTATAATTAGATAATAATTTCTTTGACTTAATACGTTATTCTCTGTTAAATGTAAAATAGCATAGAATATCATAAAATCAGAATACCATAGTGGGAAGAAACCTCAAATTATCTAACCTAGTATATATGAAGCCTTTTCAGAAATAGGTGTATTTATATCTTTGGTTCTTTCTTGCAAATAACATTTTATGCAGAGGCAAGTAGAAAGAAGATACCAGGCATAGTAGTAAAGGCAAGGGAGCTGGGCCCCCCAAAAGCAATTCCCTTTTGTCACAGGTTTGTCTAGGGCTAATAAGTCTAAGTACCAGGAATCAAGAACTTTATCATATTAAATTGGATTAAAGACCAGAGAATTTATTCATTCCTACCATACCCTGCAAAGCTTCTGTCATTTTCATCTTAATTTATTTCAATTGTACAGGTCATTGTTCTGTAAAACGTGGATACTATGATCAGTTTCTTTCTTGTTCCTTTTTTTTTTTTTTTTTTTGGCATTTTGCATCTGAATATTTGCAGCTGTAAGAATCCGTTTTCTTGCTTAAAAAAATGGAATTTTTAGCATCTGTCCTCCCTTACCATTGAGGATATTGGGAGACTATTTTCTACCATGATGGGCATTCCTTAGAGACTATCACTGAAACAACTACAGAACATATTTCAGAGCAAGTCAGAGAAGAGTTGGGTGTGGTAGGTTACGGAGAAGAGCAGCTGGTAGTCAGCTGGGCTAATTGACAGTAATGTAATGGTGAGGGTAAAGTTGAGAGAGATGTTGAGGACTTAGTGCATCTTGAATTGTTAGCTAAGCCTAAGAAAAGCTTTCTCAGCTGGGTCAAGACCAATGAAGAAACTAAAATGTTTTTTTTTCTCCTAGCTACAGAAATAGAAGCATGCAGTTTTTGTGTCACTTAAAAAAAAAAAAAATGTTAATACCCAACTGTTGCATTTAGCATGGAGGTAAGACATTGACCAACAGTCAAAAGATGATTGTCTTAAATCTATCATCATTATTTCTACAGCTATGTACCAGTGATTCAAACTCCATTCACCTTCTGGTTAATTCTCCCATAAGCCCATCAGGCCTCCATCACAGTCCTGTCCTGGTCATTCAGTGGTGATCTTTCCCTCCATTAGGAAAGAACCACCACCCACGCAGCCAAGTTCCTTTTCCAATCAACTTTATTTGCCTCTAAAAAAAAAACCATGTTCAGGAAAGGCGCAGATTTTACAACTCCCTTTTCTATCCTGGGCTGTCATGCAATTTCTCACCCAACTATCCAACTCACAGAAATGGCTCTCATTGGTTATTACCAGCCTCTACATTAGACTGGGGACTTGAAACCCAGCAAAGACCTCTTGCATTGCAATAGGAGTCGTGGTTCTCTACCCAACGGGTGTCTGCCTACTGAGCACCTGAGCATTGAGTTTCCCTTCTCTAACGGTGAGAATCTTTTTTTTTTTTTTTTGCTCCTCACCTGATAATATGTTTTTATTGATTTTAGAGAGAGAGGAAGAGAGAGAGAGAGAAACGTTGATGGGTTGCCTCCTGTACATGCCCCGACAGGACCTGAAACCTAGGTATGTACCTGACTGGGAATTTGACGGGAAACCTTTTCGGTGCGTGGGACAACGCTCCAACCAACTGAGCCACCCAGCCAGGGCAAGGGGTGAGAATCGCTTTTGCATACAACAAGCAGAACTTGAAGAATCATTCTGTTTGGGGGTTGATAAAGTTGAGCTTTAATGTATTCGATTCCTATCAGGTATTCTGTTAGCCAGATTGTCAGGATGGCATTGAGTAGTTTAACCCGTACCCTGAAAAGTGAAATCATGCTCAACCATGCCCAGACATCGTCATGAGTAGCTGTCACATCACTGCTGTTTGGGTTTTGGTGCCTTCAGTGGTCATTTACTGTCGCTATTTAATTAGCTTGTCACCTTCTTTATTCAATGTTAGTGCATTTGTCTACCAGAACTTAGGCAGATGGATTTCGTTTTATTTGATAGCTAATTACCTTCAGCAAACATGATAAATATCAACCTGCTCAAGTGAAGGAGAGTGGGCCGGCCTTCCCAGAGGTATAGCAAAAGGTGGTTAAAATGAGAACCAGTGTAGGGACCTTGCAAAGTGTACCAATCGGAAGAAGCCACTGTTCTTTTTACCAGGATGTCCTTTTTCTCACCATCTGTCTTTTATAATATGAGAGAGGCTTTGTTTTCCAGGTAAAATGTTGCTAAATGTTCCAGGTAAATGCAGATGACGTTTCTTAGAGCTACGGCAGGGGTTAAAACGAATATAAGGAACAGGACAATCTCAGAAAAGCTGGTGCGGTGATTCCCCTAGTGTGTGGGATGCATCGTGTGCGATGGGCCGGGGCTGTGGCCACGTCGCCGGGGAGTTCCGTTGGGGGCTCAGCGCCCAGCCCTCTGCGGCCCCATGCACTGACCGCGGCGTCTCTCTTGTCGTTTCCAGCTCTCACGCCTCCCGGTGCGGGCATGCTTGGGTTTCCCACTTCAGCTACTTCGTCTCCTGCCCTGTCTCTCAGCAGTGCCCCCACCAAACCTTTGCTGCAGACTCTCCCACCTCCACCACCTCCGCCTCCATCCTCTGGGTCAGGA
>NC_138117.1:30227500-30462500 GCF_964146895.1 Miniopterus schreibersii
TTATTCAGGCTATTTTCTAGTGGTCCCCGGAAAGTGAATAAAAGCTGCTTTAACTCGGGTAGGCAGATCACTACTCTTTTCCTCTTGGCAGCGATGACAGAAAACCATTAGGATAAGGCTAGATTGCAGCTTCTGTGCTGAAATCAAATATTCAAAAGGCAAAACATTTAGCACACCACCCTTGTACCTCTGAGACCACGTTTTAAGTTGGAGGCCAAGTTCAGGTCCCTGTTAAAATGAACTTTCTGATCTTGGTTCCGTCCCCAGTGATTACTTGTCCACATTGAAAAACTAAACATTAAACCTGACTTTTTTTCTTTTTAAACATAGAAAAGCCTGGAGTGTCATGTTAAAAGATGTGTTTCCTCCTGTAAAACAGTATCCCTGTGCAATATTTATTGTGGGACCAGAAGGGCCTTGTTCAAATGCTGGAAAAGGGAGGAAGCACAGGCCCATCATGGGAGAGGAGGTATCACAGAAAAGTATTATTTTTCTGGTAAATCAAATTCAACTGTTTGGCTTTTTTGTGTGCTTTTAAAAATGGATTTTAGAGAGAGAGAGAGAGAGAAACATTGATGTGAAAGAGAAACATGGATCGGCTGCCTCCCACGCTCAACCTGAGCCCAGCCCGATCTGACTGGGGATTGAACCTTAACCCTTTGGTGCATGGGATGGTGCTCCAATCAACTGGGCCACACCGGCCAGAGCCAAACTCTGCTGTTTTAACACGTCAGACATAGCAGTGAACTTGGTAAGTTTAGCTAACCTATGTGCCAAAACAGAATGCTGTAATTCCACATGATTTCTATTTTTCTTGTTTTCAAGAATGAAACAACAAGCTGGTTACAGATTGGAACAAAGGTGGAGCCAGCCCCAAAGCCCTGCCTGGGGCTGAGAGCCCTGGGCCCAGGCGGGCTTATTTTCTTGCAAGCATGTATTTATTACTTAAGCATTTCTTGAATACCAAAATATCCTAGGTCTGGCACCTAGAGCTGTTAGCATGCCAGGTAGCAGATCAGCTAAAGGAAAGGATAACCTCGCTTGCAAACAGCCTTCTTAGAACTATATACAATGAACTGGGGCCCTGGCTCTGTGCTGCGTTACCACTGTGTGCATGTCCCTTCATTGTATCTCCACAGAAACCCTTGAAAGCGGGTGATGGGGGGCCTGAAACTCTCCAGGGGCGCAGCAGATTTAGGATTTCCTGCCAGGTTTATCAAAATCCAAAGTACTGCTCGTGCTGTCTCCTCTTGTTAAGATGCTACTTTTTATATTGCATCTGAAGGTTCTGAGCTTGGCTGTATAGTCCAGGCCCCCATAAATATGAATTATATGTAATTCTGAATATGCCAGGCTGTCTCAACTCTGTACCCTCCGCCAGAGGGGCTCACACCTGCAGACACGCTCCCAGCCTTCCCTCTCCGCAGACTGTTGCGCTGCGTTCCAGCCACGCCCGACCACCCGTCTCCGTGGTCAGAACACGTTTCGCCTTTTCCACCTGCCCGTGGCCTGGGTGTAACGGAGTCCCACCTGCACACTCCGCTATGCGGAGGCATAACTTTCGTTTTCTCAAAACTCATTTTCCATTTGGATTCCTCCTACTGGCATTGAGGGGAGTTAGTCGGAGTCCAGCAGGAATGACTGCATAATTTGCAGGTGCCAGTGCACAACGGAAAATGCGAGCCCCTTGTTCAAATATTAAAAATTGCAAGATGACCACACTGGAGCCGGCCCCTTGTCTGTAGAGGCCTGTGGGCTGTGCAGCCCACACCCCCATGAGGCCGGCCTTAGAGTTTATTTCAGATTTCTTCCATCTCTGTGGTATGTCTAAATTCTGGGGGGCTCACACAGCACAGGGGAAGGCAGAAAGGATCTACTCCCTGGTGCCCGGCGTCCCTGGGGCAGCCTGTCTCCCTGCCTCTCCATCAGCGGGAGGCCACCTCGCTCTCACCCATGAGCGCCGCCTCCTCCTGCTGCTGCTGCAGGGCCCAGGGGTGAGCTCGGAGTCGGCCTCCGACCTGTGCACATCCCGGCTCTCCAACCCCCCAGTCTACCTAAGGCTATCACCCCCATTCCGAACTTGGCTTGGGGGAACAGGACACCCTGTCTCTCCACCTGCCCCCTCTCCCCAGCCTGGAGCATCCTGGCCACTGCCCTCAGGTCCCAAGGTCCCCTCCGCAGAAGCCAGGAAGGGGTCCCCTTCTCTGTCTCTGCTCTGCTTTTGGCACCCACCGAAGTGAAGAATCTGACCGTAAAGTTGTCCCAACGGAGGAGAAGTTTATGAAGTCAGGGTGGGGAGGGGAGCTGAGAGGGAGACACCGGGAAGGAGAAAATTGGTTGATATTTTGAATTATTTTTCCAGCCACCATATACCTCCAGGGCTGTCAAGAATACCTGTGTACGTGAGCCCCCCGGTGGGGAGCGAACTCACCACCTCCTTAGCTACCTTATTCCACTTTTAGAAACAGCTTTTGTTACCTTAAATATCCCCTTTAGTGTCTATAAAAATTAAAGTGCACACACAGGTGCACGCGCACACATGGAAACACACGCACGGAACTGTGATTTGACCAGGACGGTCACATCCTCAGCTCTTCTGGAGCCCCTACATCTCTGGGGGTCATAACTGTCCTTCCCGAAAGAGAGGAACCAGGTCGCACAGTCTCCTGGTGTTCCTTCCAACACTAACGTTCATAAATGGACATTTTGCTTTATGTGGAATCTTTTTAATAACAACTTATCCAATGCACAGCTAAGAAATTATGCTAAAATATCTGTTCAGTTTTTTCAACATTCAGTCTCCTAAATTCGAGCTGGGTTGGCAGGTGGGAAAGGGAACTCAGGCAGCAAATGTCAGACACACGTGGGAAGGAACTAACCAGGGAGCTGTGCTGGGCCGCCACCCCTCTGAAAATGGGCCTGGAAAGCCAGAGCCCCAGGCGCAGGCAAGCTCCGGACCCCAGCATTGCCCCCCTTAGGGCAACTTAATGGAGGCTGTGGGAATGCCTCTGGGGAAAGGGATTCCCTGCTTCCTAATCTGCACTTTGCTCTCGGCTCCAGGCACACTGCAGGCAGCCCTCATGGGGTGGACATGAAAATGCATTGCTCCCCACCGCCACGGACTCCGTGCTCCACGTGGAAATGTAAGTGGGGCAGGGGAGCGTTAAAGGTCTCTCTCAGGGTGGCAGAGGAAAGCTGGACTTCTGTCCTAATAATATACTGAACCAGATTTGGAAGAAATGTCCTGTTTCGCAAAGTTGCTAGAGACACACAGAAGTTCCTCCTAAAAAATAGGAATACAGAAATCTGCTACGGAGAAGGTGGTGGGTGTTTCACTCATTCATTGATTTGAAAATAGTCACTGGAACCATGACCATAACAAGAATCTGGCCACTTTCACATTTAAAGGGAGTTCTGACTTACTAGATTTTACTTATTTCATCTTAAAACTGCACAGAGCCGTGATTCGAGGAAGTAAGGCCTCGTCTAGTTTCCCCAGGACACCGTGGTGTCTGCCTGCTGCCCGGGGGTGATTATTAGAAGCATCTCTGACACTCTCGAGTAGAATTCTAGTTTGAACAATAAGTGGCCATTCAGGGTGACAGGGTCAACCCACGTGCCGATGTCATTCTGTCAAAGCTACAGTGGGCTTTGACACTCAGAAGTGGGCTCAAGGGGCGGCCGTTGACCTGGAAACACATCGTCCCCACCCTCGCCAGGCTCTTTTTGTTCCCTCTTCCCCTGACACCAAATTCCCCTCCGCTTCTCCACTCCACTGGCCACCAGATTGGGGGTGCTGCTCATGGCCTCTGTTATAAGCAGCCCCACGTCCAGCCCCACGGCCTAACTCAGGCTGCTTCTGAGCACCTGCCTGGCAAGGCTAAGTGTGTAATGACCGCAGGGCTGAGGGGGTCACGTCGCGAGAACAGTGTGCTGCTCACTCGTGCAATAATTCTACATGAGCATCTCGGTCCACTGCTTCTTTGGGGCAACTGTTTTCAAAATAATGACTTGAAGACAACTTTCATCTATGGCTCCACTGTTCCCTAGGGCCAGAGTCCTATAATTCCAGCTGCTGGGAGAAGACCAAAGAGTGCTTGGTGCACAGGCCTGGAAGTGGTAGTAGCTCTTTCAACCACATGCTATTGGCTAAAATTTAGAAAGGTCACATATCACCCGTTTGGTTTTATGCACAAGAAGAAAAGGAAACAGAGTTTGGTTCTAAGGTCTGCTGAAGTTGGCCCCTCTGGCAGTCAAACGGCCATCCCATTCTTTCTCTCTCTTACAGAAAACATCCTTTCCTGGTGGGAGATAAAGCCACAGGTCACAGTCCCACCCTTCAGCTGGAAGTCCAGGGTTTCCAAGGGGCGGGCAGTTCTGTCTATCGGGGTCAGATGTGGCAAGGAGGTAAACCATCTACGCTTCCACAGCACCCAGTATGCCCCAGCGAAGACTGGTTAGTGTAACACAACAACCCATTTGGTTAGGAAAAGGGATGGTAAATGCAACAGTCGCTGGTCCACAGCGATTCTGAAGTCCCGCTAGACAGGCAGTGTGAAGAGCTCCCACCTGGAGGAAGGGGTGGCCCCGTAACAGACTCACGTCGCTCTCAGGGACAAATCCCCTCGTCCATTGTGTTTGTGGCCTCAGACTCTACCCTGAAAGAGCTTCAGCTTTTTTCCAGGCTCATGTCTGAAGAAGATGGTGAGATAAATGTTCTCCTTGATGGGTGAGAGATTTCTCAGCCTGTTTCCTTGATAGTTTTCTGCTGTATTTGCTTCTGGCCAGCTTATTTGCCCAGTCATACCCGAAGTTCTTTCCTGTACATAATTTTCAAACATGCCTTAGATCTCTGCTCTCTAATCCCTGTTTCCCCCTCCCCTTCCTTCTCCCTCCCCCTCCCTCTCTCTCTCCCCTCCCCTTAATGGTGGCTGCCTTGAGGCAGTCTGAAAAAATAGACTTATGTAGAGATTAATTAATCTGTTATTTGTCCAAGATGAATATTAATAGGCCTTTGTCTCTCAAAACCGCTGTCTTCTGGGTTACTATTTAAGATAGAAATGGTTTTTGAACCCCGTAAAGCCCCAAATTTCTCCTCCCCTTCGCTGCTGCTTGCAAACTTACCCACTCCTTTCTGAGCTTAACGCTTTCTTGTGATGTTTTGCTAAAGGCAATCAACAAGCCAACGCATTCTTCTCGACCACTTGCACTAGGAGCATGAGCTCCTTGGAGAGGTCTGCCTCCCAAACTCCTGCAGGCCCAGTACCCCGAATAATCCCTGATGACAGCGCAGTGCCAGCCTCTTGGCTTCTGATCACTCATTCCCGGCGCCCACTGTCTGGCCCCTAAGCCAGGGCCCCATGGTCATTGTTATGGTGGCATGTGGCACCCAACTTCAAGGTACCCATCTCCACATTAGTCAAAACAACTAATTGTTGTTACAAACAACTACAAAATCCCAAGGGCTGAACAATACGGGGATTTGTTTGTAATTCATGGAACAGCCTCGTTGTGGATGATGTTGGTCAGGTGACTCTCCTGAGGTTTCTCCTCAAAGAGGTGACTCAGGGATCCAGGTTATCTCCAGCTCGTGGGTCTGCTGTCCCCTAAGGATTTAGAATCTTTGTTTCCCATTTTGTGGGTGGTGTTTTAAGGACAAACTTGGTTTGTGGGGGCAAGATCTGGAAATAGATCACATCACTTCTACCTACATCTCACCGGCCAGGACTTATCCCAGTCCCCCCACTTAGTGGCAAGAGGCGCTGTTAAGTGTGGCCCAGCTGAGCGCACAAGCAGAAAGGGAGGCCGAGTGCCCAGGCGTCAGTTCTTTGCCCCTCGCCTCCGCGTCGACACCCTAGTGCCTGCGCGGCAATGTTGGGCGAGACTCCTCAAACATTTCTCCTACACCTGAGCTCCAGGCGAAGCTTTGCCTGTAGGTGCTATTGGAAGGACACTTCATTTGGAAGGGAGTGTCTCTTTCTGGTCTAGCATCATGAGCTTTGCTTTCTCCTGTTCCCGCAGCACAGTCCCTGGACACGGTGTGTGGTGGCACCCAGCAGGCCTGTGTCCCAGCCGCATGCCTAGAGCACGGTCCCTCCACAACCCTGCAACCCCAGTCCAGGACGAGTGCCCACCTCCAGCATCAGCCCTGGTGTGAACAGACACACTCCAGGCCTCACACTGGCAGTAACACTCAACTCTCTCTGAACACCACCCAGCAGCCTCCAGTCATCTGCATTCCTGGAAGGTGGTGTCCCATTTACCTGTGACTGTGGACCAGCTGTGACCTGGACAAGCCAGCGACCTTCCCTGCCATCCACTGACTTACAGACACACTTCCCTGATGAGCTCTGAAACTCAGGGTGGAGTTCCAGGTTCATTTTCCCTGGGCACCGGATGTCACTTAGATAGAGCTCTCTTTACATCTTTGTCATTACTTCTCTGTCCCAATCTCATCACTGTTTACCATAAACTTCCCCTGTTCAAATTATTGCATGGTTTGGCCTTCGGGTTGCACCCAGGCCGTCACAAACACTGGGCCGGGTGAGAATACAGCATTTCCATCCTCGCCTGAGTCACACACGTGAGCTCCGTACGTTTCTGTCGAGCTCTATAGCACAGGGCATATTCCCTGGAGAGGAGAACGGAAACCCAGGCTTCTAATTCTAAGTCACCAGGAGGAATAGGGAGTCCTACAGGACATGGCAGGGAACTTCTCAGTGGGAACAAATAAGTGCCCCAATAATGTTATGTCTAAAAGATATTGATCTCTCACCAAAGATATTTAAGATAATAAAACAACTTGTGCAACATTAAACATAAAATACATCGTTATGTGTAAAAGACCAAAACCACATCTTTTGACACTGTCAGATTTAGCAGATCTAAAATTAAATGCTTGTTCCTATTCCATTTCTCTGTGTGTAACTTTTTTATTGATATAATTCAGATACCATAAAATTAACTGTTTTAAAGTGTGCAGTTTAGTGGTGTTAGTATAGTCACAAAGTATGTGTGCTGCAGTCACCACTATCTAATTCCAGATCATTTTTATCAGCATAAAAGGAAACCTTGTACACTGACAGTCACTCTGATCTCCACTGCTCTCAACTCCTGACAACTTCTATCTACTTCTGTTTCTGTAGATTTATCTATTCTGGTCAATGTAAAATTTTATGCAAATGGAATAATACACTATGTGGCCTCGGGCATCTGACTTCTACAGTTGGTCTAACCGTCAAGTTTCATTCATGATTGTGATTTTTAATATTTGATTTTTATAATTATTAAAAACATATATAAGCTTCCCCATAAACCCTATGTTCGTAATACGAGGACAGCCATCTGGTGTTTCCTTGTAAAGAAAAGAAAACAATTATGAGGGGGAGAGTAAAAGTATTATGTTTTCATGAAACTCGAAATGCGAGCAAAAAAGAAAGTGAAAAATACCTCCGTTGCTGCCTTTTAAATGTTCTCTCATGGTGGACTGCTACTAATAATCAACACTTACACGACACTTCAGGATTTCAACACGTTTTTACACTGAATGCCAAAGGTAACACCTACTGCAGGAATCGGACGCTGTGCTTTAATTCTGGGGGACCGGAGGAAAGTATAAATAGCACCAGTATTTTTTTTTAGTTGTTATTATCACACATCCTAAATATAAGTTAATAAAACCTCTAGTATTTCTGTAAAAATGCTTCTGTGAACAGAGATTGGCAAAAACCCACAGAGGAGTTTACTTTTTGTTTTGGGGTATTTTTTTCTGTGTGTTTTTTTCCCCAGAGAAAATCTTGAAGTTAAGCACGATCAGTCTCACTTGGAAAGAGCAGCATGATCCAATTTTACTTAAAGTTCTTTCATAATTTAAGAAGAGAGAGGAGACGTGATATATATAATGCCTTCGTCACAATCATATCTATAGTTAATGGCTTTTTCCAGCCCTGTCTTCTGAGGTGCTAAAAGCTTATTCCCAAGCAGTAATACAATTGTAGCCTGTGTGTAGTAAGAGCCTTTGCAATAGTTCTCTGAGATATGAGGTAGGAATATTATTACAGCTGGAGAGAGAGATGATGGTAAGTTAAGTGACTTGTCCAAGGAGACACAATAAATCAGACGTAGGCCTAGGGAATAAACCTGGACTTCCCTTTAAGACTTTTCTCTGTGATACTATATGGCCTTTCTGAGCCTCTGGAAGGTTCCTCATTAACCCTGCAGTTAATTTTCATGTTTCATAAGGCCTTTGCCAGATACGTAAATATAACCTTCTTTAATACCATTTCTCAGGCAATGTAAATTAAAGAAATCCACCCCTAATAAAGACCAGAGAGAATCTACCTTACCCACAGATATTGGAAACCCAGTAATGACTTCCATCTGCCCCTCGTAACTGATACGAGGTTATCACACGCCCTAGCTTATTACCCTTGTGATTGGGGACTGATACATAAATATGTTGGGACTACTGGCTATAGTTTTTCAATAATGGGAGCAATATGTGGAATATGATATGGACGCCAAAGATTTCTTAGAGACGTGCAAGTCAGAAAAGATGATTCTCATTCCCAGTGTTAGAGATGCCTTTTCCAAAAATTACACGCATCATGCCTCTGTGGATATTTATAAACTAGATTCAGAGGGACAACGAAATAAGATGCTTCACATTACAAGGTATCTGCCCTGAGATACTATCAACACTGCTGGTGATTCTTGCATTGGCCTCGCTGTGTCCCTCTGCAGCTCGAAAGAATAGATGCATCTCACCGGCCTGAGCCACGGTGCTCCTGTGATCCTTCCTGACCCGGGTTTACCATCCGTGTTACACATAATGAAGGGACACATTGCTGTGCCTTAAGGACACTGGCCATGCCTTTTCCTGACACCTAGGCCTTCACTATTTCCCACCTATACACCCAGGTTGCAGGGTCCTGCGTTGACTTGGAGCCAAGAGAAGAAGCCAAACTTTAGTTTACATTCTTATGCTATCTGCAAAGATACTCCAGACCACAAAGAAAACAACATTTTACATCATTAAACAGAATAATTAATACCTTAAAATGAATCTTTTCCAGGAAACCCTAAGAGCTCCATGGAGGAACTATAGGTAGGTCACTTGCTCTACAATGTATGACCGAAGGAATTAACAAAGTGGCCCTCCCAAGAATAAAAGGAGAATCTGACCTGAGTATAAATTTGAGCTTCAGAGGCATCTAGAAATGAAAAGCAAAAGGCTCACGTCTCATTATGCTCTATTACACTTGTATGCATCAAATATGCAGAGCAAGGTATAATCCCACGGAATCAGCCAGAGAAACAGAAACAGTGGAAGATTTTACATAGATAGATGATAGGTAGATAGAGATATGTGCATATGTAACGCTCTATCAGTTACCTATCTATCATATGAATATACAGACACTAATTTTAAGAAAGTGGCTCATGAGGACCCCAAAGTAGCTGTGTTTCCCCATGGAAACACTCCAACTAAGGTTTCTAGACAAGCAAAGCATAAAGTTATGAAAATAAGAAACAAAACTAGAGCTCATAGCGGGTGGTGGCACCCCCATGCCCACCTCTCATTCCTGACCCCTGAGCACTGGCCACGGGAAAACAGCACCTTGTATGGGACGCGGGTCAAGGGCACATGCAGCTCCTGCAGAACACTGCCCTGTCTGCAAGGTCTCACCACCGAGCTGGTGCTGGGACTGGGTCTTCAAAGGGCCATTCCACTGCTTGACCAAGCCAGCTGCTTCGAAACAATGGGGTCCGTGATAATACCAGTGGACTCCTGGGCACGGGGCCATTGCCGCACTTGTTTCGTTGTGAAGTGAGTGCCTCGATCAGAGTGATGCTGTGTGGGATACCATGATGGTGGGGAACGCAGTCAGCGAACCCACGGATGGCAGTTTGGGCAGAAGCATTCCACGCAGGAAAGGTAAAGTCAAAGGGAGAATGCCTGTTCCAGGAAACTAAGACCCATCATACACACGCATTCACCCTCTATCCTAGAGATAAGAAGCTGACTCTCGCGGTGAAATCCGACTGGCCGTCGAGGCCAGGTGGAGAGCTATAACTCTGTGATGGGTGGCGCACAGTCTGGAAATTTTGAGCAGATTCCTTTGACCTGGGGTAGGAACATACTTAAGTTACACTGCTGAGAAAAGTACGTTACAAATTATTGTTTTGTATCCAGAAACTATATTCTATTACCTTAAAATTAACAGCAGAGTCGAATAGAAGTTTCCCAGTGCCTAAGAAATACCAAACTCACAAAAATGTCTTCATTAAAAAAAGGTTGTATGCCCAGGCCTATGTCTAATTTCATTACATACTTGGATAAATTGCTTTTGCTGAAATGTTTATGTAACGTTTCAATCCTCATTTGAAAGTCAAGATAATAGCTATTTTGTGTGTGCCCCTCATTTTTGGTGGGGATTAAATAGAAAAATTTTAAAACACTTAATTCAAAGCATAGAACATTGATACTTTTTAAAAAACAATAACTAGCCCTGGCTGGTGTGGCTCAGTTGATCGAGCGTCATCCATGCCCCAAGCTCCATTCTCTGTCAGGCCACCTGCCCAGGTTGAGGGCGGGATCCCAGCAGGGGGCGTGCAGGAGGCAGCCAGCGGGCGTTTGATGTTTCTCTCTCACATCGATGTTTCTCTCTCTTCTTCTCCCTCTCCCTTCTTCTCTCTCTAACATCAATAAGAACATATTTAAAAAAGAAACAATAACTAAAATGATATGGATACTCATCTGATTTCACAACAATCCTCTAAAGACTATATAACCTGCCCCCTTTTATGCAGAAGGAGACTGAGGCTCACAGAGGGTCAAATGCCTTCCTGAAAGTCAGGAAAATGACCTCAAAGAAATGTATCATATTCATATCTTACTAACAAATAACATCTCTCATGAACTGCGTGTGTGTGTGTGTGGGAGAGAGACTTCAAAATAAATACAGGCTCATTGTAGAAAATTTAAAAACACACAGAGAAGAAAGTTATTTATTACCTATTACCCTTGTATTTCTTAAATATAAGCTACATATACATATAGATAGTAATATTAATAGTAATGATAATAGTAGCTAAAATCTATTGAGTGCTTTTATGAAACAGGGCTTTTTCTAAATACTTCCCATGGGTGAAACGACTTGGCCTTGACAAATACTGTAGCGTAGTGGTTGAAACTGTCCTTCTCTTCACTTACCAGTGAGGAACCTGAGGCCTCACACAGTTAACCAGCTTTCCCAAGGTTGCCAGTCTCGGTGGCAAAGGTGACTCAAACCTGGGACAACTGACAATAGAAAGAATCCCCTTAGTCACTATGCCGGTAACCCTAAAACAGACATAGTTGTTTTTTACATTGGAATCATGCTGCATACTTCTTTATAATGTGACTTTTCACTAAAATGTGTAATGTTCATATCTCTTCATGTCATTAAATCTGCTTCTGTATGGTGATGTCTATGGCAACGTAGTATTACAACTGGAAAAGTGCAATATTTATTCAGCCAATTCTATATTGGTGGATGCTTAGCTGTTGCTTGTAACACTCAGAGAATACTTTTGTATATACATCGGTGTGTACGTGACTGACTGCTTTCATGGGACAGATTCCCAGAGTGGAGTTGCTGGGTAATTTCTGAGGGTTTATTGGTGGAGAAAGATGGTGCCCGTCACCTCTCCACCGTGAGGGGAGGAGAGCGCTCGAGTCCGTGTTTCTGATTCGTACTAAGGTCCAGCTGACCCTGATGAGTTCTGCTTATTCCTACGCCTCAGCGCCAGGGGACAGGGCTGAGTCCGAGCCTCTAAGAGCATGCCCTTGAGTGATGCCTTTTTTCTTCAAGTGTTATCCTCCATTGGAAGCATGTACATAATTACTTCTGTAAATCTAGAGAAATGAAAGTTTCTATCTATTGGGAGAGTCAGATGGGAACTCTCTCAGCACCTGATGCCAAAGGGAAAGGAATTCTTAAGCCCAATTTCTTATGCATGAGTTTGAATTGAAAAAGGTAAAATGTAAGCTTTTGTATAGTCGGTCATAAAAGATAACTACTACTTATTAAGTAATCTGGATTTATTATTAATCTCAAAAATTCCTTTTTTTTCTTCTTCTGCCATCAGCCTCTATCCAGAAGGAGCAAAGGCGCAGTCAACTTCCAGGACATCCACCATGCCCTCAACTTAAGGTTTTTCTCGAAGCTCTCATCAAATATTGTGATGTAATTAGAGATCTGTTTGATAATTTTGCTTTATGGAAAATATTATCATCATGACTAATGCCTCTGCAAATCAGGAATTCCCTCAAATTTCTTGAAGCTGAGAAATAAGACATCTGTTGACTAGGGTGGATCATTTCAAGTGGAAAAATTGGGGAAAATTTGAGTTCCACTTTGCTCCTATATAAATATATGTGCATGCAGATCTATCCACTTGTTCCTGGAAATATCTTCTGTCTCTTTTTGCTTTTCAGTACCAAGACCAATACAAAATGAGAGATGGTGCTTCAACCTCACATAATGTTTCACAAACTGTAGATAATCATTTTTAAGAGAATAAAGAAAATATCAAGGAAAAGTAAGATTCCCCTAGATGCCCTCCACACCCCTCCCCCCCACATTCGCCTAAAGGTGGATAGTTTTAGGTGCATCATAACCTGGGAAAGAGTAACTAGACTAGGATTTTGGAAGGCTTCCCACAGAGGCTTTGTTCATGCTCTTGACTTTGCACATTCAAAGGACTTCAGGATCTCGGGAGATAGTCTCAGGACACAGCACCATGTAGATGCCAAAATACATGCATCTATTTTTAATATATAAAGTGCTCGATAACTTCAGGCAGGGAAACTCAGAGCCCATTTCCTCTAGCGCAGCCGTCTCTAAGGCCAGACGTTTAGGAGTTAAAGGAGACCAGGGTGCCAGAACAGCTGGAGATAATTACTTACAATCAAAGGACTTGCAGAAAAGCAACAGAACAGCAGGGTGAGGTGTTCTGCCTGGCTGGATTATAGGAGTCATCTGGACAGAGGCAACTGGGCTTAAGCACTAGTAAGGGAATTCTGCACTGTTTGATCTTATTTTAAGACCTAAGAAAGAGATTGGGATTGGTTTGAACCTGGTTTAAAAAGCCCAAAGGTAGACATTCCTGCCATAAACAGCTTGAACTCTCTTGTCCTGTAAATGGGGATATAGGAAAGATGTGTTAGGGCCAAGGGGGCTTTGTGTGTTAAACACCAGATCAAGTTCGACTTCTAAAATTCTGGAGGACGGTTTTGTACTCCCGTTTTCCAACGTGAGCAATTAGTCTAAAACCCTGCCCATCTGATGTTGTTCTTTGTACTCTTTTTCTTAAGATCTCTACATAAAACATCCAGACTTTCAACTTTTTTCATCAATTTACTTTTTCTGCAGGCCTAAATTATATTTCAACAACTGCCATTTTCCCTCAAAGGACCAAGATTCATGAGGCAAATAAATATTTCTTCCGTGAGAGAGTGTATTGTAGCCAGCTCTATTTAAGGAGACATCCGATCTCTGAAGTCTTTAAATTGGATTTCCTTCCCAGATACATATTTTTTCCATTTAATAACGAGTATAAAATAGATTCACTGTATTATATTCAGTATCTAAACCTTGACTCCTGGGGAAACCTTTCCTTGATGAACTCCAATCCAAAACCATGATCTCTCTTCTTTTGATTGACCTGTAATGTTAAGAAATTAGCTCTGAATTTTACATTTGGTACTTTATCAGGTAACCACAGAATTAAGCCTACCAAGCAACTTGAAAGAGAGAACGCTTACTTCAAAGCTGATGGCATTAGATGTTACAAGATAAAATGGAAAACGCCCCATGTACAAGTGCCTGGGGCAGGACTTAGACAGCACACAGCACAGCCTTTTCACTGGCCATACAGAATTTGTGGGGGGCGAAGTGCCATGGTGGAGTCAGAAACGGGCACACAAAAGCACTGCCAGCACCTAAGATGTGCCTGCCTTCCTTAGAAACTTCCAGCGGCTCCCGGTGCTTGCAGGATGAGGGCCGAGCCTTGGAGCTCACAGCAGCACATCGGGGCGTGTTTCCAGCCTGTCTCTGCTGCCTCCTCTCTTTCCCCGTCTCCCCCTGTGGCCCTGAACTCTCCAGCCCAGAAAAAATGCCATTTACGTTCTCACCTTGAACTTCTGAACCTGTCATATCTCCAAATTCTAATATTTGCCCTAATTTTCCACTCATCCTTTCAGGCCCACCTCAGAAATAGTTTCCCCAGCCCACGCCCTTAACCAACCAACCAGAGGCTTTGCCGTTTCTATCACCCCCTTACCAACCAAAATCCGTGCCTGGCCCTCGCTTGCCCTGAAGAATGAATTGGTCCCTTACTGGTGTATACATAGCACACATGGCTCTGTACATGTCTCTACTATTTGCTTGCCCATAATTCTGGCATTGATTCGTTCATGCATTTGTGGGGTTTTTTTTAAAGTGCTTATTGAGTATTTTCTGCATAATGACAGCAGTCACTGCTCGAACTTCTGGGAATCAAGCAGTGTACCAGGCATACTGACCATCTCAGGGCCAATGATCTAGTCACGACCTTAAATTTCTTCTCATAATCTTAAATTATCCACTGGGCTGTCTGCTCTCCTTCCAAGAGGGACACCTTGTTAGTAATCTTGGAATCCACAAAGCTTAGCATGTGCTTAATATTCATGAACATAGTAATGTATCTAAGTTGACGCTCACTGTGTTCTAAGTAAAGCTTTCATGCTTTACGTGAAATTTCTCATGGAGTCCTCACAACAGCCCTGTGAGTTGGACACTCATTGTGCCCAGAGAAGGCAAGAAACCTGCCCACGGTCACACAGTTATTAAGTAGCAGAGTTAGAATTTGAACCCAAGTATGTCTGACTCCCACAGTAAAGTGCATGAATGAATGAATGAATGAATGAATGAATGAATTCAGTGTTGCAGTGTCCTTTGCCCAGTGCTCCAGGTAAGGTGGATAGGTGGTCGCCGGCCAAAGGCAGAACAACACAAGGAGTGAACGTGTCCATTCTTGGTGGAGGAGGGAACTAGCTTCATGGACTTGAAGAATTTGAAGCTTAAGCTAAAATGTGTCTCATTTACTTCATCACTACAGCTGGATTTGGGGGGCTAGTTAAAAATGATTGGTTAATTAACTCACTCATTTTTTAATCCTCTCTATAAAAATTATTTCAGACTGCCTAAGGAAAGAGAACATAAATGAAATAAATGTAACCAAATAAAATAAATAAGTCCCTTTCTTCTCACCCCAGAATGTCCTCCCTAGAACTGCCCATGTGAGAAGCTGCTCCGTTCCACGGTGGCCACGGTGGAGAATGTCTGTCCTTCTGGCTTTTGTTTGAGGATCCACATGAAACTCTCCCCGGGTCTCCTTTCAAGGCGACATCATGGTCTTGTGAGAGTGACTGCCTTGGCCTTCGAAATTTCTTCCAGCACCCTGTTCCCCAGAGTAAGTTTCCTTACACAGAGCATGATTTTCACATCGGACCGCAGCAAATACTCTCTAACGCTGGTAGAAATCTTTCCAGCCCTTTCTCTTCCATGCTGCTACAGTCATGGAGAAACTGTTTATTTATATGGATAAGATTTGAAAATGTAAATAGTGAGGAAGAGGCAGTGTAGGAAGCACGCAGGCTGAGAGTTGTTAGGACTGAGCATCGGAGTTGGGCCTGGGCTTCCTGATAGTTTGTAATTCTCACCATAAAAAGGGAGATATTTACTCCATTCCTCTTGGAGTCGCTCTTCTTTGTTCAATGTAACTACTCACAGAAATGGGAAGAATTAATTTCTACCATTTTGCTTATTAAAATGGCCAGAGAAAAAGTTCCCGTCACTCCTTTGACATAGTTCATGGATGATTGACAGATGACAGAATTCATTTACATCACTTGCTATTGTCATGTTTGCCTTAAAGCTCCCTATGTTATTAATTGAATATAACAGTCTGGAAATTTTTTTATAAAAAATAACTTTCAGGGGGCTGGGGTGAACCTCCTTCCCCCTTTCTCAGCGGCAAAGCATCACTGATGTGACACCCCAGCTCTCCTCCACGCCCTCTTTACTCCTGGGGCTGAAGGGGCCTGGCTGGCTGATGGATCTGGACCACTGGGCATTCCTCGCTCAGTCCTTCCTTTTATCCTGCTCTGAGTCTGAAGATAGCAAGTGCTTTGTTCTGCCTGAGTGTGGATAGCTTCTCACAGAGTGCAAGGTCCCCAATCTGCCCAACCAGACACGGTGACTCTGTTCAGAAGCTGGATAGGCAGAGAGGGTCTCAATTTGGGGGCCCATCCAAACCTCAGCATTAGTTTGGAACAACTAAAAAGATTATGCTCTGTGAGGCAGAAGAGTTTTATGTGTTTTTTTAATTTAGTCTATGAAAGAGTTCTAAACCGAATGTGAATAGTTGTTAATTTAGATCCTAGCTCTAAAATCCAATGACATTAGGTTTCTCAAATTATAAACTCTCTTTGCTTCTCCATCGCTAAACTTTGTATTAGAACATCAGCTACCACCTTTTCTAAAATAAAACGAACATAAACAGAAAGGTAAACAGTGCAATTGTCTGCAAGCCCTTGAGTCCTTAGATGTCCCATGACCAACTTCGAGAGGACATTACCATTCTTAGCATTTCAGATGCAAAATAAGAGGCTGCTTGGTCTGAACAGGAAATCTGCTCTAGGCTTGAATTCTGCAAGTAAAGAGTTCTACAGCTGACTTTGCCTTCCTAATCTGCCAATGTGAGGAATGATTAAAGAGGGGGCTTACCCGCGGCAGGGTAGGGTCATGATTTGTGATACGCTGCCAGTTGAGCATTCTTTCTTGCCCTCCCCCACCCCACCACAAGGGAAATAAATTGTCAGACTTTGAGAAGGTGGGGTTCTAATAAAAGTCTTCCTGGATTTCATCTGTTGCTGCTTCAGGTCACACACACACACACACACACACACACACACAGCGAAGGCCAGGGTTTCTGGGGATTACTTTCAGAGTTCCCTTCTCATCTAAAGCACATATCCAAAAATTCTTCTGGAAAGGTTATCAGAGGCTGTACAGGATGTGGAGACATCACTATGCAGAGTAATGGGCCATAAAACTAAATATTTATTCTACCCACTGAGCACCAGCTCCGCCGTCTATAACTAGAGTTTAGGAAAGAACTTCTCTGTACCCGCCTCTAATGGCGAATGCACCTTGCAGATTTATCAAATATGCCTGGTTTGAAGATTAGGTCCCAGTAGGAGATTCCTTAAACTGAAGAGCACTTTGAAAAAGGTTCGTTTGATTCTTCACCTCATCTCTGCTTAAGTATGGTTAGAAAGCATGGTAATGTATTTTAAGTAGAGCCTTCATTCATTTTAATGAGGTAAAATGCCTATGGTGGTCTCATAATGTTGGAAAGGTATTTATTTACAACCCTATAGTCTTTCTCTTTGAAAAACAAATATTTTAGAGTAAGACTTAATCAGTTCCTTCAAAGAAGTTATTTGTTGCAATGTCACTGCCATGGTAGGTGTTAATTCTTCTGGTTTTATTTCTAGATGACCCAGGTAAGACTTATATCTCTTCACTTCTATAGATTATTACTTACTCTGCTTAAGGATTGGCAATACATGGTATCCCTTTTAAAATTTAATCTTCTAAATCCATCTACTTTTTATTCAGTACAATAATAAAGAACTGGTTAAAATATGCATATCCACATGACTTTCTTCATTAACAAATATATATGTGTTATATGTGCATAAACAAAATAGGGAAGACAGGCACAAAATGATTGTCTGATATAGTATGTGTGGTTTTTCTTTTAAATGTTTGATATTAAATTTTTGCCTTTAAAATTAGTTGAGTAAATATTATTTTGCATTTAAAAAAATGTCATTTTTAAAAGTCTGAACTAAAGTTTTGGGGGGGTTGAATAGGCAACTTTCTACTTTCTGCCCTAGCTCTTACAAACTACACACATTTTGTTTCCTGTTTGCTTTAGCCACACAGCCACATAAAATTACATTAGTAGAAACTGAGAATATTATTTTAAGTATTAAATTTTTATTTACGTGTGTAATAAATATTGTTTTTTCCACCAACTGTTTACTTACAGTATTTTCAATAAAAAATAATAAGATAGTAAAATAAAAACAGAATTGAAAAAGGGGCCACAAGTCTGCCAATCCTAACAGCCAAAGTAATTGTTGCATTTCTGCCTCAAATTTGTCTCTAAGGTTTTCTTCTCTCTTTGTTTACAGAAAGAAACATCCTTAGAAGAAATATGTTTTTCCTACCACTATATATTAAGGGAAATATCTCAGGTGGGAATCAAACACTAGGTTCCATAATCAGTGTGTAATTCAACTTTATCGACAATATGTACAATTTGCTATTGCATTTAGCAAAATGTTAACTTTATTTAAAAAAAATAGCACAATATTAAAATGAATTTTAATGGAAGCAAGTTTCCTGTGTTTGTTTGTTGTTTGTTTGTTACTAACCTGATGAGATGTCATATATAATTTTTTTTTGGTTTTTAACTTGATCCCAGGATAGAATTCAGAGGGGATGAAAAGCACGTTGCTTATAAAAGTTTCTCAAATATCAGTTCTTTAAGTCCAGTTTCTGATTATAGTTTTATGGTTGGAGTGCTAAAATTCTGTATTTGTTGACTAAGGGCAGATTAATTGATGAACTTTAGAAAAAACTGAAGAACGCCAGGGTTATAAGACAGAACATTCTCAACTTCCTCATTTATAACAGAGGAAAGTGAAGCAAAGAATTATTGAGCATAAGAAACACCACCTCATTCATCCGTTTATGCCTTCATTGAACAAATGTATCAGTTAAGATGCTTTCAACTGTAGAAAACAATACACACATAAAAGTGGATTAAAAAATAGAGTTTATTGTTTCATGTGGCCCAGGTTAAGGAAGGCCCTTGGGAGAACTAAGGCTCTTGGGTTTATCTTACAGGAGGGACAGAGCCATTGACATAGATTTGAACCCTGGTGATTATAGTATCTGAAGCTGAGGGGGACAAGCTTGAAAGGAATACAAGTTATAAGGTACTCAAATTAGTCAGAAGTCTATAAAGACACTCAGCCAAACCTGGGACCTCAGTACAGTAGGGATGAAGGGAAAAGACAGATTTGAAACACGTTGCAGGCAAAATCGGCAAGAAGGTAAAAAGTGATTAAATGTGGGACATTAGGAAGAAGGGAGAGTGACGACCAGCCTCCAGGTTTCTACTGTGGGTAACTGGAGCTATCAACTTAGACAGAGATGACTGAGAAAAGACTCTCTTTGAAGAGACGATGCAGAGGTTTGTTCTGGACTTTTGAAGGCAGAGTCGCCAGTGGGAAGTCCAGGTGGAGACCCTGAGCAAGAGTTTGGGTGCTGGTCTAAAGTCAGGTCCACGCTCGAGATGAAGATTTGGGAGTCATAAACGCCTGATGAAAGAAGGGGAAGGGGTTAGCCAAAGAACATATGTGCGTGACAGGTAGGTACAGACAATGGTGTGGTGATGGCCAGAGGGAAGGGGGGAGCTGGGTGGAGATGGGCAAGAGGGGAGAAAATGGCAACATCCGTAATAGTGCCAACAATAAAAATAAAGTTAACAACAACAAACAAAGCTTGGGTGGAAGATGAAGCCACAAGAGTAATGTGGCTCGCAAGCTGTAGACCCGAGATGAAGAGTGGGCTCAGATCTCAGCCTGTGACGTGCAGGGGGGAGAAAGGATCCCACGAGCACAACAGAGAAGGAACTGCAAGTGCAGATAGAATGAGACTAAGCTAAGGCACGCAGAGATTCAGGGAGGAGGGATTTTGTAATTAATTAATTAGGTAATCAATTAATTTTTTAGTTCACACTCACTATTATTTTGTTTTAGCATAGTAGTTAGACAATATGCACTTCACAGAACGTTCCCCTGATATTTCCAGCACCCACCGGGCACCGATCATGGTTATTACAATATTATTGACGGCATTCCCTGTGTTACCTTGCCATCCCCGTGCCTGTTCTGTAACTGCCAGCCTGTACCCCTCAATCCCTTCACCTCTTGCACCCAGCGCCTCAGCCCCCTCCCCTCTGCCAATCAGCCGTCTGTTCTCTGTGTCTGTGAGTCTGTTTGTTCGTTTATATTATTCTTTAGATTCCACACCTAGTCCCACAGGATGGGGACTGACATTTTGTATTGAATTTGTTGATTAGAAGTGCCCAGTGATAACCTTACCAGTAAAGAAATTGATAAGAAAAAGAGATTGCCACGGACTGGAAATTGCTGGGTGGATCAGGTGGAAGCAGGGTAGTCCCTTCTCCCTCGAGGCGCTGAGGGAATTAACGGTCAGCCCGCGTTCAAGGTGGGCAGAACGGAAACCCGCGGCCAGGTCCATAGCTGCGTCGTGTCAGGACAGGAGCCAGATCCCTCTGTCCTGGGTCCCGATCTGACTTTCAGATGGCTCTATTCACCACAGGACGTCAAAAATAAGTGCAATCTCTCAGCACAGTTTCTAATTTTATGACAGTCTCGATGAATTGCTAGGCAGAATTTTCCAAGCATATATTAAAACTCACTCAAAAGGGTCAAAGAAGTAGAATGCTTAGGTGATTTACTTTCCTGGGAACTGAGCAGAGCACAGCAAACTGAAAATAAATGATCCCCTGCAGAATCCAGTGCACTTTAGACATGTAGAAAGAACTTAGTGGGACCAAGCAGCCTTCGCAGGTAAAATTGGATGGATTTTTAAACAGCACCCTACAGCAACATAGTTCTGTCCTGTGATCTTTTGTAATAATCAAGGTCCTCGCCTCACATTTAAGCACTCAGTTAAAGAAACAAAATACTTAGAGGTGCAAAGTTTCTGATGCTTGTTGGGGGCACGGAACTCTCCCCGCAGCGGTGCTCGGTGAAGGAAAGACGGGCTCTCACAGCATGTCCTGGGAACATAGGAAGCTGTTAGAGCTCCAGCGTCACGGGGAGTGAGGGAGATAAAGCTGGCCGTGAGGCCGGAACCAGATAATGAAGGGCTTTATATATCATGCTAAGGAGTCTGGACTTTATCTTGTGGGTTAGCAGAGAGCTATTAAAGACTTTTAAGTAAGGGATTATCATGATCAGATTTCTATTTTCTGGCAGCTGCTGTGTGGAGGAGAAATGGAGGAAGACAAAGACTGGAGGCAAAGAGGCCGGTTAGTAAGTCCTGCTTAGTCTCCTCCTTTCCCTCTGCCTCCAGAGTCCGAATACCAAGGCTTCAGATCCTGTCTGGCTACGACCTTCCTTCCCAGGGGCTACCTCACTGGTCTGGGTTTTCATTCCCCAACATACTGACCGTGCGTGCATGCTGTACTCATGTGCAGACACACACACACACACACACACACACACACACACACACACACACACACACACACACACCTAGAGCATGGTTTTCATTCTGATCCTTCCTAGGCAGGGCCAAGGCTTCCTGTGGCACCCAGGTCACCCAGAGTCATGTCAAGGAACGACAGGATATACGACACGAATAAAGGACTTGCCTCTTGAGAAGACCGGGAAGGTCCATGGGACTTGGTCAAGGGATGGGAACTGAGCCAAGCTGCTTAGATCAATTCCATGTAAAATATTTCTTTTCTATATACTTACAGTATATTTCTCATGGAACGATTGAAAGGTAGGCAGAATTCTAAAAGGCAGTCAGAGAAGACATTTAAAAAGAGAGGGAATTAAAAATGTATGTGTACATAGTAGATCTTGTACGAGAAGGCTCACTCGCATAATCTTGCACTCTCGTGGCCACTAATTAGACACAGAAGACACGGCTCAGGAGAATGGAAGCTCGCTCCCCCCCCAGAGGGAAAGAAAGAGAAAATGTCAAATGCAATAAAATATTTGCAAATGATTGATTCAAAAGCAAGCAGGTTTAAGGGGAGGGGGAGTAGAAGTTGCCTGTGCTTCTGGTTCTAAATGGTGGTGGTGTTTCTTGGTACAACTGAACTACAGACAGTCCTTGTGAATAGCTGTAGATCTTGGAAAGAAGAATACGGTAGCCTGAGTAGCTTGCTGAGAGATCTTATGCCTAAAGGAAGCAGACTAACTCATATGTGGGCTTTCATGTTGGATGTATTGTCTAAGGAACATTCTATCTACAAAGTAGTATCTGTGGCCTTTTGTCTTCCTCCTGTTAAAATACAGGAAATAAGCGGAGATGCTCTAATCTAAAAAGTGAAAAGAGGGCAGGGCCATTCTACGTTATTGAATCACTGAGACACTATTGAATATGGTGAATTTGAAATGTGACTATTAATCACAACAATCAACTCTTATTTCAGAGGGAAACATTGGCTGTGCTCAACCAATTGGTGTCGACACTCCATTTGCCCCCCTGGGACAAGGCACAGGGCCCGTGTCCTACCCTGGTGATAACTGTGAGTAGGTTGGCTGTACGGTGGAACCGTGAAACCATGCAGAAGAAGATCCCACGCTGAAGCTGCTGGTGGGCAGTGAGGTCAGCAGGCAACGGAGACAAGATAGCAACAGGAAGCGGGATTTGCGACCTGGTAGGATTTACAGGTCCCTCGCTCATGGCTCAGACACTGAGAGCTGGATGAGCTTCGGTTCACGGTGTCGGAGTCTGATAACTCCCCTGTTCACGTAAGGTAGAGCACTAATCCTAATAGGGGTGGCTTCCAAATAATTTATAAACTTAAGTGTTGCTCTCACCCTCTAACCTCAAGAGCTGAGAGATGATGGGGATAAGCTGCTAGGTTTCAGAGTGCCAGATCTTTAAGCCTGAAACATTTCTTCCTTCCTTCCTCTCCTTGTAAGGCCAGGACACTTTGTCTTCCAAGTGTCTGTGCTAATTAAATACAGATCTAGTATGCCAAAAATGTTTTGAGTGTAAAAGATTAACGAGAGAGAAAACTTGTGAAAGAAGGACATTGAGAGGGCAGAGGCCCTCCTCCTTGGCATGGTCTAAGGAGGAGGCAATCTTGAGGTCTTAGGAACACGAGAAGTACAATTTTATTTTAAAGAGACACTTGGCTCCAATGGGAAACAATGAACAAAATATTTTAGGAACTAAGGCAGCAGCCACCCAGGAAGGCTCACCATGATCCTGGGTGACAGATGAGCTATAAGTGGACTGTCTGAGTAAATAGGGGCAAGATTAAGCCATTCTACACTGGCCTCTTCTGACCATGTTAGCTCTTGTTTTGTTTTAGAGCTCACCATCAGGGGAACCCACTGACCATCCTGACCTTTCCTTCCCGATTTGGCATTTAGGGGCATAAATCAGGATTAGTGCTGCCACTAAGCTTCTGACGTGATGTCTTTAAGACAAACGTAAGACCATTACCGACGATCTTAGCTCTTGGGACAACGTTGCGTTGCTAATTTGGAACAGTAAGAATTAATCACTAGGAGAAACTTGGTGCTCCTGTGGGCAACACCAATCTCCCCAAATATTTTGACTCCAACTTGGTCAATCAGCTGAGCAGTGGGAGGTGAGAAAGGAGACGAAGATTTGTGTTTTGGTTACTTGCCAGCACTTAGATGTTGGCTAACCTTTGGAGAAGCAGAAAGAGATTTTTTAAAACTAAAAATGTTTAGCAGTGGTCAGACTGATGAACATATTTGGAGACACTGTAATGATGTAATAATGGCAGCAATGTTATTTTTACAGCATTAGAAGAAAGGAGGACAACTAGCAGCTGCCAAACTCATTGGCCACATAGACCCCTAATAAATCCTGGTGAGCCTGCCCAATATTAGTCAGACGACTTAAGCCTGTGAATCTGTGAGGACTTAAGATACATTACTTTGAGTTGGGAGGGTAAGAGAAAATCTTCTGGCAGATGGGAAGAGGAAGGGTAATTTAGTACACTTTCTTAACGTTTGAAAAGCTGTACTGGGGCAACATTTGTCTTTTGGGAAGAACATCTTGCTTTCTCAAGAGAAAATGGCAATTTCTCATCAGAGAAAGATGCGGGGAGTACACCTAAGGGAAGAGAAACTTTTTAAAGTCTTTCAGGTTTGTAAGAAAAGATTTTAAAAAAACAACAATATGTGATGTCATTTCCACGTACAATGAATTCACATTTACTGAAGGCCAACCAAGGCTCAATACTCTCAGTCAGTGAAGATGTGTTCTTTTTCTATATTTAAGCCATGGCCCCTCCCAACTCTAGGAGCAGCAGATACTACTAGTATCTGTATTTTACAGAGGAGCAGACTGTCACTTGTTATCATCCAATGGTCAGTTGTGCACCTGAGATTGTCCATCAAGCCTATCAGACTGCAGAGCCCAAGGTCCCAGGTGGGAGGCTAAGCTAAGGGGATGCCACCTCTTTGGAGGTAGAACACTTGGTGATCAGGGCCCGGGGGTAGAAGTGGCACAAATCTGACTTCTTCCACTCACTGGCTGTGTGAATTGACCAGGCTGTGAGCCTTGTCTGTGAAATGGAGGTCATATTCCTTACACAGAGTTTTTGCAGGATTAGATTATATAACAGAGAAGCAATGTCCAATGCATCATCAGTGTTTAGTAATGACTGATTGGTTGTGGGGTGTGTTTTTTTTGAATGACAATTATTGGAATATATTCATTAGCTTTACTTACCTTTTGAGCAGTGATGCCTGAACTTGGGCTCCACTTTAGACCAATAGGTCATCATCTCTGGGAAGAAACCTTAGAATATGAATGCTCATCTGTCATCCCCCGTGACTCTTAGGACCAGACTACTTTGGGACATAATGCTTTTGGGTTTTTGGTTCCTTTACCCCAAGCTAACTAATCGCTTAAGTAATTTTCAAAGGCCACCTCATGTCACTGCTCTCTCTAGGTCATTCCTGCACAGCTCTTTACTTCCTCTTTATCTGTAAAGATTAGTGATGCTGTACCAGTATATAAGATAAGCTTCCGCTCTGGTTCTCTCTGGCACTGCATTATAATTGGTTCAAAGCACACATCTATGGGGGAGATTATCTGAGTCCTTCACGATGAAATTGCTTTTCTTAAACAGGTGATGTGCTGAAAACCAGAAAAGAAATCCCCTCCAGAGCCCCGCCCATCATCTGTCAATCTTTTAAAAGTCAATTCAAAATTTCCCTATTCCAGAAATTGGCTCACTGCACTTATTTCAACTACTCCCACATCACTCCCAGAATTTCCATTGTGAGTCCATAGCAACAGTGGGCTCGGGGTTACATGACAAATTCCTCAATGGCAGTTTAGCATCTGTCTTCAACTAGACTGCATAGCCCTGGAAGGCAGAGACCATGTCTGCCACTATTCAATGTAGGTAATGGATACCGCGGAAACAGAAGACATGGTCCCTGCCCCTCACGGACCATGCAATCCAGGTGGAGAGAGACACTTATCTGTAACCACTGAGCAGCATTTTCCCATGTAATTAGATGCAGATGATCATGTTCTGAATATCCCAGGAACCCAACAGGTGATAAAATACTACCTTCGGGATGGCCAATAGCTCCCTTAGGAGACTCACAACTGAGTTTATTCACAGAATGTTTGCTCTTTTGGAGGACAAATAAGTTTTAAAGAAAATCAAAATTATATTTTCTTCTATATAACATCTCTGTCTAGAACTTGTTCTCAGAGTCGGTTCTTTCTTAGCACATGAACATATTATGCTCTCATCTAGCATTTTCAACTGTAGCTTGTGATTTATTACTAGGTCACAAAATTTATTTAGGGGCCATGACAGTCATTTTAAAAATAAGAAATAGAATAGAAAATATCAGAGACTGTAGACTTAATACAGAAATGAGTTTATGAAAATTTCTGTTTTCTGTGTGTGTTCAAGGTCACAACAGAAAATGTATTTGTTACTCTGGTGTGTAGTCAAAAAGGGTTTAAGGAACCGTGCATCTGCTTGGCACCCAGAAAATGAACAGGTGAGTCTCTGCGAGGTTACAGAAAAGACTGATACTTGTAACTGCTCTCCTGTGGAAGAGGCTTACCTCGTGTTGTGGCCATGCTTTAGTTGCTAAGTTCAGAATTATTCATGGAGGAAAGACATCAGTTATGTTACTGACATAACTGTATCAAAGACCTGGCTCAGACAGATGGCCACAGTCAGCCTCCTGATACTTCACACCAGAAGAGTTAGGAGCACAAGCCACCTCCTTACCTGTGGAGCTAGTTACCTACAGATCTCCTTGGACTCTGCCTCGCTCCAACAAGCCTATCTCGTGACACTTTCTGGATTAGGGAATCCGAAAAGAAAGAACTCAGAGCGTTTCTTCTCCCAAACTCACCAGGAAGGTATTTTCACTTAATAAGACAGAGAAGCCCTGGGGAGTGGTCTGGTCTAGGGTGGGCAATGAGCAGTAGACATCTAGAGTGTTAGTCGAGCAGAAGACCCCTCGTGAGGGCACAAAGCTGCGGGAGCACGAAGACTGTGAGTTCTTCTATGCACACCAATTCTCTCAGAGTAGCATTTGAGATATCACTGCCCCCCCCCCCCCCAACTTACCTGCCCCGGCTGGAGAGTTATACAGGCAGCTGGGGTGCGGCAAAGCCACTGGGGGAAGTAAGCAATAGCTTAGAGGGTGGCCCTGTGCCCACCTTAAGAAACTACTACACTGCATATGAAATACTCTTTCTTTGTGTATCCTTCTGGATTGTTATGAGCAATTAAACTTTCGTACATAAAGACTTTGAATTGGGTTAGAATATTAATTAAATTAACTCGAAGGCCCCAAACCATTTCCTGTCTCTAAAGAGACACAGCCGCTGTGTACGATTAGCTCACCAGAGGCTGTGCACTGAGGACAAATGGCAAAGCACCCCATTAGAGGGCAGAAAGTGTCCCATTAGAGGGCGGAAAGTGCCCCATTGGACAGTGTCAAGTCTTCTATTAGACGGTGGCTTCTGCCTAATCACAGTCTCCATTCTTTCTGTTAAGACTTACTTTTTTAGAGCAGTTTTAGGTACACAATAAAATTGAAAGGAAGGTACAGAGGTTTCCCATTTACCCCCCTGCCCCCTACAGGCACACCCTCCCCAGTATCAACATCCCTCACCACAGTGGTGCGCATGTTACCAAGGATGAACCTACACTGAGGACATCATAGTCACCCAAGGTCATAGTACCCTTTGGGATTCTCTCTTCAATCTATGGCTTTGGACGAAAGTATTGTGACCTGTATCCATCCTTACAATATCACAGAGCAGTGATTGTCGACCAGAGTGCCACAAGAATTTTTAAAACATGCGGTACCTGACTATTTAGTCAGGGGCACTGACCTCTTTCCCATAAGATTGTCGGTAAAAACATGTCAACAGCCAACACAAGAGCCATCTGGTGTGAATGCATCAAAATTATACCTAATTTTTTTTGTCAGATAGGGAAAAATATATTTTTTGGTGTGCTGCAGAATTTTAGTAACTAGTTTCTGTGTGCCACGAGATGGAAAAGGTTGGCAATCACTGTCACAGAGAGTATTTTCACTGCTCGAGCCATTCTAGTTTTTTTTTATGAGTTGGCGTATCTTACTGCTGCTGATAATGGAACTAACACCCATGAGTTCTGCCTCTTAGATTTCATTTGTTTCACCTGGAGAATCACCACTAGCGACTGCTGAACAAAACTGGTGCTGGACTTTTGGGAGCCTTCGGCCCTCATTTCATTTGTTCTACCTTTTTAAGGCTTGAGAACTGGCTGTGTTATAAAAGTTGGGTTTGCATCAGAGGAGAAGACTGGAGTATCTTGGTTAAGGCATTAGCAGGTGTGTGTGAAAGTGCCCTATAGGTGGTGTTCTCTCCCTCCTGAAATATAACACCTGGGCCATGGATGCGTAAGAGCAGGTACAAGGGAGATAATATCCATTGTCGTGTAGGGTGTACTGATCTCAGAGCTTTACAGGATAGTTTATTTAACAATTGCAATAATCTCATAAGGGAGGGTTAATAATCCCATTTTACATCTAAGGAAGTTGAAGTGTGGTAACTTAAATGATTTGCCCAAGGATATACAGCTAGTAAGGAAAGTAGCTGGATTCAACTCCTGTGTGTAGCTCCAGAATCTGGACTCTTGAGCACTACGATTTATTGCACCTCAGTTCAGCGCTGGGTTAGATGGTCATCCGATGGGGCAACGCTGCCTGGGTGGGATTACTCAGTGTGAGGATGGGGGGGGGGGGGGAGCAGACACATTTGTTTGAAAAGTGTGTGCTTGTGGCCTGCCAGCAGTTTATTGAATTAGTGCTTCTTATAGGACCAGCATGCTGGTGGGGGGGTGAACCAAGGCTAGGTCTAGAGGAGTATGTTAGAAAAATAAATGTCTGACAAGAGAAGTGGAAGATCCAGCGGACAGAATGAGCTTTGCAGGTGGTGCAAAAAGGAAGACGCAAGTTTAAGTTAATTACAAAAACACAACTGAGAGACGTGTTCCAGCGCTCCAGAAATAGTTACGGCAGGAGAAAATATTTTTGTTGTCATCAGGTTTCTGAGTTATTCAAGACCTGACAAGATAAAGAGATGAGGGACATCCAGGACACCTGGGGAAGGACACATGGAAAAAGTATTGGGCAGGACGGGGCCTTGAGGGGCACCGACTCTCAAAACTTCAACATCAGTTTGGTTCAGCAGACTGCTGGACTCGATTCTCCGTGTCAGCTAAAATACGGGTCTCGAAGGACAGCCAGGCTGGTGCGCCTGCCCCCTTTCTCATTTGCCCAGCCCCACCGCCAAGGTCCCTTCTTCCCGTCATGCCGACCTGCCTTCTTCTGGAAGAGCTAAACCCTGCTCCTAGGAGAATCCCTTTCTCCCCCGCTTACACAAACGGTCTTTATTTCTCCTTCATTCACCCAACCATCACGTATTGATAGTTCTACACCAGCCCAGCTCCTCCTCATCTGAACAAACTTGGTTTCTGAGGACCAAATATTCCTGACACAGACCTTTTAAATTTGCCTTCTCAGCTTTGGCGTTTGAATAAATTTCATGAGGTTGTTTCTCTAACTCAAGAAAGAAGGTCTATCCTTCCCTTAATAGGCTCCTCTATTGGGGGGGCTCACTGATGCAGGCACCACCCCTCGTCTGAGTCCAGTCTAGAGACAAAGGGTGGGGCAGAGCCCTCTTGAGACAAACCAAGTGAGTACAGGGCGTGGGCCTTCCACACTTCACCCCTTGAGGCAAAAGCAGGTCAGGAAAACACTGGCCCAGGCCCTACCTGCTTCTGAAATGTAAACACCTTGATTAAACAGAAACAAAAAACAATGAAGCTGAAATCGGTCCATCCAGCCGGTGCCTAACAAACCTGTGCAGTGCTATCTGACAAAGGGACTTCTTTTTCCCGAGATCTTCCAATTCTTTTCTAGGCCCCACCCGCAGTGTCAGGCCAGCTGCCCTGTGCAGTTCACATACGCAAAGCTGGACACCAGCAGACTGGGGTCTGTTTCAGCTAATAACTAGCTGCAGCACTGGAAAAACAGCCACATACATGTAGCATTGTAACAGCAGAACATAGCCCTGGCCGGTTTGGCTCAGGGGGTTCCATTCCTGGCTAAGAGCACATACCTGTGCTGCAGGTTCGATTCCCCGGTCGGGGCCTCCTGCGGGAGGCAAGCAATCATGGCACACCAGGAGTACAACTCCAGTCGACAAAGCAGCGGATAAGTCAGTCTCCCAGCTGCACCATCAGAAGCAAAGATCGCCACATTTTGGTTTTGTTCCCTAGGTATCATCAGTTCTTGTGTCCATCTTTCAAGGTTCGTAGACTGCGTGGCACTTCTTTCTTCTGTTGAAACACGCAATAAATAACACTCTCTAGCCATAAGAAGCCAATGAAAATCAAAATATTATCATTCTTACAGATAAAAGCTGAGATGGGGGTATGGTCAGGTGTGTATCACCTAATTCTGCTCTCTATTTCTGTACCAATCACATGATCACATTGAGCAGGCCACCACAGGTCACCCCGGTAGGGGCCTCCTGACCCAAGAAGCTGAGGACACAGACCAGAACATCGCTTTCCATGGGCAGGCACCTTCAGGAGGAGAACCTGGAATTACCTCATGTTCTGCTTCCAACTTGACCGTCAGAAAAATCCCATGAAAAGGCTAGTCAGGGAGGGAGTGGGAGAGCCACAGGCATGTCTATGAGAAGTTCCCTCTTGGGAGCAGGAGGCCAGCTCAACACCATAGACTTGGCTTTTAAAGGACAGCCTTAATATTAAAAGGCTAAGACCCTGGGTAGGGAATCAGCCACCGATCCCCAAGGACTTTGCTAATGTTGTTTTTTCTTCCTGCTCATTTGTAAGACATACTTCACTTCCGAAACTACAGAATTTTAAATCCTGGTTAGAGATCCATGGAGTTTCAGGATAGCTTTTCCAGCATATTCTAGTAAGAATTCAATTCACATGTAACATTTTTGAAATTTTTTTCTCCAAAGTGCTTTGAAAACTGTAAGATACTGTACAGAAGTATGATATTGTTTTCTGTAAGTTTAGAGTTTGTACAGCGGTTTTTTGTCCTAATAAATCATAGGCGTTTCTAAAGGCAAATGAACTGGCACGTGACAAATTTGGAGTCTTCACTGTCCTAGTGGGAGATTAAACCAGATTAGGTTAATGGGATATGCTTTTTCTTTATTGTTAGAGTGCAAATGGGAACCCCTGCTTTTTTGAAATAAGAAGCATCCATATTCCCAACTCAATTATCATTTTCATTTTTCTATTTTCCCTTCTAGACTCTACCTCTATTGTGTTCTTTCTCAAAAAAATTTTATATATATATATATATATGTGCTAAGATGCTGGGTGGGGAATTGTTTATATATATATAAAATTATATATATATATATATATGTTAAGAGGCTGGGTGGGGAATTGTTCATATATATAGTAATCTGTAGCTATTAGAATTGTACATAAACTGATTCCCAAATATTTTTCACTTATCCATGACTGGTGTCTCTTTTTTTTTTTGCTAGAGAAAGTCCTCTTCATTCAGGCTGTCACATGAATTACACGGGCTCCTTGGGGACCTCAGATGCTAGTTGTGATTAATGTCCAGTTAGAGCCCTTCCCACGCCATCTCTTTCTTCTCCATCATGAGAGAACATTTGAAAATGTGCATAAACATTCCTACCAAGTAGGACTCATTCCCAACAATGCCTTGTCTGGCACTGAACTTGACAATTTATAAACTCATGTCAAAACATCATGTTTAATTTCCTTTGTGCCGTACAATTATTCTTAATCAATCTTTCATAAATAAAAATACCTTTAACCTGAAGGTTTTCCTTAAGTGAAATATTGGGTAAATAAAATGGATAATATCTCTTAATCACATTTATGTGCCCAGAATAGGTTATTTGTTTCCTAGAGCCTTTAATATAAAAGAAGTCACAGCCCTGGCCTGGTGGCTCAGTTGGTTAGAGCTTCATCCTGTGCACCAAAAGGTTGAAGGTTTGATTCCCGGTCAGGGCACAGGTCAGGGCATGTACCTAGGTTGCTGGTTTGACCCCCTGTCGAGGCGTGTGAGGGAGCAACCAATAGACACATCTCTCTCCCATCAATGTTTCACTCTTTCTTCATCTCTCTCTCTTTTTCTCTCCCTTCCTCTCTCTAAAATCAATTAAAAAATAAATAAAACAAGTCATAAGCAAAGTGATTTTGTTAAAAGGGTCTGAGATCTGCTCACAGGTACACAGAAGTTCCAAACAGAAACATCTAAAAAAACACACAAACCTCTGGATTCCCTGTTGTTATGAAAATAACTTCAGAGGTACCTGTAAACAGAGAGAGCGAGAGAAAGGATGTAGCAAGTTAGAGGTGCTACTTCCTCCAGCCCCCAGAAGCCCCTTTTTTCTAGGTAAGAGAGTTTGCAAAATAGCTTCAGGTCAAGTCTATCTACCCCTCATGCTCTAACCAAGCCCTGCGTTGCTCTCACCTTTGTGTGCCTTGGTTGACTGATGCTACCTGACGCACTATTGGAATAGCTGATCACCACGGCCCTGTTACCAAGCTCAGGACAAGACAGTGCTATGACAGGTATGACATAGGAATTATGTAGACCAGGTATAAATAATGAAAGTTGTAATTCAAGCATACCTTACCAGTGACGTCATTTATCAGTGTCACCAGAATCCTTCTATGAAGTTACAGCTGTATGTGTAGAATTAAATGTATACTGTTTGCTGCGATCCATGAAGAACGTTCTATCAAACGTAGGCACTGGATACGGTGGCATCAAGGAGAAGGTCTTGATTCCAACAACTGAGCCCTATTCTCTCTTCTCCTTCAGCCAACCTGAACCCATATCTTGCTTAGTTTTTAGGTGCACGGAATATAACAGATTTAAAAAGATTGCTTTCCTTTTGGAAGGCAGTTCAGAGAATGAAAAGCAAGGTTAAAAGGTAAAGAGGCCAACTATTGAGCAAATATGAGATAGGAAATAGAAAAATAAATACTAACCTCAGGCTCCCAGGATACATCAGAACTTTCCTGTTTCTGTAGATACTGACAGCTTACTGGGTTGGGGAAAATGTCAAAAGAGACCTTGACTTTCTATTACCTGATATTTTAAAGTGAGCAAATTATAAGAATGTAATATAAATTATACCAGCATATGGCTCTTTATAAATGGCCTTGGTATCATGCAATGTTAGAAAACAGAAGAAAAAAAGAGTAACAGAGAGGTTTGAAAACAAATTCTTCTAAACCGAGTTGAGGGGTAGCATGTATGCTTGTCAGTTGCCCTGAGGTATATAAGCCTGAGGTTTCCATCCTCAGATTCTCTCAGCGGCAAGTGGCCTTGAAAGGTGCAAAGGTTCTCCACACCTCTCTGCATTTATTCCTCTGTCCTGTGGTTTCCAATAAGAGGGGATCCTGGGCATATCTCATGCAGGGATAAACAGCATATGTTTGTGGGGAGTTAACAGGACAACATCACATTAGTATGACATATCTACCACGGTCTCAAACTTTCTGTAAGACAATTTCATATCAAAAAGCTTTGAAAGTATGTATATCCTTTGCTCTTCAGAAACTCCGCTCCTGTAGACCTATCCCAAGGCTGAGGTACACAAAGCGTTGGTCATTGTGACATTGTTAATAAAAACAAAAATTAGGAACAATGTCAACAGACGACACATCCATCAATAGAATAATTTGCAGTCTTGAGGGTTGTGCTGTAAGTGTAGAAAAATCTCTAACTACGTGAGAAAATCATCGCAATGTGCTGAGTGATGAAATGCAGGTTAAAGGCTGTTTGTACAGTGTGATCTTATCTCGGCTGCTTGGGCTGCTCTAGCGAAGTCACAGGGGCATGGTGGCTGGAACAACAAACATTTACTTCTCTCAGTTATGGCAGCCGGGTCCCCAAGATGCAGGCACCGACGGACGCAGAGTTTGATGGGGACCCGCTGCCTTGTCCGTAGATATGTCTTGTCACTGTGCCCTCCCCTGCCTGGAGGATGAGAGAGCTCGCTGGAGTCTCTTTTATAAGGGCACTAATTTCATCCTAAGGACTCCACCCTCATGACCGAATCACTTCCAAAAGGCTCATCTCCATCCCCAAATACTGTCGCATTGGGGATTAGATATCAACATGTGAATTTGGGGGGGGGGGGGTGCACAAACAGATTTCAATTTTGCAAAAGAAGCTATATACTAAATATAAAATTTTATATTCATAGAAAAGATTTCAGAAAAATTGTCTTTAATTTAGAGATTATGAGTAATTGTAAGCTAACAATAATGATTTATTGTACAATGAGTGCTTCACCTGCCCAATTTAATTTAATTTAATTTAATTCTCACAACAACCAGGAAGATAGGCATTGTTGCACCACTTAGAAAACAAACTGCAGTACACAGAAATTAAGAGGTTTAGTCAAACTAACAGCAGCAGGCACGAGGTTGAACCTCGGCAGCCTGTGCAGAGAACACACTTGTAATTACTATACTATAAAGGCATCCCCGTTTTTATTTATTTATGTTTTATAACTTTGTCCAAGTATTCTAGAGTAAACATGCATTCTTTTATAACCAGGAAAGCTATCTAATAAATCTTATTTTGAAATCATACTAAATATTGTAAGAAAAAGGAAAAAGCTCCTGAGTAGTGTAGAATAAGATTTCTATCTCAAGAATAGATGTCCTAAGACTAAATTGATAAGTTAGAGTTTTCTTAAATTTTCTTCTGGGATACAATAAAACTATGTAACTGGTGAAGTAACAAATAACATTTCTGCCTTTTAAAAAATTTTTTACATATTTTTTACATAGATGATCAAACTACCCAAGGATTGTGATATTTCCATAATATGACTGTGTCTGTGCTTGGTTCCGATCTTTCCCCTTCATTTCTCCTTCCTAAAGAAGCCTCATGTAGACATATGACAACCCATTCTTATAAATAAGGAGAGAACAGAGTCCAGAAAATGATACATTGTGAAATGATCCTTTCAAAAAGAATCGGTCACAATTTGCTTTGTTGGAGCAATCTGTCCCTTGTTACCGATTTATATTGCTCGTTGGGACTGTGTTAGAAAAACATTATTATTATTAGCAGTAGTAATACTTGGCAGGCATTCAGCACATTTCATCAAAGACTCCAAGAGCTTAGCCATGAATCAAACTTGCCTTGGTGTGTTCCTGGGAGGAGGGGGGGTGATTCCTGTTTGGAACAGGGGTTAAGTGACTTGCCCAAGGCCTTGAAGCCAGCGAGATTCAGAGCTGGGAATTAGACCCTGGAGGCCTGACACCCAGCATCCTGCTCTCCTTCCCGGAGCACATTCCCTCGCCCGTCTGAAAGATGTAGGGATAAATAAAGCATCTAATGGAAAAATGTCCTGCTCCTCAGCATGCGTTCTGATGTTCAAGCTCTTCTGGCATTAAATTGAAAAAGCACAAGTAGTTTCATTCAGAACTTGAGCTGGTAGGTTTCAGTTTTGGCACTTGTTTCATTCCTTCCTTCCCCAAATATTTATTTAATGCTACCGTGCGTTAGAGAACAGTTCAGCTATGAACAACCCAGCTGTGGCCCACAGGGAGTTTTCAGTCTAGTGGGAAAGAAAGACTAACAAACGGACCACGGTAACACCAAGTGATGTTGCTTAGTGTGTAGTGCTGGGTCATGGTCTACATTTGAAATCTAGATGCTTCTTTATTAGCAATAAATTATAGATCTTAATGGCATAACATCTGTATCACAGCAACCTAATGCCACGTACAGTACATACACATACCTAAAAATCAAATGCAGTCCTTTAATTTTAAGTAAAGTGTAAAATAAGCGATAATCATACTATGTCACTCTTTAGAAGTCAGGAAAGGAGAGTCACTAAGAAACTTTACATTTAGAACATGACTCCTGAGGGCCAAAACTATTTTTTGTTATTTTCTTCTGCTGTAATAAAAGATAATTGTGAGATGTAAAAATCTGTAGCTGGGTTTAGTTCAGTGCTTCCCCTCTGAAGGAGCAGCAGCATGGAGTAACCCTGTTGGCCAACCCACGCATTTGTACTTGGCCTCTGTGTGCCAGGCACTGAGCCATGAGCAGTGGCACATACAAGAGGCTAATGATTAGACCCTGCCCTTCGGAGGCTTATATTGATTAAGGGACGAGTTTGTGAACTAATTGGAAATTTATTCAGAGGAATTCTGTTTTGAAATTTGTCACGCAAGTCTCAAATTCTCTAAAAAAATAATAATTCCACTAAATGCTAAGAATGGGATATTCTGTCACCATCTTTAGCAACCATCTAATTCCTATGACCTACAACCAACAGGAATGTCTGAATAGTATGGAGTTATGCACCGAGAGGCAGAAATTCCCAAGCTAGAGTTTCAAATCTATGGTGGTGGTTCTTTAATCGTTCTAAGTTCTGTTTAACCTATCTCTGTGGTTGGAAGAAAAGTCATTCATAAAACAATGAAAGAAAACATCTCAAAATAAACCTACACATATATTGTCAATTAATTTCGACAGCAGTGTCTACTTCAGAGGGGAAAGTAGTCTAGATTTTTAAAAAACAGCATTGGAACAATTGGTTATCCATATGAAAAAACATTAACTCTCAGACGGTATGCCAAAGTTAATTAGAAGTGGATCACATCTAAGCACAAAAGCTAAAGCTATAAAACTTATAGAGACATACAAGAAAATCTTGGCAACTTGGGGATTGGCAAAGATTTCTTGTGTACCAGCCATATAACAAAAGAGAAAGACAAGATAAGTTGGACTTCATCAAAGTAAAAACTTCTGTTCTTCAAAAGACACCACTGAGGAAATAAAAAGACAATATGCAGACTGGAAGAAAATACCTGCCGTGCATACCTGATAAAAAAAACATGCAACAGGAACATAATGAAGAATCCTTACAACTCACTAAAAGTGAAAACTAAAACTAAAACAATCCAATACAAAATAGCACAAATATTTGTACAGAAAAGTCACAAAGGAAGATATTTAAATAGACAATGAGCAGATAAAAAGATTCTCAACCTCATTGGATATTAGGGAAATGTGACTTTAAATCACAGTGTGACACCACATTTTATTGGCCGGCATGGCTAAAACAAGAGACTGACAATACCAAGTGTTGAAGAGGAGGAGGAGCAAGTGAAACACTCATAGTTTGCTGTTGGAAGAGTAAATTGTGGAAAGTGGTACAACCACTTTAAAAATGGTCTGGTGACATTTTATAAAGTAAATCACACACTGACAGAAGACATGGTGAGTATTAACACAACAGAAAAGAAACATAGTAACAAAATCTTACATCCAAAAATTTATAGCAGTTTTAGTCATAATAGCCCCAAACGGGAAGCAAACCAAATCCATCAATAGATGAATACATAACTGTTCCTGTTCACTCCGTGAATGGAATACTACTCAGCAATGAAAAGGAACACATTTATGCAATAACATGAATGAATTTTTTAAGTATTATACCGAGTGAAAGGAGGCACCATGAACCCTAAATTCTGAGAAGCTTATTTAAATATTGCTAAAGCATTCTGAAGGGGCTGACCTTGACCAAGAATCGGGAATCAAACCTGTGACCCTTGGGTGTCTGGGCCGACGCTCTAACCACTGAGCCAAGCCGGCCAGGGCTCTCCTCTTCTTATGTAACACTAAGTAAGGATCTGGTCAGTCATGGGAGGCCATTTCCATTCCATATGTCTAGGCCAATGTTGTAAACAGGCAACTGAGGCAGGTGGGTGGTGGGGACTGTGGTGACCCCACAGGACCGTTATTCAGCTCTAGCAGACTGCTTCTGTGTGCTCATGTGGACCAGTGTTCACAGATCTTGTGGTTTTCAGGAAAGTGGAAATAAGGATTTACGTGAAATTTCCCAGCAGCAGACGGTATCTGACCTGTGGATGGCTGTATTAGGTTTCTATTGCTAACATATTATCCCAAACTCAGGGGCTTAAAACAATACACAATTATTATTCTGCTGTTCAGTAGGTCAGAAGTCCAACATGGCTCTCCGTGGGCTACATCAGAGTGTGGCTGGCCATGTTCCTTTCTGAAGAGTCTCAGAAACTTGTTTTTTTGCTTTTTCCAGCTTCTAGAGGTCACCCATCGCCTCCTTCCTTCACCTTCAGAGCCAGTGTCTCTGTCCCTTTCTCTGTGACCACAGCTTCTCTGAGCACAGCTGGGAAAGGTTAGCCACTTTGAAGTGCTCGTGATCAGATCGGACCCACATGGATAATCAGGATAATCTCCCCATCTCAAGGCCCTGAACTTTAATCACAACTGGAAATTCCCTTTCGCCACATAAATTAGCATATTTACAAATTCTGGGACTAAGACTGTGAGATTTTTTTTAGTATTCTGCCTACTGCAGGTGCCAGTCGTGACCTCTGACGTAGGTTTTCTCTGACATCGTCTCTTCTCTGAGATTCTTCCTAATCCCTAGAGAAGAGCTATAGGCTCCTCTGCTTTCTGTTCTCCTGGGTTTATTAAGATGCTGTCACAGTTGTTCAAGTGAAGGTTTTGAGGGCAGGGGTTGTGAAGGCTTGGGGTTCCCTCAGCCCTTCTCAGGGACCTGCAGGTGCTCAGGGAGAGGACCTGGCTCAGGGAGCAGAGGGAACATCTTACTTTGGCCTCATCTGAGTGAACAAAATCCTTAGTAACCTCGGAGCTAACCATTTTTTTACTGAATTTATTGGGGTGACATTGGTTCGCAAAACCATACAGGTTTTAAGCGTGCAACTCAATGAAAACATCATCTGCACACTGCATCGTGGGCCCATTGCCCCAAACAAAGTCTCTCTCCATCTGCATTTCCCTGCCTTTGGCCACCTCCACCTACTCCTACTCCCGTCTCCCTCTGATTCTTTCAAGTCACGATTTGTCTTTGCCTTGAGGCTATGGGTGCTAAAGCTGCCCTAATGGGAAGATCATCAGGCATTATACTAAGCTCCACAGATGCACAAGTGAACACTGGGGACCCTGCCTTCAAGGAATTTACAATCTGGTGGCGACATCATCTGAAAAATGACAGCAGATAAAGGAATTGTGCACCAGGCACGCTTGTGAGAAGCTGCAAGGTCTCAGCCTGCTTCACAAGGCCCCGGTGACGGGCAACGTTCTCTAGGTCAAGCACAGAGCATGGTCCTAACTGAGTTCTAAGGTTTCGGGAGCACAGTTGTGAGTAAGAAAACCCCCAGGTTTAAACCTTCTCTAAATAATGTCCCTGGCCCCGTGTCAACCCCTTACCCCCCAACACCCTCACCTCTGTTTTATTTAGCTTGAAACTGAGCCAGCGGCTTTCATGTAAGTCCTTCGCTCAGCCAGGCACCGAGTAAGCTCTAAAGCCACACTGTCAGAGCAGATGAAAAGGAGACGCAGTGCAGAGCATCATTAGTGTTCTGACGATATTCCAGTATTTGCATTGAGAAGCCGTACATATTTTAAATCAGGATGCAGAAATTCCTCGTGCCCGGCCTGATTTTCGCAGGAATACCTAAAGAACTTTGGGAGAGGCATTTGACAGAGTCAGTGGGAAAAGGTGGATTGATCTTGGCTGGAAAGAAGAGTTGAAATAAAAACTCAGAGCTAACATAGGTCACGTATTTCTGGGGCATTCTTTTGTGCATGTGTATGATTCTATAAAATTGAATCTGACTCTTTTTTCACTGAGACTTCTAAAAAAATGACATTCTTTCTTGTGCAAAATAGAAAGCGTCCTCTTTTTCCCCTCCCTCAGACGCCGAGTATAACAAGTAAAGCCGAATGTCAAAATATTCTAGTTAAAATGCACAATGTCAGAAATTCAGCCTCATTGCTATTGTGTGAGAGCAGCGTGGGCCCTAAGAACAATGGGACCGGAATGAACTCGCGCAGGTCTAGGCCGCTTGATCCGAGCACAGCACGCTGCTCAGCTCAGATTTCCCTGACTGACGGCAATCTTGGCAGTGGGAAGACGTCTATGGGTATCATTCATGACCGGCGGTGAAAGCTTTTTGGTATTTTTTTTAAATAAGAAACATTATGCCTTTCACACTAATATGGCATGAGGACCTTTACCAAGGTGGGGTTCATAGAAATTAAAACAGAAATCTGACATGTGGTATCGTGCAGTTTCACAGCTTTCCTGAAGCTAAGTGGGTGGCTAAGTTTATCAGCTGGCAGGGTGACAGAGGAGACGCCACCCTGAGGAGTTTGGGCTCCCTCCTTCATCTGCGGTCGGTTACCCGGCCACAGCTCTCCTTGATGCTGGTGGTGCTCGGGCTGGTTAAACAGTGCACTCAATCCAGCCCTTGGCAAATGAGATTGCTGTCAGACACGAGATGGGAACGATGTGCTGAAATTCCAGGAGATTACATTAACATTACCATAAATGGAAAATCAAATTGCCATTGTCTTTGAGGAGTAACGAAGAGAAAAATCTATTTACACCAGACACATCATAAAATTAAGTTACTTCACTTCAAATATGAATACTTGAGTCCCCAGAGAAAACCACTGCATATAGGCCAATACACAGACAGCTTTGGCTATAACAGAAGTGAGATAAACTCAAGGGTAGGGTTGCTCAATAGACCCCTTATCATGGAGGGATAGTCTTCTTCTGAGATATCAAGGACTTTTTAGTGCAGGAAATTTGGTGATGAAGGCAAAGAATAAGTGGATGGGAGAGAAGCTTCCAGTTACACCTTTACTGAGCACCATTTTCGGGGCCCGAGCCCAATTTCGATGCCTCCTGCCATTTTCGAAGGCTCAAAGCCTGAGAATCTGACAAGGACATAGATTGAAAAATTGAACCTGCATGTAAACTACTTACAAGTTTGCCAGCTCAGAGAAATAGTATAAGAAATGCATCACGGCAGCAGCAAAGTCAAAATTGGCCATAAATCTCAAGTCAGAAGTGTAAGACTCACATCGGGCCGGGGCACAGGGTTCAAATTCAGAACCAGGAGAATTATATAGATGGAGAACATCTCCCATCACTTCTCTCAGCTCTTTGAAGAAAACCTTCAGCAGAGAATGGGCACCCATGGGAAGGCCTATTCCTGGGGGGAGGCATTGTTTGTTTTCTGCTTTATTACTGTAAGTGCTAAAACTATTAGCAGCTTTGCTGAAGTCAAGAGGGTTATGTGGTCCCAGAGCTTGTAGAACTCAAGTGCAGGCTTTTTCTTTGGCCTGAGGCAAGTCCTTCAGCCTTTGTCTCTCAATTTCATCTTTCTCCTTAGCTCTGTGGGAAACTCTACAGCCTCCTTCAACAGAATTGCTAATAGCCTAGGGACACTCGTGCCATTTTCAGGGCTCACATGACATTGGGAGACAGAGCAAGTGTCTGTACACTGCCAAGAGTGATCAGGCAAAGCTTTAGGTGCTAGTCTTAATCCTAGGGGCGTTGTCTTCCTGCCCCGGGCATTCTGCACTCTGTAATCTGGTGTGATGGCGGAGACAAGTCTTGAAATGGTATAGCAGTTCCCTCGGAGTTATCATCCAATGCTGGACATCCTTTCTACATGCAAATATGTCCTGAGGTTCAGCTGAGCCAGTTGGTTACATTTTATTTATATTTTCACTCAAAATAAATTTTGAGGACAAACACTATGGTGAGCAGTGTGCTGGAAAATGGGATTAAAAATATAAATTTTGCCCAATCTTCAAGGATATAACAGTCTAATAAGGAAAAGCAAATGTGCAAACAAGTATTACTGTGTAATGTGATCAGAGCTATAAGGGGGCTTAAGAAGTACTTTCTGGATACCAAGGATGGACGTGTAACAGACTTGATCTCAGGATCACCCAGAGCTTCCAGTCCTGCAGCTCCATTCGTGGTAGGTGCCCTGTAGAGGTGTACAGTTTTTAACATCATTTATACCATATTTTCACCGTACCTTTTCTATACATAATAACACTGCTATAGTACATAAGATATATATGGCATATATAAGGCCTAGCCTATTGCTCCTGGGCTACAAACCTATAGAGCATGTTACGTACTGAACACTGTTGGCAATTGTAACACAATGATATTCGAGTATCTGAACATATCTAAATATAGAAAGGGAGGCCCTTCTCTTTTCCCAACTTCTCTGGGTAAGGGGTTTTACTTAGTGAAGAAAAATATGAAATTATTATTAGACCTAAACCTTGTCATCATAATTTTTGTAATCCTCACCCAGGATATGTTTTTTATTTTGTTTTGTTTTGCATCATATTTTTCCCCATCACCATTTATCCCCCATATACACTCTTCCACCTCTACCCTCCCTCCTCCCTCTTGTCATTATAATTTGTTTGTACATAATTTTACCTCCAAATATGAAATTCAATTCTCTTTTTGCTCTTTCTCTAATGTTCCAATGATAAATATCCCAAGTTCAGGTATAAATACAGCAAGATCTAGGGAGGGTCTTGATCATCTCAGCTGACACTGAAACAGGCAGGCATCACGAGAGTGAGAAAAACAGGCAAGTAGCACATCGTTAGGGCACTGAGAGTCATTAGATTTGTTCCAGACTGGGAAGAGGTGCATCTCTTAAGACCAAGAGTTCTTCTACCTGGGGTCAGGGACCAGGCTGGACTCTATATGGACCACTTTCTTACCATATTCTTAAAATGGTGTTTTTATTTTTAATTGATTTTTCAGAGAGATAGGAAAGGAGAGGGAGAGAGAGAAAGAAATATCGATGTGAGAGCAACATATTGACTGGCCCCACTGGGGATCGAGCCCACAATCCGGGCATGTGCCCTGGCTGGGAATCAAACCTGCAGTCTTTCGGTGCCCGGGACGATGCCCATTCAACCGAGCCACACTGGCCAGGGCCTGACCATAATTTGCTCAATATTTCTTTTGCATATGTGATTCAGACCTGGGTTAATTTAACTCTCTGTTTTTATTCTAGCAGTATCCCAGAAAGGGCTTTCTCTCACCCCTCCACAGATCCTTACGGTCCAGCTACATCAAGATGTTTGCCACTCTTCAGTCACGTGACTCACCCAGTCTCGCCCAAGGCAGACGTGCGCTTCCTCCTGGAAGCCCGCCGGTCTCCCAAGCCTGGACCAGCGCTCACCAGGTGTGTTCTCCCTAATATGGCGCCTGGTACGCTGTCTAAGCGCACATTTGTCTTCCCCTCTCACTGGACTGGGAGTTTATGTGGCCTGGGTCCCAGTCTGCATTGCTCCCCTTTGTTCCCCAGAACTGAACACCTCGCTCAAGTTGGATACGCTATAAATACATGCTGGACAGAAATAGAACATGCATGAACTTTCATTTGCTTCATATTAATGATGACTTGAAAGGGCTAAGAAAATAGCATCTTAGGAGAGCTAAACAACTTGTATCCTGCCGGATAGTTTTCTTAATCAACACTCGCTTTGGTCTGATCCTATTTTTATTTGTGTACCGGTTAAGTACAAAGTTAAGTAAGGAATACAGTCAGATGGAGAATACAATATATTCTCGGGATTTCTTTTAATCTCCCGCTAGGAAACTAATAAGCCGAGACAGGGCCAGTGGTAGGTAGTAAGGAAAGAATAAAATATCTTCTGAACAATGGTTCTGCTTAAATATTTCCTTAATAAATGCCACAGCATTTGGGAATTCATTAAAGGGAAAAACACTCTTTCCTATATGTTCACTGCAGCCTCAGCAACAGGAGAGGTAATTAAGAGATTCTTTGAATGGAACCCAACGTTCTCAGCGGCAGACTAATAGCTATGATTTTCCTCAAAGGGACTTCCCTAATAACATGTAAGTTGTCCTAATCCCCCGGTCCGGCCTGTTTTCTGTCTACAAATAAAAGTAAAATAGTTCTAGAATCCAACCCTAAAGTGCTTAAAATTTAGAATCTTTTTAAAAACGAAAAGACAGATTGGCTAATAACCATTTTCACTTGCTGAATATTTCCCCTCTTGTACCACTTCTTACCTATGCAGGGCTTGATATTACTAGCAATATGCATGCATAATGTTTCCCTTCAAATTGGGATACATTTTAAGAAAGTTAGATAATTTAGTTAAAAAAAATCATTTGCTAATTAGTATTTGGGGGGGAAACTATTTCCGATCAATAGAGTAGATTTAAAAAGTAAATACATAATACCTGAAAAAAATTTAGACCCCAGATTTACATAAGGTCCTGTCAATATTGGGAAAATTTTATGAACATATTTGGTTGCAGCATTATTAGCATCCCATGACTCTATAGAAAGTCCTAGATAGAGAAAAGGAAACACAGAGAGGCCGAATCATTGGATATGAGGGGTGAAGTGTTGAATGATTAATTCACATTTCTCACAGACAGTTATCTTCAGATAAAATTTTAAGATGCTTATATATTAATTGAATAAAAGAAAAGTGAAGGAGAACACTGAAATAATTATGCAAATAATTCAAGCTTTCATAGAATTTCCATCTATAACATCTAAATTATTGGGCAAAAGTATTTGTCCTTGAGTTTCCTGAAAACTTCCTCAGGTCTTCATTTTGTGCCGTTACACCTATATGTCCCCAAAACTATTATGACTAATGGACAAAGGGTGTTAAAAATTTACACGACAGCATCAGGAAACCATATGATATAGCAGGGGTAAGTAGTTTTATGTATGTTTCTAATTTCGGGGAGATATTCATGATAAAACAGCCCCATCAAAAATGAGAATATTTTTTCTCAAACAAAAATTTAGGTGAATTGTACATGAAAATCAAATTTTAACGTTGTCACAAGTACCAGAAGGTATTTAAATACTGATCGAGTTTTAATTTTTGAAAGTAGGTATTTGCAAGTGTATATGAGTGAGCAAATGGAGAGATTCATTCTACATACATTTGATTGTATGCCCTGCACCAGGCCTGAAGCTAAGTGCTATATTGCCACACATACAAAGGACACGTGTAACCAAGGAACTGCTGAGGAGGAAAAGAATGTTTATGGGGCAGAATGCTTCCCTTTCTGCATCTAGGACACTACTTTTCAATCCAGGCTTCTTATAAGAATTATCTGGGAGCTTCTAAAAGTTGGATGCTCCGACCACACTAATTAAATCAGAATCTCTAAAGATAGGTCCCAGTTGATTTCCAAGTTCTCCAGGTCACTCCAGGGTGTACTTGATTTCAGTGTAAGAGCCACTGACCCAGGAAGAGATAATCAGGTGAAAGCTCACTAATTCAACAGATGGAATCAATATAATTGGAAGGTGCAGTTAAACGAGCTTTTCCTCTTGAACTAGACATTCGACCTGCTTTCTCTAAAAGTAACCAGTCCTTGAAAAGCCTTTGTACGACTTTGAGCACGTCAGCTTAAACTCTTAGTACTTCAGTTTCCTCACCGGTGCAATGATGATTGCCATATAAGGGTTAAATGAATTACTATGCACCAAGCACTTAGGCAAAGGTCTGGAACAACACAACGTAAACACGACATAGGAATTTATTTCCTTTTTAAAACACAAGCAACATATGTACTGTGGGGGAGGGGAAGAAAGTATATATATGCAAAGAAGAAAATTTTATACAATCCTATAGCCCAGAGATCATTGTTATTTATATTTAGTGCCTATTAGGCAGCATAGTATTTATACTGATATATAAAATCATAGTGTCTGGAGTCAGACAGACCTGTTTTGAATCCTAGCTCTGTCCCTTTCTAGTTCTGTGAACTTAGGCAAGTCATGTAAACTATCAGTGATTTTCTGTGGGATTCCATCACTGACTTTGTTTCATTATGTGTTAGCAAGTTTGTTCTTGGTTCCCCAGCTGTAGCATGGGAAAGCTTCGTAGAAGGGCACCGTCTTTCTCACCCCCGCCCAGCCCCAGGGCCTGGACCGGGGTGTAGAACCCTCTGCCAGGGCACATGCGAGTTGTTAGGCAGATACCTGTTGAATGGATGCCTGCTTCGATTAGACAGGCTTTCCTTACCCTTAAGATTATATAATTCTTTATCCATGATTTTTCCCCCCATTTAAAATGTATCATAAAATGTATTTTCTCAATGGTAAGCCAGTTTTTCCAATATGACTTACTGGATAGAACTCTGGCTCTTTCGTTTGCATTACCACCTTTATCATATCCTGTATTGTTACATGTATTTGGTTCTGGGCTTTATAATCTCCTGTACTGACGTGTTTGACATGACTGAATTGCCTATAACAATATCCTCCTGCCTTTTCTTTTCAGAGAGAGTAAATCCCCTTACGGCTGCTTATTCTTATGTTTTCTGTCCTAGATGGCCTTTACAATAATTCAATCAAGTTTAAATACAATTGTTTCAGTGTTTTGGGGAAAAACAAAAACTTGACTCTTTATACCCTACAAAAATACTAATTCAAAATGGATCATAGAGCTACACATAAGAGCTAAAAACATAAGAGCTAGAAACCATATGCTAGACCAGAATAGAAGAGAAACTCTTCAGACAAGATACCCGCACCCTAAACCAAAGAAGAAAAAAACGATAAATTACATTCATCAAAATTTGACTTTTGCTCATCCAAAGACACAATTAAGGAAATGAATGAAAAGGCAAGCCACAGAGAGAGGGGAAATATTTGCAAAACACATACCTGGCCAAGGAACGACAACCAGAATTCCCAACGAACTCTTATGTTTGATATTAAGAAGACAAGCAGAGGGAAGGTGGGGGGGGGGGGGGGAGATCCACCAAAGAACGTATATGCAGGTGTGTGTCACCCATGGACCCAGACAGTGGTGTGAAGGCCTGGGGCGGGGGCAGGGTCATTGGGGGAAAAGAAGCCATCTGTAACACTTTTCACAATAAAGATAAATTTTAAAAAACATACACAAAAAACCTCAACATAAAAAAGACTAAAAAAGGACAAAAAAATACAAGCACTTCAAAAAAAAAAGTTATTCCAATAATCAGCAAGTACGTGAAAAGATGTGCTGCAGCTTTAGACATTAGGGAAATGGCTAAATTAAATTAAATCTGCTATGAAATAACACATCCCCCCAAGGCTAACATTAAAGACACTGTTCATGAGGATGGGAGCAAACGAGAAGCTCATATATTTGGGGGAATCTCCTATATATCCATGGAAGCTCAAAATCCTTGAGTCGCTTTGGATAACAGAAGGAACTGGGGTCTCCGATGTCTTGTGAGACCCCCAAACCAGCCCTGTGATACTCACCTCGGGAATGTTTTCAAATGAGAGACAAACAAACTTGCCACCATCACCCTGTTTTCCCCGGGACACTTGAAAGCTATGTTGCTGACTATTGATACTGGGATTTTTTGGTTAGTTTGATACATTTGTCACTAATATCTTTGGCTATGCTATTTTTTTACTTTAATCTTTGAAACAATCATAGATTTTGTTATATCAGGACTCTTGTCACCATTTTACAGAGGGGGAACTGAGGCTAAAAGGTGAAGTGATTTGCCAGAGATGAAGCACCCCATAAAAACGCAGAGAAAAGATTTGGGTCCCGATGTCTCTGAGGCCCAGACTTGCCCTGCTGCCCCAGAAAACCCATGATTTGTATACATGTATTGTAAAAAGTACTGTTTTATTAGCATGTATGATTATCTTATGTGATATTTTGTTCCAAATTTTTTTTAATCTATTGCTTTGCTCAAGTTTTCCTTTCATCTCTCTAAGGAGAGTCATCTCCTGAGGGCCTGAACTGATAGAGACAGTCAGAGAGTCTCAGAAAGAGCAGGACTGGTCCTTTCTAGTGCAGAACAGCTTGGAATAATAACCCTGTTGTCAAGATGTTTACTGTTTCATGTAAGAAAAAACCAATGGGCCATTCAAGTCTTATAAAGTGAAATATAAGCAAAATATGAATGGAAATCTCTAATTATTGTCTAATTTGTGAGCCAGTGATTTAAGGTCAGTGTTCACTAGCTATTAAAATCTCTGTCTATCTTCTTCGGTAGATGTGCCACAGATAATGAAACTAGGGTAGTTTCTTGACTTTTCCCCTTTTTAGAAATTTCTTGTAATTAAAGGATATTCTAACACACACAGTGAGTCGCTAACCAAATCATTAAAATGTACATTGCATGAGGTCACCGGCCTGCATTGAGGGACCTGAAAATTTAAGAAGTGTATATAAATGGAATAAAGTACACAGAGAACCGGTTCTCAGAGAATGAATTTTTAAAATCCTACTGGTTTTGCAAATAGGCACTTACTCATAGACATAGGTGATTATCGGTTGCTGCCAGGGATGTGGTAATAAACGCTGACTTCATTTGTCGGTGATCTGCTTCGGGGACAGAGAACTGTTAAACTTGAAAGCACACAATATACGCAATTTACATGTGTGCATTCAACTGTTAAACTTGAATACACACAATTTACATTCTTCCATAAATCTGATCAAGACTTACCAAAGAGAAGAAAAGTTTCAGCCCCACTCCAAAAACGTACAATGTTACTCTCAATCTTTGGCATCAACAGAATATCTTGCAAAGAATTACTGGCGTCATTTTGCGTTAGAGGCTTCAAATAGGCATCTCCTTTTTGCATATAACTTTGCTACTGGAGGAAGGTGTCAGGAAAAAAGTAGAATTAGAAACAAGGAAGCAACCATAGTAAGATTAGCATTTGGAAATTATGAAAGGATACTAATGTGACGAGATAATATTTTAAGCAGACGTTATTAATTTCAAAGTATACTTTCCTATATTTAGCTTGACATGCAGGTAGCGTCCCCACAGTTAGAAAATGTCTATTTATCTGAATAAATGACATAATGTAAGTGCACACACTAAGCTATTTAAGCTTAAAACCACTTTGTTAGTGAAATGTGAAAAACGATGACCTTTCAGAGCTATTTTGGAATGGAATCGACCTGAAATAGTTTATGACTTCTGGAAAATTAATCTTGTGAGATTTTCTTTATGTTTTCAGTTAACGATAGTTTCAAAGTTTGGCAACGGCTACATTAAAAAGTGGTACAGAAGACTGCTTCTTGCTGCCGCAGAAAACAAAGGGAAAGATATTACTATGACCTTATCTTTATTCTCATATGAAGAGGGTGAAGTCAGTCTAGCTTGTCTTTTGGACGGTAATTATCCTAAACCGTAGCCTGAGAAGTTTTGAATTAAGCTGAAAAACATTAAATGGGTACAAATGATTCCAAATTTAAAAACATTTTTTCCACAGGAAGAAAATAATTTCTGTCAAAGAGTCACCAACATTCAGGACCAACATCATATCATAAGCGCAGTGTCCCTAGATACTAAGGGATTATAAATATAAGTAAGATATGCTCTCTGTCTTCAAGGAACTTTCCATGGGGAGACATACGGAGCATAAATAAGTATAAATGAAAGAATAAAAAATTCCCAGACTCCTTTGCAAGTGCACCCCCTTCCTGCCCACACGAACGCACACCGTAAAGATTTTTCTCTGCTGGTGTCCTTCAAGGATGGGTCCTTGGCTTTTATGTTATATATTTTCTATAAATCTTTAGACCAACGAGTCTTCCATTTACATCATACACAGACTTTCTCTTTGACCTTAAGTGAACCTTAAACACGAGTTTCCCCAAACCAAAGAATCTTCTCCCCTAGACCTGATCTCCTTCCAAAGCTCATGACGCACAGTCCTGGGGCCTTGACACCTCCTGCTCTCAGCCTCCGTATCAAACCATCACTATGTCTAAGTGACTTTATGGTCTAAGTATTTCTCAACCCTCTACAGTTCTCTTTATCACCACTGACGCCACCATAGCCCAATCCACCCGTTACCCCTGAACTACTGCAATCGTCTTATAACCGGTTAATCTGCATCTACTTCTGTTATTGTCAGATAATTTCTCATGCCACAACCAGAAAGTTCTTTACAAAACTGTGTCATCTTGCCTGCTTAACACTCAGCAGAGGTTTTCCATTTCTCTCCAAATAAAGACAAAATCTGGATACTCCTTATCACAAAGATACTCTCCTATCATTCAGATCCCGCTTTCTGCCGAATTATTAATGGCATCTTTTTATAGAGAGGTTAAACGACACGAGAACTGAGATGTGACCAATAGTTTCCAGATGACCTTTGAAATAATCGTTGCGATGATATTTTATGGGCAGTCATAAGATCTTAAGGGATTAAGCATAAAATGAGATGTGAGAAAGTAAGGGTTGTAAAGTAATGAATATTTTCTTGACAAATTTAGATGGAAATAAAAGAAATAAATGGCAAGTTCTCATTAGGATTAGAAAACAATCAGACTTGTTACCAATGGTGTAGGAAACATGAAAGATGCGGGAAAGAGAAGCTAATTGATGGAGCAAGAATCCAGACACTTGGGAAGTAGCAGTGTCTATAAACTGAGTTAAAACGGGCGGCAGAGTTTGCCAAAAACATAGGAACTGACATTATAAGTAAGTCTGAAAGGAAATAAAGGATAGACGTTGAGAGAGTTTGCACCTGGTGTGCTCACTTTTTCTGTGCTGGACGGCATACGTCGGAGATACTGCGGGTTTGGTTTCAGACCACAGAAAAAGCAAATGTCACAATAAAGTGAGTCGCATGATATTTTTCTGGTTTCCCAGTGCATATAAAAGTTATGTTTACACTTTATACGGTAGCTTATTAAATGTGCAATAGCATTATGGCTAAATAATGTTCATGCATTAAATAAAAGCACTGTATTGCTAGAAAGTGCTAACCCTCGTCTGAGCCTTCCGCCAATCTCAGTCCTTCTGCTGGTGGAGGCTCTTTCTGGTCGATGCTGACGGGTCAGGGTGCGGTTCCTGAGGCTGGGGGGCTGTGGCAATTCCTGGAAGTAAGACGACAATGAAGCTGGCAGGGCCAGTTGGCTGTTCCTTTCACAAACGGTCTCTCTGTGGCCTGCGACGCCAGCAGATAGCATTTTATCCACAGTACACCCTCCCTTAAAAATTGAAGCCAACCCTCTCAAACCCTGCTGCCGCTTTATCGACTAAGTTATGTAATATTCTAAGTCCTCTGTGGTCATTTCAACAGCTTCTCTTCGTCGCACCTTCACCAGGAATCAAACCCTTCTCAAGAAACCCCCCTCTCTGCTCATCCGTAGGCGGCAGCTACTCATCCATTCAGGTTTCGTCTCGAGGTTGCAGCCATCCGGCCCCAGCCCCGGGCTCCACGTCTAAGTCGAGTTCTCTGGCCGTTTCCACCTCTGCACTCCCCTCCTCCGCTGAAGTCTCGAACCCCCCAAGTCACCCGTGAGGGCTGGACTCACCCAGCGCCTTCTGAACCCCTGTTACTGCTGATGCGCTGACCTCTTCCCACGAAGGACGAATGTTCTCACCAGTATCTAGAAAGGCAAATCCTTTCCGGAAGGTTTCAATGGCCTCTGCCCGGATCCATCGGAGGAATCACTAAAATGGGATCAATTTCTACTGTCACAGGAGATGGACAAATGCAAGATGACTGAGCTCTTAGCTGCCACTAGTTAAATCTAGGAAGGGCCTAGCAATGGCCTAGTCTCAGCCCCGGAGTAGCGTTCAGCTCACACAGTGGTCTTGACAACCGCTCAAGAAAAAGGAAAGGAAAATGCCCCACAGCCAGGCCTCTGCTCCATTCTCGATTTCATGGCAAAGGGCAGCTTCGATCCACCCTGTTTCCATCCTGGTCCCACATGCCCACACGGGTCTGGGAAAATTGCCCCTGATGGGCTGAAAACAAATGGGAACGTGCCTGCATTTGGCTTCTACGCAGGTGAGATCGTTCCCAGAATTTCCTTTTGGCAAAAGCAGCTCTTGCCATTTACGTGAACGTGACTGTGTCTTCTTTTTCCTCGAACCCTGATTCACATTCCTCTCTGTTGGCTCACTTCCTCCTGGCGTGTTAAAAATCACTCCCCAAATGCTAGGATGACCAACAGCCCTTCCTGGCTTTTCTTCAGGTCGTGCTGCTTCATGACCACGTTTTCTAATCCCGGCTGTTTCACTCCCTGACTGGCCCCAAGAATGGGGCTCACCCTGGGGTGGTCCCCCAGGCCTAGTTTCCCTGCCTGTTGGGGAAGTAAAAGCAAGTCTATGACACAAGCTTTGGTGTGGTGTTTTAGTGCCTAAAATGTTTTAACATGGTGTTATTTCCGCTAGAGAAATCCAATGTATCAAAGCTATAGCACACTAGGTAGTAAAATGTCAATATGTAAGAGTAATGAGTAAGAACGGCTTGAGAAGTGTGGTTGGGTTCCAATAAAACTTTATCTACAAAAGCAGGTTGTGGGCAGGCCATCGTTCGTCTGTCTCAGGGGTAAGTAAACACATGATGGGGATTTGCACATGTGTAATGTCAAATATATATATATCGCTTAATAGTATTTCTCTTTTTGCATGTAGAATACTTTGCTGAGACATATTCCACTAATCTTACAATCATTTTCATCACCTTTCATTTTTCTGATAGAAAAACCATTGTAACGACATTCCCAATTACAGAATTTAATGAATAGAGACAATATGAGTATTAAATGTTGAAATGTGACAAGGGAAATAGGGAAATTTCTGTGTACTACAATTTGTTAACAAATAAAAATATGTGAATAATTCACATCACTGAAATGAATGGGTTGGGCCCTGGCCAGGTAGCTCAGTTGGTTAGAGTGTCGTTCCTATACACCAAGGTTGAGGGGTCAATCCCCGGTCAGGGCACATACAAGGAGGAACCAACGAATGCATAAATAAGTGGAGCAACAAATCGATGTTTCTCGCTCTGCTTCCTCTTTCTCTCTAAAATCAATCAATAAATTTTTTTAAAAAAGAATGGTTTGAGGAAAACTTACAAACAAAATAAGTTCAGTGAATACTTGTACATTTAACCTGATAAAAGAAAGCAGAAATCAATAGTAAAAGGACCATAGGTTTGGGGACTAGAGGGAACTACCTTTGATGTGAATATATGTTCTGCGACACGCTCGCTCTGGGACCCTGGACTCAGCACTTAATCTTCCTGAGACTCAGGTTTATTTTGGCTGTTGTCCCCACCTGTAAATGGGGATGGTGACACCTGCCCTACAAGGCAGCTGTTGAAAGGAATAAAACACAATAATCCCCGACACATTGAACATCAGTTTGCCAAGCCGTGTGCCTGTTGAGGGTGGGACTTGGGCCTTCTCATTTGGTTTTTCCAGGCTAAACACAGCAGCCATCTGGTAGACCCCCAACAGATATACAGTGAAAGACTGGACAAGGGCAGCATTGTGAATAATCTCGAATAACGTCATGGAATAAATGTATTTCTAGTGGGGGAGCTTACATGTGACTTTCCACGGAGTGAGATTTGCATGATTTGTGGATGGCCAATATTTACAATTAGACTGCATTCCTTGGGAACACAGATTGAGCAGAAAGCCACCCAAAACCTCGCTAAGCAATTAAGGGGCAACCAGCCTGGGATTAACAACCCTTATCAAAATAAATAGAAGTCAGTAACGATGCTAGTCCTTTTACATTCACTCTTTTTTTTTACACTGGAATCCAATGGATCTTGGCTGTCATCATTTAATATTATACCGCCTTTAGGAGCTTATCTTACATCACGAAACTCTTCTGTCATATCCAAATACAGTGCGTACATTTGATAGGCCAGTTTGGCAATTCTAAGGCTTTGTTTCTTTTCTCCTTGAAACCTCTGATCTCAGAGTCTGGACAAAACTAAAAGCTAGAATTGAGCAAAGACTGATTGGAATGGCGGCTTCAATTTTTACCATCTAATTCCCACAATTCTTCTAAGAGCCTGTTAACTTATTTGGAACCCCGTAGTGAGAACATCTTTGGGCTAAAACATGGCGATCTTTTAGTAAACAAAGACGGTAAGTCAAAGAGTAAGACAAACAATGTTACCAGTGATCAGGAAAGGACTTATCCTGAAAATAATATTAGGGGTTATTACCAGTGTTAGGTTTAATGTACTTCTTACAGCCAGCGTGGCTGGCTGTGGGTCACATTCAGCAGCGTGACTCATCAATATTTTAAGGCCACATGCTTTGAGGACAATCAAATTTAAATAAAGCACTTGTTTTAAAATGGCATATTTAAGCCTTCAGCTACAAGCGCTTCTTTCAGCCAGTCACACCAGGGAATACATGTGAATCACTCTTAATTTTATTAATCTATTTATCTTGCTTCTCATTGTCTGAATCAAAAAATATGATGATCATCAGGCTTTTGAGGAGCCAGCTGTTTTGCTCGCTTTTGTTTTGCAACAGTTTAAGAAATTCCTATCACATATGCTTTGTGACTGTCTACTATGATTTGGAAAAAGTAATTAAAGACTTGTGACGGCAAACATTTATGCACTTGGTAACGTAAACCCAATGGATTTAAGCGATCTAACAAAGAACTTCGCATGTTATTTTGTAGCGATACAGATGACCAAGAAGAGAATCAGATCCCAGTTTTTCAAAAAGAAAACAGAACACACTTATTTATAACTAATTCAATTGTTCCATTAGCTGCATTGTAACTAGGACACTAAGAAAAGTATTGTTAAATAATTAAATGCAGAAGCACTCAATATTGCAGTATTGCATTGTTTTAATCAAGGTGTCAGCTCCAATAACGCAGGTGAGGGGTAAGGGTCTGGGACAGAGGAAGCGGAATGGATTGAAGGGACCGAGATGGTGGAAAAGCCGAGAAATCAGTGATGAAGAGATGAGTCAGAGGTGGAGGCTGAGCTAGTGCTCCGAAACCAGGTCCAAACGGTTGGCAAGATGGGGAAAGGGAAGAGAGGGAGTTTATAACTTGAGAGAAAATGTTCCTTGGTGACCTAAGTACAGGGGTTCAAATCTTAGTTTCACTGGTTTCTGACAGCATGACCCTAGGGCAGCGATTTTCCACCTTTTTCATGTCACGGCACACGTAAACTAATTACTAAAATTCTGCGCACACCAAAAAATATTATATTTTTTGCCGATCTGGCAAAATCATAGGTATAATTTTGGTTCATTCTCACCAGGCCGCAACTGTTGTGTTGGCTATTGTCATTTATTTATTTGACAATCTAGGGGAAAGTAGGTCAGTGCCCCTGACTAAATAGTCAGGCATTGCATGTTTTAAAATTCTTGCGGCACACTGGTTGACAGTCGCTGCCTCAGGGTCAGGGTCATATTAGAGCCAGTTTTCTCATTTGCAAAATGGAGAAAATAATGCCTGCCTCTTACAGCCATTGCATGTGTTCCCACCATTAGGCATCCCTGGGCTAATTGCTCCTGTCCAGGAGCTTGCATTTTAGTAGATGAGAGAATCTGTGCAGAAATAATGACAAGAGAGTGTGATATATGCAGTGTGTATGCAAAGGCCTCTAGTGACAGAGAAATGGGAGAAATGACCCCAGTCTGGGGAGGTGAAGGGGACCTGTGCAGAGAGAGAGTCACTCACACCTATGTGCCGTTACTGATTATCCGATGCAGGCACCCGGCTTCGTCCGCTTGCGCTGCGATAGCAAGTGTCATAGTCTAGGCGGCTCAGACAACAGACTCATTTCCTTACAGCTCTGGGAGCTAGAAGTCAGGGATCAGGATGCAGCGCGGTCAGGCTCCGGCCGGAGCTCTCCTCTGGCTTGCAGACGGCTGCCTTCTCCCCGTGTACTCACGTGGTCTTCCCTGTGTGCGTGCGTGTGTGTGTGTGTGTGCACACCAACATTATAAGACTAAGGGACAGTGGACACAGAATCCATAGGGAAGGCTGTGCAAAACGAATCAGGAGCTCTTTTCAAAAAAATTGAATTTATTGCTGTGGCATTGGTTAGTAAATTTATATGGGTTTCAGGTGTACAGTTTCACAACACAGCATCTGTATATTGTACTGTGTGTTCACCACCCCAAGTGAAGCCTCCTTCCATCACCGCTTATCCCTCCCTTCCCTTCCCTACCTTCTGCAGTCACGACAGCGTGGCCTGTGTCCCTGAGTCTTTTTTCTTTCTCTGCCTAACCCCTCACCCTTCTCACCCAGCCCCTGCAGCTCCCTCTGACAGCTCAGACGCGTAGTCTAGTCCGCCAGGAATTCCTCACTAGAGTGGAAAGTCTTCGCCATAGAGTAACAATTTTTCCTCAGACTAGGACATTTTGCAGATTTCCAGTCTTTTAGGGCAAAGACAGCCTCTAAGTGTGGCCTCCGGAGGGCTTGCGATGGAGCTCAGCGGGAGGAGGGAGGAGTAGCTGGGCAGCTGAGGACGGGGTGCTGAGTGGAAACAGGCCACGGGGGGGGGAGGACTGCCACCCGTTTACCTCGGGCCGCCCAGGGGGGCTCCTACACTGGGGGGCTTGACGCCCACCAGCTTAATTAACTTCCTAGGAAAATCCGCATCCAGAGAAAGAAACTAGTGCTTTTGGTCCAGTGGTGACAGGAAGTATCTTCTTTTCAAATACAAAAGAAAAGAAAAATTGCTGCTTAAGATCCCAGGGAAGGCAAGGTATTTGTTGGAATATCTAAACTGCATACTCTTCTGAGGTCACACGCGTGGCCTCAGGGAAGGGCGGGTGCAGAGGGCTGTGCTGAGCCTCCCCTTTCCCCCCCTCTTCCGTGCACAGGGCACTGCACCTGCCCCCTCCCTGCCCGGGGCCACCTGACCAAGGGCTGCCCGTGGGATTCCTGGCTGACCCTTAAATATGCCTTGTGTGGCCCTCGAACTCTCTCTGCCCTGCTGGGGTGGCACCCCGCCTTGGACACCACATGTCGCACTTTCTGAAGTCAGGCAGAGGACACTTACCCAGCCTCAGTAGGCTTTGTATGTGAAGGATTTTTTGTTTTAATTGTGTTAAAGCTACTTAGATGACAAGAATAGGCGAGCCCATCCTGACTCCTTTCCATGTGAGAGGAATTTTATTTTGGTTTTCTAAAATGCTGGTCCTAACCTAGTAACCTGATTTAATGACCCCCAGGGGCTCAGATCTGTTTGGAAAACACCCCTCCAGCCAGGGAGAGCCTGGGTAAGGTGACAGGATGCTGCACCACAACAGGTGGCGTGAGCTGCACCCTCGAAGACTGGGGCCACGGGCAGGCTGCCACGTTAGGGGGTCCCACTGCCTTCCTAGGAGCCAGCACCCTGCCCCCGGCCTCCCGTCGACCCGCAGCCACGGGAGCACCTCTAGAGGCTTGTGTCCTTTAAACGAGGCAAACCCGATCAACACAGCATAGATACTAGCGACTCCTCCACAGGAAGGGCGAAGGCAGTGAGGCTCACCCGTTTTGAAATGGTCGCGCTTCTTTGCTTCTCCACGGGGCAGGGCTCAGGCTGCTTGCTGGGTTCCATTTTCACGCACTGTCTTCTTCAGTCCCAGGTTCCCAACCTGTCCCCTCACATCCGCGCTTCCAGGAGCCGTCTGGCTGTGTCACAGACGCAGGAGCTGTGGCCTGACCTGCTGCTGTTCCTCCGTGAGGCTTGACTCCGCGGGGATAAATGGGAAACCAGTCAGGTCTTGACTTTTTGATGAGCTCGGATACTTAAGCTCTCTCTAAGAAAGCTGGCTCACTCCTTAGATGTGTGTTAGGGTGTAGCAAGACCTTTGCCCCCTGGGTTCCTGCAACTTTGAAACTGTTCTCAAAGAGAAGAATATTGTCAGTGTAGCACCCTCACCCCCTTTCGGTTGTTTTTTGATTCTTTGTTTTAATTTAACTAATATGTTGGTCAAGAGAAGGTCCTGGGCTTAGAGAGAGCAGATCCCCTCCATCACTTCTGAAAGCCGTAGGAAGCCCGGATACCCCCACATTCTAGTTTAGAGCCGGCTCAGCACACCCTCCGATCTGTGGGTTTCACGTTATTTTAAACCGGAGGGAGATTTTTTGTTTTCCCTTCTCTACTTAAACTGTCAGGAGGTGTGATGACAAGGAGCCAAGTAAGCTTTCTGCTGATAAGAACTTCTCCTGTTAGAGTTTTTTTCATTAAGCCATTGTCATATTTCATAACATATTAGGAGCAAATTTAAAACAGATTCAGACCTAACTTCTTCCCAGGTGAAAATCCTCTGATGTTACCTAGTTCGGGGGGGAAATGAATCGTAAATGTTTTCGCCAACAGAGTTAAATCTCTTTCCTGAAGGTTCCATGTTCTGTGGACTTGCAGGCCAGGAAGAGAAATGTTCCCGGGGTGAGACAGCATATAAACCTCACGGAGCGTAGGGAGCAAGGCCAGGAGCAGATAATCAGGACTCAGACACCACAGTGCCCTTTACAAGGCTCAGTTTTGGGAGAGTGAAGTGATACCAGACATTTAAAGAAGAACATAGACAGAAACCATGGTGACATTTCAAGCGTCATCCAAGGGGCATTTATTCTAGTCACCATAACTTAATTCCTACTCCTAGCTCCCACCTTGATTGTGAAGTGTGATTACTCTTTAAGACCACTGGTAACGCCATGAACTGGACACAAAGATAATTAGGTTATTGTAGCCACTGTGGTTGCTGACATCGGGGAAGGATTAGGAATCTAGAGGGTTAGAAAGATGTGGGGGTCATTTGACATGTACAACCAGGGAAGTCCATGGCGTCTCCCCTGTGGAGAGCAAAGGGGGGACAGAATCCAAGACTCTTGAGTGCTATGCCAGTGAAGTAGATATTTTTCCTTTGACACAACAATGGAAACCCATTAGAGAGGCTTTACTGCAGTGGAGAAGCCCAATTAATTTACAATTAGATAGCAATCCTCACTGAGCAGGATGGATTGAATGGCTGGTCTGGAGGCAAGGAAGTCAGAGATGACAGACTAATTTGGGGGCAAGGAGGGGGAAATGGAGAGCAGTGGGTAGAAAGGATGGGACACAGTGCACATGCAGTCACCAGGCTCGGGGTCGACCAGCTGGATGAGAGAGGGAGCTGCGGGAATCAAGAAATGATGCCAAGTTGCTGTGTCGTGGTGCTACAGTGACAAGAACAGAGTGAAGAGGTGGGCTGGGAAAAAATGATAACCAGTTTCGCTTTAAATCTGTTGCTTTAAATTTTCAGTTTTAGACGAATTTATGATGGTTTTTGAAAACCAGGTCAAAGAGCTCAACTTTGATGCAGTAATTAGACAAGAGCTATTAAAGAGCTAAATTATGGAGTCCTAAAGATGGTGTTAAAGTATAATTTATTGTAAATCCACATATAACTTTTAAGAAGAAAAAACAGATTAAGAAAAATCCATCTTTGAGGAGCTAGTGACTTAAGCATGGTGAGAGCAATAGAAAAATTCAGGAAAGGACCGCAGAGGGGAGATTTCACATCATGTCATGTAGGGAACACAGATCCCCAAGCCTATATTGTGTACAGTATTTATAATAAGAAGGTGACTTTCCCAGATCATCTAAGTCCTGCAAGTGGAAAGCTTGGCCATTGGCCATAATAGGTGGTGCCCCGTTGAAAATAATAGGACACCCCCTCCTATGAGTGGCTGTCCTGGCCCAGGGAGTGTGGCCTGATCCCGCTCCCACCCCCATCCTGCTCCAGCCCCCCTTTCACCCTCTGACCCGGCCTCCACTTGCAGCCTGGGTGCACCAGGGAGCAGAGACAGGCCTGGGGGCCTTTGAATAGATAAGAAAAAGGGAAGGGAGCCGAGTTTTGTTATCACTTTAAGTAGATAAAGGACTCTCTTGGGGAAGGAAGCTCAGACTTTTTCTAAGAGGTTTACAGGGCAGAATTAAGACCAGCAGAGAACTATTTCGAAATGGCAGGTAAACATTTTAAGTAAGTAAAACTGCTCAAATGCATGACTGACTTTCTTGGGAGACAGTGAATTCAGCCACTGGAAATAATAAAACGCGGTCTGGACCTCTAATTGATAAGGATGATTCTTTCAAGCCTGTGATTTGATAATTATTTGCCCAATGAGCGTTATGGCCAGTAAATCTACGACCTCGGAGGAGAGCTGATGGTAGCTGGAATAGAGGAGGCAGAACTTGGTTTGGTTATTGTAATAGCAATATTTCCTCAAATACCAAGATGTGGGGAAAAATAGAACTGCCCCTCAAAACACTTAACTTTGAATTACGCAGCTGTGTGACATTTGCTACAGTTGACTGTGACTTTACTAGAGGGCCCAGCTCGACTTTTCCCTAAAAGTTGTACTTGAGTTGGTGGATTGTTCTAGCAGGAGTTGCTGTAGATGAAATCCTGATTTGTCTTTGGCTGGATTACGAGTCTGCATTCCCCAGATTTTCTAATAGACATAACTGGATAACACTAGTGTTTGTTTGTGTTTCTGAATTCAATGGCTTTGATTTAGGATACTTTACATCCAGCACATCAACTTTATTTCAAAACGAGGTCTTCAGTATGACCTTACTGTAAATAAGTGTGCAGGTATGAGTATCTATATTTAACTGAAGTAAGAATAAATGTAAAAGATCTTATTTTCATTTAATGTTAAATTTATTAGCCAACTAATTTAAAGAAAATAAACTTTTTTGGGGGGGGAAGTAAGTTGATTAAAAATCAAGTCCCTCCCCAAATTGTTCAGCAGGGGAGAATATAAAAGAAAATGCAAAAAGCAAAGAGCTAAGGACAAAGAGGAACCTGAGCCAGCAGGTTAGTCACATAGGTAACATTGCTTCTGTCTCTTCCAGGGATAAACAGAAGGTCGGGATGATAAAAATCGAGTTTCCTGGTTCAGAAGGCTGCTGAACATCTTGGAACACATTCTACTTCCAACTCCTGACCCTCCCTGGAGATTAGAAACAGGTTCTAACAGATCAGAGTGTCTAAGAGTTAACATTCTCAGCAAGGTAGAACACTGGGCCAAGCAATCTCATGTACCAACACTCATTTCTAACGAGAGCAATGCCATCAGAATGATAAGAAATAGAGGAAAATAAACATTTGGAAGGTCAGTGGTGCAGTAAACCCATGAACTCAGCGAAACTCAGACCTAATCAGTTAAAACAACTAGATTCTCATTTAATTTATGGGAAATCCATTCATCAGGATCCATCCATGGAAGGCCTATTATTTCTCATCGGTCATTTTTGTTGGCCTGATGTAACTAACGAAAATCATATTTCAATTCAAGTAGCTTTACTAAGTGACTAGAAATGGACATTTTTCTGGTACACTAAGTATGTATTAAATTTAGATACTATACTCATTAAAAGTATTTTAGGTCAACATGCAGAAGAAAAATCAAAGTAATATTTCCTTAAAAAAAAACAATATTTCCCCTGCCTTATGTGGCAAATTTTCACAGTTAATTGCCATTTGGCATGAGTATGGGCTGAAACCAGGTTCGATATGGTAAGGTATTACTGTCTGAGTTACATATTGCTGTGTAACAAATTACCACTTGAAGATGAGTCCTTGTTTGCCAGTTCCCAGAGCTGCAAATGCTCGAGGTGTCAAAATGGGCTGACTCACTCAGCGCTGACGGCATCAACCATGGCTCTGTTTCCCTTAAAGACTAGAAGGAAGCCCCTCTCTCCACTCTGGCCAGGGTTTGCCCCTCAGGTCCCATAGCAACATGCCCATGTCTAGTAGAGATCTTCCTGAGGACATTTCCTTTCTCTTCTGGCAGCTCCTCCATCACAGGCTGTGTTGGTTAATTTTGTGTGAACTTGACTGGCACCGTGGGGTGACCAGATATTTGGTCAGACATTATTCTGGCGCTTCTGTGAGAGTGTTTTTGATGAGATTGACATGTAAATCAGTGGACTTTGAGTAAAGCAGATTGCCCTCCCTAGTGCAGGTGAGTCTCATCTGGTAAGTTGAAGGCCTGGCTAGGACAGAAAGACCAGCCTGCGGGAGCAAGAGGGAAGTGTCCAGCCTGCTGGCCCTCAGGCTGGGAGGGCAGCACCTGCTCTGCTGGGTCTCCAGGAGACACAAGTGGGGCACTATGCCAGTCTCTCCATCACCCCGGTCTTGGCTCCAGAGCATAAACCCTCTCCCTCCTCTTTTGACCTCAGTCAAAACACCTGAGGTGAGTCGACATACACGTCCCTAAAGCTGATTCCGTAAGTTCCTCTAATATGTGTATACATGAATCTTAGGGCCACAAACTTGCACAAAAATCGTTGTCCTCATTTTGAATTGCTTTCTTAGGATAGATTCTGAGACGTGGAATTCTTAGGTCAAAGCTGTGAGTTTTTTAAGGCCCTTCAGTAATACTGGCAAATTCTTTCCTGAGATATATCATTATTGAGCCTCATCAATAATGAATATTCACATACATATTCACATTGTATTTCTAATTAGCATTTCTTTGATTGCTGGCTGAGTGGAATGTACTTTTTTTATAAGTTATATTAGCCATTATTTCCTTTTCTGAGAATTGTCTTTTCATGTCTTTTTACTCTTTTTTTTGGGGGGGGGGGCGGATGGGGTTTAAGGATATTAACTGTTTATCTTTCATATAATGTGAAAATATTTCCCTCATTTTGTTGCTTGCCTTTACATTGTTATGAGTTATTTTTTTCTTTTTATAAAAGCAATAGATATTTATTGTAGAAAATTTGAAAAAATACAGAAAATCACATAGAAGTAAATAAAAATGACCCACATTTCCCAGAGATGGCTATTACCAATATTTTGCCACAAATTCCTCTAATCTTTTGCTGTGGATACATATGAATACAGTCATCACCCCCTGTTTGCAGGAAACGTTCCAAAACCCCAGTGGATGCCTGAAACCGCAGATAGTACTGAACCCTATATATACTGTTTTTTCCATACATAACTACATACATACATACCTATAATAAAGTTTAATTTATAAGTTAGACACTGTGAGAGATTAACAGCAATAACTAATAACAATTATAGCAATAAATGTTATGTAATGGTGGAGTCTCTATCTCTCTTTTGAAATGATCTTACTATACTGTACTCACCTTTTCACTTAAAGAAAGCACTTTACAGCTTCTCTTCGGAATATCTGAATTGCCAGCATCACTACTTTTGCGTTTGGGACCATTATTAAGTAAAATAAGGGTTATTTGAATACAAGCCTGCCGTACTTGGCCAGTCAATCTGATAACCTAGATGGCTACTCAGTGACTAATGGGCAGGGAGGGCCTCCAGGGTGGAGATGCTGGACAAAGGGATGAGCCAGGTCCCTGGTGGGATGGAGCCAGGCACTGTGAGGTTTCATCACGCTACTCAGAATGGCATGCAACTTAAAACCTATCAATTCTTTTATTTCTGTAATTTTCCATTTAATATTTTCAGACCACTGCTGACTAGGGTAACTGAAACCAAGGAAGGCAAAACCATGGGTAAGGCGGGACTACTGTATACACACATAAATATTTTGTTTTCAGGAAAACATAACACCGTACATTCTGCTTATAACATTTTCAATTTTTACTCTAGTACAATGAATCTTATCATGTTTTAAAATATTCTTTTACAGCATGGTTCATTTAACCTATTTCCTGTTGAAGATTTTTGGTTGTTGCCAGTTTTTACCATAGTAAAAATGGAAAAACATCCTGGTAAATAAATCTCTCCACATATCAGTAGTATTAAATTACAGAATTATTCTTTCTTATAAAAAAGAAGTAATATTCTAAAGCTTCTGATGCATATAAAAAATCCATTCTCCAAAACAATTTATACTTCTACGGTCATATCAGAAGATGCCCATTTTTCTGTACTCCCAACAATACTTGGTAGGATTATGAAAAACAGCACCAGCAGAAAATAACTTTGACGATATGTAGGTTAAAATGAGCATCTCTGATGTTTTATATTTCCCTTGACATTCAATCTTCTATTAACTCAACCAATAATTACCGAGTAACCATGGACCAGGCATAATGTTGAGTTCTGAGAAAACAGTTATAACCCCTCCCCTTCCTGAATCATCTCCTTTTCTTGGGTCAAAAGAAATTCTTGACGTAGACTTTTCCTCTCAAGCATCCAAGTATCAGCAGAATACATTGTACCTCCCCTATTTTTCAATTACTATACATGTAATTACTCAAATAGGACATCCCAACAAGTGCCTGCTCTATTATGGCTACTACTTTACCTGGTAATTCCATCTGAGTAACATTTTTTCCTTACATAGTCCTGATTTTTAGTGACATCAATGTAATGCAGAGGATACGGGCAAGCTGGATGAACACTGGACCTTTGGGAGAAATTGTGAAAAAATAAATAAAAATGGAGGTTGTTAGATATTGTAAAAAAGAAGGTGAATTTTGAGCCAGAAAGATCTCAGTTCTTACACTTGCAATGTGACCATCAGCAGATTACTCAGTTGACTCTTTTGTGAAGTGCGGTTTACATAACATTTTTCTCATTGAATAAAATATTCCAGAAGAGTCCCAGCCACTGAGTAGAGCCAAGGATCTGGGGCTTGTGTCAGCCTACTTGCCCCTGGTGTTGCTCCCCCATTTCTCCCAGGCTCCTCCCCCCCCCCCGGCCCCCCTCTGTCCCAGCAAAGCGCGGCTCCCCCTCCACTACAGACACCGGCGCCCTGGATCTGCCCTGTCTCCGCCCTGTGTTCACAAACCTTGTCCTGCCTGGACCCTGCTTTCCGCAGGGATCACTAGTTTTCAGGAAAACCGTGAGCGCCTTGTGGGCAGAAAACATACCGTTTCATGGTTTCTCATGCTCAGGGCTGGCCTAGCAGCGTCTGACACTCTGCTGTCCTTAATGACCACCCATGGAGACTGTTCGTCTGAACTTGGGCCCTGAGGGCTCATGTGCGAAATCTGAAGGGTATTTGTTTTCCTTCTCACTGTAGCGTCCTTTCGTGTCACCTGAAGATTTCCTACCAAATGTCGCCATGCCAGGCAGGGCTTGTTCAGCTTCTCGGTGCTCTCCAGGCCTCTGTCCATGTACTGGCAACGCCTCCTTCCCTCACTGGCCTTCGGGCTCCTAGGGACCCACCTACTGAAGAGAGCGTTGGGTGATCGCCTGCCTGACATGAATGGACGTGGACCGGAGGCTGTGTTTGCTCATTGCTGTGACTTTAAGTGACAGTTGGCACACAGGAGAAGCCGGTTTAAAGTGTACTGGAAGGAAAGTGAGCCCGAGGCAATGTGCAGAAATCGGGGAGTGCAGACGATGGGGGGATGGAGTAGGTTTGAATTGGCGGTTCCATAGCTCATGGGTGTTTCTCTGGGGCCAAACTCTCCCCTTTCCTTGGCCGCTTCCAGCCTCTGCTGGTGCCAGCGGGAAACCCACTAGAGGTGACCTCGCATTCCATGCCCTGTGGCAGAGCAGAGATAATGCTGCGCCCTCGGGGACACACCACTCTCCACTGAGGATGGCATCCCAGGCACCGCAGCAGCGGGGCAGATATTAATACTTCTTGAAACACCCTGGGCCTCTGCGTAAGAGTGGTCCTGCTGAGACTCGCCCAGGGCCCTCCTCGTGGAACTCGTTAGAGGAAATCTGTGGGTACCCAGAGCGTGGCCGGCCGAGGGGTGAATAGGACCAGCTTCAGGTTCGCGGTGTTATCTTGAAAATCTGTCGCTTCGCCCTTGTGATGCCTCATAACTTTCTTAGTAAATTCAGTTATCGTGCTTTTGATTCAACCTCTTGATCCAAAGAGTGAGGTGTTTTGAAAAAGACTGTATTTGAACTTCCTAAGGCTTTTAGGAAAGGTTTAGCCATTTCCCTGTCTGCATTTCTTGAGAAATTTTCATTGACCTCGGGTGGCCTTAGACCGTCACTGCTTCTGCGGGCACTGCTTCCCTCTTAGCGCCGGGTCTTATAGTGGAACGCCTCTTTTCCATCAGTCACCTTTGAAACACTGGACGAGACTCAGCTCAAGCGTTGGTGGGGGTAATTTGCCCAGGGATCACTCCCAGAAGAGTGGGCATCTTCTGTTTTCCACAGCTCCCTACACCCCTCCATCACGTGGGTATGAAAAGAGTGAAAGCAAACAGTAAAAAGAAAGGATTTCGACTTGGGAAAAATTTGGTTTCTCTTAATATTTCTAGTTTGACTTGGGGGAAAGGGGTGTGACTGTTTTCAGACATCGAGTAGCTGGGGTTTTGAGTTTTCTGCCAGCTCTCCATCCATGTGTGGAAGCAACATATGCAGGAAAGAAGAAGAGACTGATTATTTAATTTTTAAAAATAAAACTGATGAGACAGCAAATGATATTCAATCCTATTAAGGGGACTAAGCACAGACCTTAAAAAGGAAAAAAAAAATCCTTCCTTTCCTTGCATTGGGACTATGTACTATGGTTCCACAATTCAGGGAGATTGGAAATTATAGAACATCTGCAATGAAATTGGTTTTCTGTGGAAAACTGATGAATCACTTACCGCCAATGACTAGAAAGAAAAGCACTTGTTTATACCCTTATGTAATGAATTTTTATGAGGTGAAGTTCGCTGTTTATAAAAAATACACTTTAAGCTGCTGTAGATGTAAAATAATAGAATTCAAAATTCAGAGCCACGCATTACTGCAAAGACAGTCACTAGCAGAATATTATCTGCTTACAAAACACCAAAACAGGGCTATTACTTCTATAATGGAATTAAAAAAAAAAATCTCATCTACCCTGTTGGATTCTAGAAGAAAAAGTATTTAAAGAGACATAGCTGAAATTGACAGCTCCAAAATTGCACGTATTTTCAAAGAAAAGTTATTAATTCTCTTATTGTGCTCCTGAATTCCAACTGTGTTTTCCCTCAAAGCAAGAGCACCACAGAACATTTTAAATTTAAAACGGCACTCCTAAGATGCACCACGGCTGGGCTGCTGGCCACACTACACTGTTCCAGAAATGCGAGGGGGCTGTTCCCGCAATCCCATCCGCCGCTCTGCTCTCTTATTTGAGAGGCCTTCCTGATCAAGCCCCACACCCTTTTGTTTTCTTCGAACATTTACTGAGCATCTGATTTGTGGCAGTCACTGTTTTTGGCTGTAGGGACACATAAATAAATCAAATAAATAAATAAATAAATAAATATAAAAAAGAGAGAGAGAGCCTCTGTCTCTTTTGCGATTTGAGAAAGATAGTCATCTGGTTGAAACTGAAGCACATTCTAGTAGGTTTGAGAAGGGGCATTAAAAAATAACACATGCACTCAGTGGGCATGGCTCAGTGGTTGAGATTTGACCTATGAACCAGGAGGTCAGAGTTCGATTCCCTGTCAGGGCCCATGCTTGGGTTGTGGGCTCGATCCCCAGTAGGGGGCGTGCAGGAGGCAGCCGATCAATGATTCTCTCATTACTGATGTTTCTGTCTGTCTCTCTCCCTCTCCCTTCCTCTCTGTGAAACCAATAAAAACATAAATTAAAAAAATAAATAAAATAACACATGCAATGTTCTCAAAGAATCTATCTGCCTTTTGCATTTGGCCTGGAGCTAAGCCTTTTTAAAGCAATTAGCCATACTGTAGTATTTTATGATTTTTGTTGACCGAAAAGGCATCTTATAGATTGATGTGGATTCAAAAGAAGAGAGGCTTCCAGGAGAGGATGCTAAACATTTCTGAATGTTCAGCAAGATGTGTTTAGCAGGGACCCATCGTGGACACCTCTCAGAACAGTAAAGCCTCTGGCTCCACTAATTCAGATTTATGACTATTTAGATAAAGTCTCAGCTGAAGTTCAAGTTTGCATTATGTCTTATTGGCAACCGAACCATAAAAATACCTCAGAAATGTCAGCATTTTTGTGTCCACATCTGGAAGGCATACAAAATCCCGGGTCAGGCTCGGTGTCTTGGTTCTTCGTTGAGGAAATACTGTCATCTTACAGGCTTAGGAGAATTGATAATATAAAGTATTCACGTCTATTGTTTTGCTCTGGTGTACTAGTTCTAGATGTTTTAAAGTAACTAAACCCATTTACAAATACTGTACATTTATTTATAAATACCTTACAAATACTCTTGGAAGAGGGGGTGGGGACGTTTTACCTTTCCGTTGCCTGAGTACTTCTAAGTGGTTAAAAAAGTATATACTATATGGAGTCAGGCTTAATAGGTAACTTAAAATGTATAAAATAATTCAGACTCTTCCAACAGCTGTGGGTGGCCATAAAGGCAGGCTCTATTTATTGTAAGGCACAAATTGGAACTCCACGGTTTAGAGGGTCTCCTATGTTCTAAATTCACATATTTAAAAAACTGTTTCCCAGCCATGCAGATATTTTCTCTTTGAATTTAGCTGAAACAAAATTGGCCATCAGATTTTAAAGAAATAAGTTACTTGTTTTGATATAATTAAAAAGCATGGCATGCTTATTGTAGAAAATTTGGGAAGTATAGAAAAATATAAAGAAAAAATCCAATCCAAGTTGAATTATCCATTTATTATAAGATATATATGTGCCCGTTTATCTCACAACTGAGATCATATAGCATTTAATATCCTACTGCTTTCATTTTAATGTTATATTGTACTTTCTCATGTTATTAAAATTATTCACATATATTTTTATAAACATTTTTTTAAAAAATATATCTTTATTGATTTCAGAGAGAGGAAAGGAGGGGGAGAGAGAAAGATAGAAACATCAATGATGAGAGTCATTGATCGGCTGCAGCCCGCAACCTGGGCATGTGCCCTGACCGGGAATCGAACCCCGATCGCCTGGATCCTAGGTCAACGCTCAACCGCTGAGCCACGCCCGGCCGGGCCTATAAACATTCTTTTCCATGGTATTACATATTTGAATCAATTAAATAGCAATACTATTTTCTTTATTCCCCTATGGTTGAGCACTTTTGTTGTCACATCTTTGTTGCTATTATTATTATTACCATTTCTTTATTATGAATGGTACCATACTGAAAATCATTTCAGCACATCTATATCCAAATTCTTATCATTTCCTTGATGTAAATTCTTAAGGTCAATAGATATAGACATGTCCACACCCATCTAATTTTAAGATCAGCTTAACTAATAGATTTATGTCTTATTGGTTCTGGGATTTCAGCAAAGGAATGAATTGAATCTGTTGATGAGAAAGGTACCCTGTTAATGAGTGTGATCTACCTATTGGGTATTGTACTTTGAGTTTCCTGCCTCGGGAGGGACTTGGTTCGGCCTTGTTTGACTTGTTTTAATTGCCAGAATACAACTCAAGGCAGGATCCCAGGAAGGCCACTGTACAAAATGGGGCTTACTTTTTTTTTTTTAAATGACATTTTGAAATAATAAGCTTTTTCTTGAAAATTTGGAAAAAAAATAACAGATGACCTGGAAACCTGAGCTATGTTGTCTTGTTTCATGATTTATGTATTCTTTGAAGGAAAAAAAGGCATACAAGCAAAACACTTGCCAACTTACTCGTGGTGGATATAAACATACCCTACACATGAGCTTGAGCATCAGTTCTACAGACAAGGTGGTCATCGGTTTGGATAAAAGTATGTTTGGAATTGTTCTGTTGCTGCAAAAAAACACCCTTTTCTTCATACAGCAACACATCACTCATCGAGTGCTGTTAGGAAAAACAGCTTTTTCTTAAAAGCAAATGTCCCAAATGGACCAAGTTTTGCCAACACATTCTGAAGGCTTCCTCAAATACAGCACAACTCACCCAAATGATACCGAATATAAGGTCATCCAAGGTCATTTTTAAGTAACAATTACTATTCAGTTAGTCCTCAGAGTCTGTGTGTCCCTAAATGTTACCAGATTATAGGTTTTTTAAAGTTCTCTCTCTTTTTAGTTGCTATCAAGTTTTCTAATATTTCTTGTTATTGTAAACATACCTGTTTTCACTAGTTTCCTCCCTTATCTGTTATTGTTAACCTGTTGGTGAAAGTTCATTAGGATTCTAAGTGAAGCGTCATCTAAGTGGGAACTTGAGGAATGATCTCATGAGTAGCGCTTTGGTGTGGAATCTTTGCAAATCTATTTTGGTTTCTCAAGGTTTTGTTGACTTCCAGGCTTCTGACCATGTCAGAGGGTGACACTGTTCATGTACCACAATCCTGACAGCAACAACAATCTTGGCTCAAACAGACTATTTGCTGTAGCCTTTGACCTGGTATTCTTGCCCTTACTCATCTCTCTTCACACATTAGCCATAGTATTCTTTAAAAATAAAAAAGTTAGGTCACTCCTGTTTAAATCTTCCAGTGGCTCCTCAGTATAAATCCAGGTATCATCTCAGCCTGGTCTGCGCGTCCTAGCGGTGGGCTCTCACCTCACTCCCTTATTTCCTACCTCCTCCCACCCCCTTTTGTTCACTCTGATTTCCTGCTGTTCCTCCAACAGGCAGTGGACTCATCTCGGAGGGTGGGAACCTGGCAGGTGCCCACCCTTCCCTGCTTGGCTTTTTCCTTGTTGCATTCAGATCTCTTTTCAAATTGTGGCTCCTCGGACCTCCCAAGGGCACGGATCCCCAGCCCCTCTGTTCTATTTTCTTCAGTATGTCTTCAGAGTACTGCCGCTTGAAATGATCTTACACGTGGGCTTATGTTCAAGAATGTAAACTCCATGAGAGTGGGGGTTTTGTTTTATTTATGAATGCATCTGAGGACAGAAGATGCCTATAGGGGCTCAATAACATTTTTTGGAAGAATGAACACTAATTTTTGAAATGTTGAAAGTTACTTAATTCCCACTATGATCCTAACAGGTAGAACTACGAAATGCCCATTTCATAGGCTGATCAAAATGTATCTTAGAGAAGTTAAATAAACTTGTCCGAAACCCACAGTCACCAAGTATTAAAGGTGGGGGAGCTGGCCCGTGTTAGCAGTATTTTAGATATGATCACTGAAGCCACTTGGATACACTAAAAACACAAGTAGCAAACCTGATTTGAGAACAAGCTGCAGGGAAGAGAAAAGTTAGTGTAAAAGTTCTTATTTTCCCAAGGGGAACGCTCATAGCTGATGCTCAGGCTCTTGAGGCTAACGTGGAAACAGATCATTGAGCTAAATACGACCCAGTCATCCTGAACTGTGAGCCCCAAGGCCGCTGGGGAGTGAGGACAGAAGCAAGTGTCCTGGCAGTGCACAGGGAGGAGGGGCTGAGGGCTCTGGGACCGTCACAGCAGCTTGGCCCGCAGGCCTGGGTCTCTGGGGCAAGGTGAAATTCTCGGAGGTAGCACACGGATGTACTAGTCATAACTCATCGATGCCAAGTTGAACACTACTTAACACTAGTGTGCTGTTTGCCAAGTATCCTTACAAGAAAGAAAAACAAAAAAAGGAAGCTGTAAAGAAAAATGATGGACAGGATGAGATGTGATACATGTGAGGACAGCCTCCTGCCTCCCTCCTCCTCCAGGGATGCACTAGTGGCCCAGCTGCAGGGAGGAGTCAGCAAATGCTATGGCTGTCAGCACCTATAGGGGTGGCCTCAGCAGCAGAGCCACCCAGCTTGAGGTCACACCCCTTTCCAGGGCCTGAGAGGGGCAGGTGAAAAAGCCTGGCGACTTGGGCCCAATCCAGGACAAGCCACCTGGGACCACCAGGGAGAGCGCTCCTCGGGGCTGGCCAAGGCTGTTCTTTCCCTCCTACCTCTTCCTGCTGCCTCGCCTTTTCCTTCCACGGGCGAGGATCCCTAATGGCTGCCTTGCACTTCAAGCCCCTTTACACCTGCTCCCACAGAGCCTGATCTGTGATGTCAGGGTTAGGCATTGGCTGACGGTGTCTGTGTTGGCTCACAGGTACCCAGGTAGGCTCTGGCTCTCCAGTGACAAGCAAAAGTCAGTCCCTGACCTCATGGGGGTAATCGCCTAGTAGAGTGGCAGAGTTCAAATAAAAATTAAAAATTAAAAAGTATATATTGTACTAAGTACCATTAGGATCTGTGTGGAAAAAATCAATCACCCCACATAATATCAACAACTCTTAGCATACATGTCAAGTATAGTGTTTTCATGTTAGAATTATGACAATATGGGCACCACCTCAGGATGCGCTCTACTACCAAAATAACAGTGCAACAAAATTGTTGGTGTAACAAAATCTTGTTGACTTTATTTCATCCTTTCAAATCTGCAATCTAAGACCACCATCCAGTTACTTATTAATGTCCTTATCAAACTAGGTCACTGATAAAATATTAAGATTGCACTAAACTTTGGGTACTAAGAAGGGAAATAGTGACTCCAGGAGGGACCTATGGTGTCTACCTGCCCATCACCCACCATTCTTTTACCAGCACCTCGTTTCCTATGATCTGACACGCCCCCTTCATGGTCATGTGGTTTATGGGAGGGGATGTCACCCACACTGGAGTAATCGGGAAATTTTTCCATCCTGGTCCAGGAGTGTTAACACAATTCCAGGCAGACCAATGACAGTGAGCTCCTGGCTTTGCTGAGCCATCAGGCAAGAAGTTCTTATTCCAGTTGGGTCAGAGAAGGGGGCCAACTGAACTTCTTAAAACTGGCTTCAGAGAAAAGCTTAGAATTACGACTGGGCCATCAGATCAGAAGATTTAAAACAACAGGATCTGATCACTGTCAGATTATGATGCAATAACACCATCTCTGAAAATAAAATGCACTCCTCCCAGAGTCTCCAAAACCTTTTATTTTTAGAGTCTAACCTTGTTCTAGGAAGTAGCAGAGTGAGAGAGCACTGCTAATAGTTATCTGACAAAAACTGTCCATTACTTCTGACATTAGACACTGAATGCCATCATTAAAGAAAATAATACATTACCATTCACAGAATATATTTAGAAACCTGTGGATTCCAGTGATTAGATTTTAGTCATGCCCAGCAAGGAACAGAACAGTGGCTAAGAAGCACATGTTCTCATAAAAGACACCTAAGTGGCACACTCGGGGTGACTAATATTAAGGATTTCAACATAATACGGATCTCTGTGGAGAAAACAACTCCAGTTTCTAAAGAGCGTTCACTTCGGACACCTCGATTCCTGATTTCAGCGGCTGCACACTGTGCACCTCTGTGCCACACTTAGGGCAGGTGAAGAACATGTCGAACAGGAAACTGCTCTTGGCACAGTAGTAGCAGAAGACGTGCTCACAGCCTATGGTGTGGGGCATGGTGGGCCACTCCCCGCACAGGGAGCACAGCTTGCCGCTGCTGGCCAAGGTGCTGTCCCCGTTAGGAGCACCGGTAAGGGGGATGCACCACGAAGATAACTTGGCCTTCAACTTGTGGACGTTGACGAGTGGTAGGAGGAAAATGAGGAACTCAGCAAAGCCATGCCAGAGAAGCTCCCTGTTCATGTACTCGAAGCCCACCTGGCGTGCCTGCTGGGGCCTGCAGAACACGGAGCGCAGGCCTAGCAGACGTTCCGTCAGAGTTGCAAACTTGCCCTTCCGGAGGAAAATCAGGAAGTTAATCAGCCCCCCCAACTGCACAAGTCCCACCACAAAGTTCACACACTGCTTGGCTTTCCCAAAGGAGGCCAAGTGATGGTTTCGGAACAGATCGTAGCAGCGCTCTTCCAGCCACTTCCCGCCGATCGTGCACACCGCGTACCAGAGCTTCTGGTTCTTGCTCGGGGGCTGGTATCTCAGGGTTGTGGAGAAATCGTTCTTGTACTGGATATTTAAAACCGACTGGCCCACAGTGGCGTTTTTGGAGTATACGGTGAAGCGCCACAAGAAAAGCCACAGGAGGGCTTTCAGCTCAGGTTCAAAGCGGACTAGCAGCCCGGGCTGAAACCCGTGGAAGCACTGGGTGACCTGGGACCAAACCAGCTGCTCCAGGGCCTTGTTCAGTTCAAGGGCATCCAACTGACTTATTCTGAGCACCCTGTGTGTGCTCTTCGCCTTCTCTTCTCTGGAAGCCATGACTTCTCCAAAGGGCTCTAGGAGAGAGAATGATTAGGAAGCACAGTCAGACAGAGGGGACCTCGTACCATCTCAGCAACTGACAACTCTGAAAACTGTGATACACAAAAGACACAGGACACAGAGGGCGGGCCTTCATATGGTGTCCAAACAGCACACTGAGCAGTCCTGTCTTACTCTCAGCCCTGACATACGACAGGAATGCTTCTTGCCACTCTGGGTGACCTCACCTGTTCCCCTTTCCTGGAGCTCCGTGGAGACTTCTAGGCCTACAGCAGTGGGGATTGGCTGCAAGCTCTGTGAAATCCTTGCCTCATCCTGGTCAGGTGCTACAGGAGAGAAAAAAGGGGTTAGGACCCCTTTGCTCCCTCTACGAATCTAATTAGCCCCCAAGGCCTGTTCTTTGTCCAAAACATCTTTCAAATCCCTTCCTTACTCTATCTCCAGAGCCTTCCTAAACGACACTGCTCTCGAGACCCTGGATTCCATCCAGTGGGTGTATCTACCTTGACTCCAGTGCACTGCCCACACTGCGCTCCTTCAAACACAAGCCTCCCCCCGTATGCCCTCAGCTCTTGCCTTCCCAATGCTTTGACCTCTAGTATAAAGTGCTCCCTTCTCTTGCTCACTAGGGGACATTTTACTACCTGTTCCCTTCACCAGGATCAGCATATTCACAATTCTTGAACTGAAAAACTCAGCCTAAATTCTTAAGTACTGAGTTAGACATTACTTCTTCCCGACTCTCCCAGTTTGGGTTAGCTGCCTCCTCTCTCTAGACCTTTTTGTACTGTACAAACACTGCTTTTCGATGGTTGGTTTCCTCCACTAGAAGATAGGCCCTGTTGCAAAGATTATTTGACTCTTGTCACTGTTGAATCTGAGCAACTAGTACAGTGCCTGGAACACAGAATGCATTCTACAAATACCAGATAAATGGATCAGTGGACAGAAAAAAGTCTGGGGTGGGTGAAAGGTAGAAAATACAAATTCCCATCCACTAAAACTATTTCAAATGCCCATATGCAGACTGTTGTTTATTACTTATTTCAACATGTGTTTGTTGTGCACCTGCTACTTAGCAGTTAATGTGTGGGAACTAGTGAAAGAATGGCAGACAGACAGTCTCAACCCATGGAGACTCTAATGTAGCAGGGTGATGTGGGGGATAAGACTGTGCTAAAAAATGGCATACAATTACAAGGTATGATAAGTGATGTGTGAGGGGAAATTCAGGGCATTATGCTTAGGAGCAGAAAAGGCTTCATGGCAAGGCAAAACCTACGCAGCCCCTGAAGGGTTAAGTGGTGTCAGGCTGGAAAAAGAAGGCAAGGACACTAGTCCAGGCAGAGGGAAGAGCAAGTGACAAGGATAAGAGGTCCAAGGACAAAAGATAAGGCTGGGAGGAAAGCACGGGACTCATCTTCAAGGCCCTAAAAGCAGAGTTGAGGAGGCTGTATTTTATCAAGATGGTCATGGGGAGCCACTGAATAGTTATAAGAAAAGAATTAATCAAAATTTCAATTTACACAGCTTGTTATGGCCACACTCACAATGCATTTGGTGCTGAAAGACTGGACTGGAGGCACAGAGATCAGTGAAGATGCTTGTTAAAATGATCTGGTGAGAAACGAATGGTGGTCTAAACTGGAAAGGTATCAGTGGGCATGAAGAGATAGGTACATCTGAAAGCTTGGAAGTGGTAGAATTGATATGATTTCATGAGAAATAAGCGAAGAATCATTAACATTAGTAACTGAGTAGATCAGACCAGTTCCCTGAAATGGGAGACACATGCAGAGATAAAGGGAAAGAAAATAGATACACATAGTTTTGGAGATGAGAGGCTCCTACGAGACAGCTGAGTGGGAAAGGTCAGTAGGCAGTCATGTGGATTGGGAGGAAAAATCTGGGCTGGGATGCTGAGCATGGGGTCCCTCTGGACTAAACTATTTTAATTCTTAATTAAATGCTCAAATCAGGAAGGCAGTGATCTACACAAGACACATGGATCTTGTCCATTCATAACACATTTAACTTTCTTTGTAACAACATAATCTTTTCATAGTTTTCCTATATCAGCTACTATGGCACTTCATTGGTTACGTTCACTAATACCACACATCGTCAGGCTTTCAATCTTTCTTTGCCATGCTCTTCAACATCACAGTCCTGTGGGCTCCTGTTCTAGTCTAGTGGTTCTCAAACTTGAGCATTTATCAGAATCACCAGGAGGACTTAAGATTAGGGTGCCTCAATTATCTGCATTTCTAACAAGTTCCCTGGTGATGCTGAGAATTATGGGCTAGTCCATTTTATTTTATTATTTTATTATTATTTTATTTTATTTTATTTTATTATTTTATTATTTTATTTTATTTTATTTTTTTAAATATATCTTTATTGATTTCAGAGAGAGAAAAGGAGAGGGAGAGAGATAGAAACATCAATGCTGAGAGTCACTGATCAAGCCCACAACCCAGGCATGTGCCCTGACCAGGCATCGAACCCCGATCGCCTGGATCCTAGGTCAACACTCAACCGCTGAGCCACACCCGGCCAGGCTGGGCTAGTCCATTTAAAAATGCAATTCATAAATCCTTTGGCATATCTATCACCCATACAGCTCAATGCTGTGTGCCAGTCACCCACTCACTCCTGGTTCATTCCTGGTTCCTGACTCAGGTGCTCCCTTCCTTCTATTAAGTGGTCCTTGTGAGATTAGAGACCATACAGGGCTTCCATACACTCTATGAATGTCAATGGATCCTTGCCCTCCCTGCAAGGTACTTGGGGTGCAGACAGGAAGACTCAGTCCTGGCTCACTGAAGGACCCCCAACCAAGGGCTGCAGGGAGGCAGCAAGTGAATGGACAACTAGGCAACAACAGAGGGAGATGGCACCACAGGTTCTCAAAGCCAATACACAGATTTTTACAACTATCTTGATAGAAAAATAATTTCAAAGTTCACACAAAAAACTATCAATGAATAAAATTATTTTCTCACTTTTCTCTGCTATTTAAAAGTTTTCTCTAACTTATATCATTTATGTAACTAAGGAAAAAACAAAAACACTATATGAAAACCTTCATGAGCAAACCAAAATCTACAAAATTATTTCCCCACACTCACCACATCACCTCTTTCTTACCTCATACTACACCTGGGATAAAGTACAAACTTCTCAGACCCATCCTGGCACAATTCTGCCTCCACCCCTGCGGTCATGTAACCCTAATTCCCAGTGGAGCCATGAACGTAGACTACCCTTCAGTCCTGCCTCTGTCATTTCTCATGCACCTAACACTTACCTTCCCTACCAACTGCTCCCAATGCCCTCAACCACCTCCCTTCACATTCCAACTCTATTTCAAAATTCTCCACAAAATTCATAACTATCCCCAGTGCCCACTGTTACCATTTTAACTGCCACAGCCACTTTCTGTGACACCCAGTGAGCCCGCAACCACTTGTACTGTGATTTCAATCATGTGGACACACCTTCTAAGTTGACTATAAACTAGTTAAGGGAAGAGCCTTATATTACATTTATTTCCAAAAGCTCCTGCCACCTACACAGTGACTTTGATACCTAGCTCAGTTTTTGTCATGCAAAATTCTGCCAACATTTGTGATATGTGGGGTATGGTATATGTAACTCGTCTATTGTAACACAGTGTCTACAATACAGATTTCACATTCTGTGGTCAGCAAGATAAGGGAAGCTCTCTGATGGTCAAAGTGTTCTTGAAAAGCTCTGACTGTACTACATATCAGCATTAAATCCAACACTACCAGTTCCTTCCCTTCACCCCCACCCCCATGTTGAATGGGAAGGATGGTGTTGTTTTTTTCCAGATGAGTATCAGACAAAATAAGTGGCTAGCATTAGAGGCCAACTGTGCCAATTTATGTATCTTTAAATAATAGCATTACAATCAGTTTCAGATTGTGGCTGGTGAATATCTTATTATCTTACAGAATTTAACACAAAGACAGGCTCATAGTAGCTGCTCAATAAGTGTGTGTTGAATGAATATGCAGCGGAATGAGTGGTCTGGTGGCTCCTCCATGTGCCGACGGAACACTGCGAGAGCGCCTATATGAACTGGAGGGGGGCAAGCTGTCTTTTCCTAGGGTTCCTTACTCCTGTTTAGAAACTGATCAGAGGGAGTGGTTTCTCAGGGGTCATTATTTCAAACCCCTTCTTTCTGGTGGAATCATACTTAAGATAATTGCCAGAAAAGGAGACTTCTCACTCTCTCCAACCAACCCAATATTTAAGTCTTTATTATAAAAAAATTCTTTCTTATCCCTCCTGTTAAACAATTTTTTCCCCTTTTCCCCCCAGGCCTGGCCTCAGTGCAGATTAAGAACAGCTGGGCCTGGTCTCCTAGCTCCATCCGCCTCTTCACTGGACCAGCCAACTATTATTAAACTGCTCTCCAGCCTTCCCCCTTCCAGATGAATAAGCTGTCTCTCTACTTTTTGTTTCAGGTTTTATTTTCCAACATTGTAGTCATTTTTGTGATGTCTTTTAGTTGTAAACACAGAACAAACACATTAGCTGTTGAAAGCGGAACTCCTGTCCTATGTTCTACGTGCCTATTTAGGCCACTGAGACAAAGTAAAAAAGGCAGATTTAAAACCAATCAGACCTGGACTCGAGTTCCAGCTCTGTCATTTACTTGCCATGTGATCTGAAGAAAAGTCATTAGCCTCAGATTCTTCGAAAGATTGTAAATAACAGCTACCTCCCCAAACTGTTGAGATTAAACCAGGTAATGTTATGAAAGTGGTCTGTACACGGAAAGCGGTATTATCATATAATTTCTGCTTTGCCTGGGGATGGGCATAAGAAAAAGACTCTGAGTTCGTTTTGGCAAATCTCATTTCAAAAGACTGAAATCTTTATTGTAACCCATGAGCGCTCCAATCAGCCAGGAAGCGCGGACCACACCACTGAAACACAACAGTGGCGGTCAGTCAGTGAGCGTGAAGACAGCAGTACGTGTCCGTGTGCAGGGCCAGGCGGGAAGCGGCAGAGACGCGGGTCAGTGGAACTCATCCCACTCTTAAATAGCAACTGGTCTGGAAGGAGATGATGGAGGGGGACTCTGAGAGAATGGGGATGGGTCCTCCTGGTCGCTTAATGCCGATCAGCATGGCTGTGTCTGCTCTCAGGAAGGAAAGAAACCCCAGGAATGTACACCTGGCTCCAGGGGGCTTTGCTGCACACGGTGTGGTGCAGACAGTCCGCTGCAAGCACCAGCCCTGGTCCATCACCAGCCCACTTTTCAGTTCCGCTGCTCTCCTCTCCCCTTCCTGGCAGGCGCAGCTATTCTAGAACACTGGCTGCACAGAAGGTAGAGCCCAGGAGCAGGAGAAATGGAAGAAATCGAAATAACTACAAGTTCAATCAACCTGACTATGGAACCTCTTCCCTCCACAGTTGCAAAATATTTGCCCGTAAGGTGTGGGACACAGAAAAATGCCATAAATGTCTTTAAATTACATAAAGTTCTTCTCAGTATAATTTAAGCAGTTTGTGTTTTAGTGAATTCTAATTCTCTGACAAATGGCTACTCAATTTAACCAGTAGCTATTGCGTGCCTATGAAATGCCAGACATTCTCCAAGGCACCAGAGATTTCATCCAAACACTCAACTCTCAGTTAACTTCTTTTTATTCAAACATTTTTAAAGAAACAGGACACTACTGCAATCAGGATTAGCCACTGATGTCTGAGCAAAGAATGGATCTCGAAACGTGAAAACACAACACTCCCCAGGAAGAAAGAGAAAAATGGTATTTCAGGTAAGGGAATAGTTGTGCAAACCCCAGAAACATGCAAGGTGTGAAGCTGACCCCGGTGTGAGAGACAAGGGGACAGGCTCCTACCTGAGCTATATGTCTTTGGTTACTCAAACCCCATCGCTGTGGTGGCACCAAGAGACAAGTCATCTGCTGTGCCCAGAGCAGAGGGCTTGGCGGGAGGGCCCCGTTGAAGAGTGGGCCAACCACAAAAAGGCCCTGTTTTAAGGAGAGTTCGCCGATTTTGGAGGCATGGATAGCCATTGAAGGGAAGAGACATAACAAGACAAACATTTTAGAGGATTCATCTGATGGCAGAATTCAGTCAGACTGAAGAAAGGAAGACCAGTTGCAGGGCCCCTGAAACAACGCAAGGGCCCTAACTCAGGTGCTAATAACTTTCCGAAAAAGTCAAAGTAATTTAACTTGCTTCGTTGAGAACCATAAAAATCAAAATGAAGATTATGGTGTCCTCACGTTTTTGAGTCAAAAATCTTCAACTCTTTTGGTAAACCATCCTTTCCTGACCCTGTTACATTAATGCCCATCCATGCCACTACTGGCCCATCTAGGTCTACTTTACATTCAAGAATTTAAGTAAGCGTTATCAATACTCAGATTATTGGTTCTTGTAGGTTACTACTGCATCCCACAAAAGTAGGCTCAAACTTGAATAGTTAAGAAAAAACATACAAGCTAATTTTTATAGTCAAAGTTGGGAAAGTTTTGAATGGAAACAAACACCATCACATTTCATTCAAATTCATTTTTCCAGAATGTCAAAAAACAGGCAATGCTTTTTCCTATTTTGCTATGGTATCTCATCCTGTTAATGCACAATCCTATTACCCCCTCTCTCCCCACTCTCCAAACTACACTAATTTAAGATTCTAAAAGGCTAACGCAGGGAAAAACATTTATGACCAAGCAGAGACATAAAAATAGAGAAAAGTATAATTGGCACTATATAATATTAGTGTTTAGCAAAGAATAGGATATGTGAAAATGATGCTTAAGGCGAAATCAAGACGAGATAAAAAGTACAGCAACTACTACGGTTAGCGTGATTAACTTGTCACATAAATATGTTTAAGACAAAATAATCTAGCACTAAAAACTATTAAGAAGGTCTCCTGCTGACATTTTATCACTAGACATGTCACACTGATTTTCTTTCACAGAAAAAAAACCCTGAAATTCGTTTACTAAGAGCAGCGATACATAACCTTATCCCTTAAAAAGACTCATGCTTTTCTTTTACGCTTCTCATTCCCCCACATAAAACTCTGTCATCTGTATCGCATTCTAAACCCAACACAAATGATCCTATCTCACTAAAGACGGAAAAATGTTGCAGGATGTATTTCAGAGCTTTTATTGAGTCGAGCACAAATTATGAATGAATATATTTTATTTAAAAACATGTTATTGACAGAAATCTATCAATAATAATGTGGGTATTGTCAAGGGCCTGTCAATATTAATGTAATTATGATTAAGGGGATGACATGGATTTTTAGCTATAATACCAAGTAACATCTCCTACGTTGCTGCTATCAATATACACAGTAATATTGACCTGTTCCGAGACTCAGTACTAGATGTATTACCGTTAGGCATATTTGTCAATGCATTCTGCCTACAAAATTTCTACACTGAAATTTACAGTCCTGTAAACTCTGTCAGCAGAAACATGTGACTCCCAAGTAATCTCTCAGGTATCAAACCCATCCACTGCCCCCCCCCCCCATGCTATCCTTTCCCAGATTCACAAAAATGAACTCATGTTCAGTATGATGTTTTTGCCACACTATCCTAAGGGTTCCAGTAATAAAAATGGAGGAGAGCACATATTCATTTTTTCCTTTTAAGTTTTAAAAATAAATTAAATTAACATTTCGCATTATGAGGTTATGTGAATAAAGTTCTTAAACCGGAGACTTAAAGCTTTGAACTTCCACCCTAGTGTTTCCTTTGTGTGGTCAGATAGATTTACTGTCCATTGTATTGAAATCAATACTAATAAATGGGACGTGCATCAAAGAGGGATTTAACAGGACACCGATTCCCAGAACACATTTCAAACATGAGCAAGAGAGAAAAAGCTATGGCTGAGGCCATTAGAACTCTGTGACCTCTGACACTGTGAACAGGAAGAGAATTCAACAACAGAAAGTTCAAATCCCACTTCGGCCACAGACTTGCTAAGTGACTTGTCACTACCCTTTTGTTGCTCTTTCATCAAGTATAAACCAAGTTTCAATAGTTTATACATATCCCACTGTACTCCTTTGGGTAAAGACAAGATATGCAGAATTTTAAAAATTCTGTTATGGACACTAAAACTCTAGATTACTCTTAAATGCAATCATCATCAAAATCCAAATAATTTTTTTTCTTTTCAGGGGTGGTAGTGGGTATGCAACGTTTCTAGAATATATTTGAAGAAAAACTGCAAAATATAAATCTCTCAAAAAGATGAACAGTAAGTAACTTGCCCTAGCAGAGGGGATATACACACATACACACACACACACACACACACACACACACACATTTATTTGGAGAGAAGAAGAAACTCAACTTAAATACTACAATCTTTAAGACAATTAGTATTACAGTTGAGCACCTTACCTATTTCATTTATGGTATATTTATTCAAGTATCTATAACTAACACAAACTATATTTTGAATCTTAAAGCAGAATTCCCAATACCTCGAGCCAGCTTTACACAGATGTTTTTAGGAGAAGGACCTGGACTCATAATCTTTTCTCTTGGAAAGTTGATACTTCTGAGTCTTGAAGACAGAAAGTACATTGTGAAAACAGAGAAGAGATGTTTGAGTGAATATGGGGGGTTCTGATCAGTTCTATATTCCAGCTCATGTTGACCAACAGGATGTGTGACCCTGGACAAGTCATTGTACCATACGGCACTTTTCAGCAGTTAAAATAGAAAGCAGCTATAACAATTTTACCTATCTAGAATCCTTATAGGAACTGTTTTAGGAAACCTTGAAAGAGGAAGAAAAAGAATAAAAGAACAGCCATTTCCAGCTGCAGAAATGGTAATGTTGAACGCGAGTCTGGAAAAAGGGAGAGCAAGTGGAGAAGTCAGAACAGAAGGCTCAAGACAAAGAAACAATCCTCATGGAAACAACAGCAAAACCATCGGGGACCACCACCCCACCAGCTGGTGAGTTTACAGCTGCGGTAACTCACCACTTACCAGTGACTGGGGGCTATAGTGACAGCCACAGCTAAGTGCCCTTTGCAAAATTAAATAGTAAGTGATTTAATCCTTACAATATGATGAAAGAGCTTCTCTTATTATTTGTTTTAAAACAAGGAAACTGAGGCACAGAGAGATTAACTGACCAGTGTGAAATCACACAGCTAGAAATAAGAGCCATGCTCTGAACCAATGTGCTATACTGACAAGTGGTGATGGGCCTAAAAAAAATTAACAACAAATAAAAAGTGACCATGGACACTTTAGGACATGCAGATGGGACTGCTTCAAGAGGCTAAGGACTACGAGATTAAGAGTACAGGCATGGACTATAGCACAAATGCCAAACCAGGGATGAGCAAAGGAGCTACATGAAACATGAAGCTACCAGATCTTTAAGTAGCCTATACATTTAGAAAAAGGCTCTAGGCTCTAATTGCTTAAGAAGGGAATTCTAAATGACATGAAATTTCTGGAACACACATTTCATTGCACAGTTTATGGTGCTGGGATGTGCACCTATCCATAGGCACGGGAACAGAGGCGTTGGCAATGCAACAGGAGCACATACCATATGATACATGTTATTTATGTGGGAGGCGCTGTAGGTTTTCCTTCCCTATTTTATCGCACTAAATTCTCAGAACACAGGAAATACTATCACATCCACTTTAAGAAGACCAAAATTAAGCCTTGAGATGATGAACTTACCTGTTTAAGGCCAAACTGGCAATTGGTAAATTTCTAGTAAACACCAGAGAAATTGTGGAACACACAAAAGGAAATCAGTAGTATGGACACGTGGAGCTCAAAGCAGAGTTTTTTCTCTTTGGGACCAGATTGCCAGTCACTCGCAGGACTGCGGATGGGGAAAGAAACAACAGGAACGTGGTCGGTTTACCCAAGTTGCCTGGGATGCGCGTCATCCACATCCCCCCTCCCTGCTTCTGCATGCGGTCAGAGAACCGTTTGGAGAGACTGACTCCAATCTGCACAAAGGAAATATGTGGGTGAAAAAATGAGGCGTGAACACTCACTTAAAGACCGTGAACACATACTATGTCCAAAGCAGAGGCCAGGCCAACTCATCTAACACTGGAAGGGAATGGTTATGCACAATCAAAACGGAATTACTCTAGAGCTCTTGGTTTTTACGTTTTAACAGTAAAAAGAAAGAAAAGACTCATGGATGAAATTTTATCTCACCTTTATTGACAGGCAGGTAAGGAGGGGGTGCTTTGATAAAAAGAAAACATATTAAATAGAAAAAAAAAACAAACCACAGAAAAGGGCGTGTGGTTGTGTAGGTGGGAAAGGGTGGGAAGAAGTGATCAACAGCCCATGGAGGGTGCCCAGACCCTCCTCTCGACCCTCCACTTGCAGGTACAGAAATCACAGCTCTGGTATTTGCAGCACCAACATTACAGACCCAGGGCAAGAGGAGCAGTCAGGGCTCTCTCCTGAGGTTTCTTCCACATTCTGAAGGAACTGAAGAGGAGCATGGGATGTTTAGAGACTGCTGACATTTCACAGGAAAGAGATACAGGAAACATCCAATTTGCTTCTAGGTTGCCCGACCCAGATAATCAAAAGCGGGGGGAAAAGAAAAAGGAAGGAGTGATTCAGAGCAGAACTTTTGTGCAGAAACAAAGATTGTGCATATGGCATACATTTCCCTTGTGCTATAGGAACCTGTGCACGGTGGAGTACAAGAGGGAAAGAAACTTTGAAATCATGTGATGCTGCGAGGAAAATGTGCAGCTAGTACTAAGAACTTTACTAGCAATGTGATTCTGGGCAAGACTGCTGACATCTGTAACGTTCAGCCACCAAGCCCGTCAAATGGAAAATACCTGCCTTCCTATTGCAAAGATGATTACAAGCTTTGAATATAAGTAAAAATGTTGTGGCTAAAAGAAAAGGGTAGGGGGAAGAAAGAAAAATAAAGAATTACTATTCTGATCATAAAGAAGTAATTAAATTTGAAATCTGTATCTATTAGACAAGTGAGACTGAAGACAGACATGTTTACGGCTTTTAGTAATGAAATATCTGTGAACATATATATTTTATTTTAAAAAACTAATACATAAATGCACACTGACAACAAATGAATAATTATCCTAAGAAACGGAATTTAAATGCTAGAAGGAAACACCGATCATCTAGTCTCAGATAAGAATTTAATTTTCTTAACAGAAACCCTGTTTTTCAAGCAAAATATATAAAATAGCTGCTGAGGGTCTGCTTACTTTGTCTCTCTCCTACAAAGCTCCAAGAAACTTCTCAAGTCCTATGGAACTGTTTTAAAACCGCGGGTGGAGCGCTACCCCTAATTTCTAAAAATAAGAATAAGGCCAAGAGGTAGAGCTGGTCCAAAGAAAACCAGTCAGGTAGAACTCATTCTCTCTACTGTGTCCTGTTATTCCCCACCCCTTCCCCCCCCTTTTTTTTAAAGAAAAAAAATTCATAAGGGATTCTCTTTTTGACTTTGTAAAGAATTCCATCTCTTCTTTCAAACCTACTTCTGTCTCCAGCGCACCCGCCTCTAACCCTTCCGGACACAAGGCACTGAGAGCACGGGCGAGACGCGCGAGGCCGCCCCGGGGGCCGACGCGAAGCCGGCCGCCCCGCGCTCATTCCGCGCAGGTTCAACTAAAGGGGCCACGTGGGGGGCAGGCGATCGGCCCGCACGCAGGCGCGGACGGAGCCGCGGCCTCCCCGCCAGCGGCTCTCAGGCCCGGGGGCGCCAGCTGACGTCACACCGACGTCCCCAGGCCTCGGCCCGAGGGGAGCCCTTTCACTCGCACGACGCAGCTTTGGAAAATGAAACCCAAGGAAACGAACAAACAGTAACTTTCAGCTTCGGGCCCCAGAAGGAAAATGCTGATTCTCATATTTCTCATCAGAAATCAGTACTAAATAGAACAAACTCAGCGCAAGCAATTGTATAGGAAAATGCTCAGGAACTCCTCTTCCACGGGAGCGTTAAAGCTGCTTTTACAAAAATGTTGGAAACCCCAGCACACTCGTACATATACATATTTTTGTACCAAATACGACAGTTCACATGAGCCGCCGCTAGTGAGAGAGGCGTGGCCGCCGCGGAGGCTGAGCGTTTCCCCGCAGGGAGCCCCCAGCGCCGCGGGGCAGAGTCCGAGTCTCTCCCTCGGCGGGACGCGCCGAGCTCGGGCGGCCGGGCTCTTTCCCTTCTCATGGTGCGGCCCTAACCCTAACTCTCGGACTTTACGTCTGCTTCCTTGCCTTTCCCCAAGTCACAATCCGATCTGCCTCCACCTGGAAGCCAGGGACCAGGGGGCTGAAGCGACGGGCGACAAGGACGAGGCGGGGAAACTGACGCGCTCCCGGCTGCGCGGCCGAGCTCGGGCGGCCCCGCGGCTCCTCGGCGGACACTGACCTGGAGTCCGCGACACGCCCCGCTCCACGGAAGTTTCTCTGAAACATTCTCTAGGAGGCTTGGCTTTTCCTAGCAGAACCTGGGCTGCCCGGGCTTCCGGAAGTCGCGGGCTTCCGGGGCGACGCAGGACCCGGAAGTGTCTGGGGGAAAAAAAAAAAAAGGGAACTTAAACCATCGGGAACTACGCTTCGGCGCGAGGCGGAAGGCCGGGGAAGGCCCAGCATCCGCGAAAGCCGACGAGCCGAAGGGCCGAGGGCGGACGAGCCGAAGGGCCGACGAGCCGAAGGGCCGAAGAGCCGAAGGGCCAAAGAATTCACCGCGCGCGGTGATTGGCCGGCTGGCGGTTCGGAGGAAAACCGTGTTTGATTGGCAGGAGAGCCGCCGGGGTCGGGGCGCGCGTGAAGCGGCCCCTGGGGTCACGGGCCGCGGCGGAGCGGGGTTTCTCCCCGGCGGGGCTTTCCCGGACTGCGGCCGCGGTGGCCGCGGGACAGGCGCCGCGGGGTGGTGGCGGGGCGCCTCTGCACCCCCGGCTCCTCGCTCGCCCGCGCTGGGAGGAGGGCCCACTGCGGGTCAGCGCCGTGGGGACGGGCCCTCGGGTGGGGCTGGCTCAGCGCGTGGGCTCGGGACGGCGGGTGGCCAGGCCCAGGCCGAGGCCCGCGGGGCGGCCGGCCCAGCTCGCGCCGTCGGAGCCCCGGGACTGGCTGCCGGGTGGGTCTGAAGCTCCCCTGAGCGCTTGGGAAGCGGGGCCGCGGGCCGCCCACCCCTGGGAAACTGAGGCCGGATTTCCAGCCCGGGCCCGAGGGAAGGGTAGAGAGCGCGTCCTGGACGCCCGGTGTCGTTTTGTTTCCCTGAGTTGTGGAGCAGAGTCATTACTCAATATGAAGCATGGTCAAGATGAACGAACGTTCATTAATGAGCTGCGATACTGTTCAACTTCGGTTTTACACAAAAGGCGTACAGTTTGGCACCACGCGTGCCTGGAAGGTTGTCGCCTTCCACGCGTGAAGGAGCTCGCGGGGAACACAGGCCTGGGCGAGGGGGAGGGTGTCGGGAATCGGCGCGAGTCCTCCCCGCGCGGGGAGCCGGGGACGGGGCGGGGCGGCCGCCGGGCGGTCCGCGGGCTCCCGGCGCGTAGCCTCCGGAGCCGGGGTCCAGGTGAGGGCCCGTCTGAGTGTGAAGGGGGCACGGGGTTTCTAAGCTAGAGCAGGAGGGAAAAGAGCGTGAACTTTTTTATTTTGTATTGACTCCACGCTGAAATGAGAACGCCTTCGGAAAATTTAAAATCACACCGGTGGCTCACGCTCCGTGTCCTTCGGGAAGGGCTGTTCCGGAGGGAGGATCGCGCGCCCTCCGCTGCTGGATACCCGGCGGAGCCTCGGGGCGCGGCTGAGGGGCGCGGTCAGCGGGTCCGCGCCGAGCCGGGCGGCGCGCGGGCAACCCCGGTGGGCAGCCTGCTGCAGGCCGGCTCCCGGCGCAGCCCCGCGGCGGGCCGGCCCGAAACCTCGCGAGACTACCTGAGCCGCGGGAGACCGAGGCGGCTGGCGCGGTGCGGCAGGTCCGTGCTGCTCTTCCCTCCCCTCTCTTTAAAGTCAATAAGTAAATTTTTAAAAATTAAAAAAAAAAAAAAAGCAATTGGGAGACTCGGTAAGGAGGTGGAATGGGGCCTTTGCGAGCGTAAGGCGGCTGCTTTTACAGCACACAGATTTCCTAATACGCAGGAAGTGTCCATTCTAAACTAATGACAAAGTGCAGCATAGTAGATCTGTAAGCCAGTCCCCGAGTTGCTTACTATCATCGTCAGGCACTGTGCACACGGAACTGTGCCTCACTTTTATACGACGGCCGGCGGTGGGTGTGTGCACGCCAGCACCACCAGCCCTGGGTAATGCGCCGCACGACCGCAGGGCCAGGATGGGAACCTGCCAGCTCCTAGTCTTAGGGGACACTGTCTTACGCATGGTCTGTCCGTCCTTCCCAGCACGTGACTCATCTCACCTCCTAGGGTAGGACCGAGCCTCACCGAGCAGCCAGGGAGGAAGGCGGCGTGTCCCGTCCCAGGTGGCCTGCAGGTGCTTCATCTTTCTGAAGGGGGGGAAAGGCCTCCAAAAGAGGGCATTTTCAGAAAGCCAGTTCTAGCTCACGGAGCCTTATGTCTGTCAAATGAACATGACAATAGTTGTTGATAAGGATACCAAGCTGTCCCCCAATTGGAATTATGTTAAATGAATCTGATTAAGAATATAATGAAACAGCCCTGGCTGGGTGGCTCAGCTGGGTAGTGTCCTCCGGATACACCAAGGTTTCAGGTTCAGTCCCGGTCAGGGCACCTGCAGGAATCAACCGATGAATGCACAAATAGGTGGAACAACACATCTCTCTCCCTCTCTTTTCCTCTCTATAAAGTAAATAAATAAAAATTAAAGACAAATCATGAAACATGTAGAACATTAAGATTTTTGTTGAAAATGTTTAAAATAAGCTCTGGTTTTTATCAGTTACTCTCTAGATGTAGTTTACCTTTTTAGGTTTCCAGTGACCTAGTAAGCTGAGTTTTCAGGGACACTCCCACTTTTTGTACTTGCTTTATATTTATTTTTTCATTCATTTGTTTAACAAAAGCTGCTAGGAGCCAGGCGTATTACCAGACAGTGTTGATATAAAGGTGAATTACACAGACGTGGATGGCCCTTTCTCAGAGCTAATGAGTATCAATTAGGAGACAGTGAAAAAGTAGGTAATGACCAAGGCATAGTGTATTTTGCCTTTGATTAAGTGCTGTACCTCTGTAAATTCAACACGTTAATTGTTTTCAACCTAGAATTTATATATTCCTGCTGGCATGTCAAGAAAGAGTCATTAGGATTTGGCTGTGGGCTTAAAAAATATTAGTAAAAAAATCAAAGTATATTTAATTCATGCATTAATTATAAGAACCTAAAGAATAAAAAATGTAAATTAAAATATATCTTTACCTTTAAATATAAAAGAGGTGAAAACATTATAATAGCAGCTTACTTCTAAGGCCCTTTTAGCCCTTCAGCGACTTTTAGGTTCTCAGGAACTTAATAATAGATATGTAAAGGAGACATTGATTTATGCCCCTGACACCGTTTAAAATTGCTGACTTTAAAAAGTTAAATTTATTGTAGTATATTACATACTTCTTAAATCAATATATTTGAGTCTTTTAGGAAAAAGTTAAACAGGTCTTATTGCTGTAACAAATGACCACAAAGTTTGCTGTTCAAGACAACAATGACATTTTATCTTACTCTCATCTGGGTTCTGTGTCGTTCTGGTTCTATGGTTGAAGGTCAGCAAACCTCCTGGAACTGGGATGACTGAATGTCGGAGTCTGCATCTTCTGAAGTTAGTTCCTGGGGTTCTTATACAAACGTGCTGTTTATTTATAAGCTACATGTCAGTCAGAGTCAGCATTTACAGAAACACTATTAAAAGAATGGTGCAGTGAGTTATAATTCCCCACTGTTACAAATATATTCAATAAACATTTAGAGGGTATTTGTCTATGATTCCTCTCATCAGTAACTTAACATATTTTCTCTTTGTATTATTTTTTTATTTGCTAAAATGTAACAAATGACCACAAACTTATGGCTTAAAGTAACAGAAATTTATTAAGTTCCAAAGATCAAAAGTCCAACACTAATCTCTCTAGGCTAAGATCACAATGTCAAAAGAGTCGCATTTCTTTCTGGAGGCTCCAAGTAGACTCTACTTTCTTGTTTTTCCCATCTTCTAGGAGGCATCCACATTCCTTGGCTTGTGGCCCCCTCCCTCCATCTTCAAAACCAGCAATGTTGTGTCTCTCTAACCAATTTGCAGTTATATCTCTTTCCCTGACTATAGGCAGGGTAGGGTCTCAACGTTTAAGGGTGCCTGTGATGGCTCAGGTCCACCTGCATAATCTAGGTCAGTCTTTCCTTAAGTCTTTAACTTAGGATCCTTAAGTTAACTGCAAAATTCCCACTTGCCATGTAATTTATTCAAAGATCTAGGGGTTCAGGTACGGGAACCTTTGGGGGACCATCTCTCTGCCTACCACACCCTTGCTCTATAAATGAATCCCTGATAAAAGGTGCATAGGATGAAGTTTCTGAAAACGGAGGCAATGTTAACCAAGTTGTGAATGATTGTGTCAGTGTCGTTCATCACTTCTTCCTCCCGTGGCTGGTGAGGGCCACGCCTGCTTAGCGGAGTGCCGCAGGGCTCGCGGGTCAGCGGCCTTGTGTTCGAGGACTTCAGTTCTAGTGAGGAGAAAAGAGTGCACTCACGTTAGTTAAATGGCGGCTATGGGCTAAGCACCCCACAGTGAATTTCAGACACAGTAGTCCTGGTGGCAGGCGGCCTGACGGGGACTCGGCGATCCCCACATGTAGTGTTCATGCCCTCGTGGAGTCTCCCTGCGGGTGTGAGCCGGACCTGCTGAGTCCCAGTGACGGGCGTGGGACGGGGGTGACAGGGCACCATTCCTGAGACCAGGCCACAGAAGACTGCGACATCCTCTTGCTCACACTGTCCGCCTCTCTTGTACAGCTTGTTCTGATGAAGCGAGCTGACGGCGGTACCCTGCCCTCTAGAGAGGCCAGCATGGCAAGGAACTGAAGGCCCCCACGTCCCACAGCCAGGAAGGGACCGAGGCCCGCCCGGCGGCTCGTGAGCTTGTGAGGAGGCCTGTCCCGCCAGCGACCAGGCCGTGAACTTAGCGACCCTCCTCTCGGGAGCCTGGGGACGAAGGCTGCCCAGTGGATGCCCCGACTGCAGCCCGGGTGAGGGCCTGAGCCGCGCCCACATTCCTGACCCATAGACCATAAGAGATAATAAATATTTTTTTTAAAACCACTAAGTTTGGTGTAATTTGTTATGGAACAATTGCTAACTAGTACTGAGATGAATACTATTTCAGTACAAATGAGGAAATAACCGTTGAAATAGTAAGGCAACTTTGTAGGTCTCCCAGTTATTAGTGAAGGCTCTTTCCACTACAAATAATGATAATAATACAGTTAGGACATTGGTAGTAGGTTGCATTTCTTGCGCGCTTACTAGGGGTCAGGCACCTTTCAGATAATTTTATTTATACAATACTAGATTATTACAACACCTCTATGAGATATGTAATTATCTCATTTTATAAATAATGAAGTTGGCACGAAGAGAGATTAAAGGACAAGATCCCCAGTTAGTCTGCACTGTGGCGGGATTTGAACCCCTTTGTATGATTGCAGAGTTTTCACCCTTAACCACTCTGATAAATTGTCCCCTAAAGATCCACGTTACTGGGTAAAAGGTGGTGGGTGCGGCAGGAAGAAAGGGAAGGGTCCCAAGAGTTCACAGGCAGATGAGGTGGGTCCTGCTCAGGGGCAGAGGAAATGCTAGGTGCCAGGAAGGCGTCTACCTGACTCCTGAGGCTGGGCAGGATTTAGCCGTGTGGCTGTTAGAGGAAGGAGTGTGCCGGCTGAGCACCAGGGTGGGAAAGCGCGGGACAAAGGAGAGAAAACGCCTCCTCCCCGTGCTGGACGGGGAGGCAGGGGGAGGGCTGGTGGAAGACAAGACTAGAAAAGTAGCTTGGAGCCTGGTTATAGTTATATAAAAGATTAGGAATATTTTTTTAAATTAAAAAATTGATTTTTTTGACTAGTCATTTAAATCAACCACATCTTAGTTTAAACTCGACAGCGGAAGTGGTATAGAGATAATATTCTGGTGAGCTTGAAACACGGGGTCTGATCGTGTGGATTGTGTGGACATCGGAAATTCGGTTCCAGTGAAGTGCAAAAGAAAGAGGAAGGTGCAGAGGACATTTTTGTGAGGTTCAGTTTCCTATCACATTCAGAATGTGTTCAGTTTATACCTAGTTTCAGTAAAACTACATGGATGTCAAAATTTGCAGGCCTTTTATCTCCTTCTAAAAACAATACTAGTTGTGGTTACATTCAAAGCACAGTCAGTAGTTCACTAAAAACAGAGCAGATAGAAATAAAGAAGAGAATCATTATGATTGTGTATTCAGTTACCTGGGAGCGGACCTTCAAAACAGCCCTACAGAAGGAAGTCCTATGAAGCAGGGCTTGAAACGTGGTCCTCTCTTTTTCTCAAACTGTCATTCAAATTCACTAGATGAAAATTCAATTTTTGTGAGACGTCTGCACCGTCCTAATTTGTTTATGGCTTGAGCTTCCCATTTAGACAACTTATCATTATTTGGAGAGGAACTTTTTCTCTTAAGCCAGATCGGGTTTCCTTCCCACAGCTCGTGCCTGGCCAGAAGCAGCGGCCGTGGGGGGACGGAGAGCTCACCGAATGACGACAAAGAATAGGACGAAACTGCTTTTCCTGTGGTCCCTCCGGGTCCTGGATGTGTCTCAGAATCTCCAGTCCACAGAGTTAAGCAGTTTACCTTTCGATGCTTAAACTTAGGAACCGAACCTCTGTTTCACAACCGTATCAAGCAGGCGGTTGCAAATACGAAATATATACAGAGGCCTGACTTTGATTCATCTCCGATGGTGGTGTGACCTTTGGAAGGTCCCTTAACTCTCATGAGCCCCAGTCTCTTAATCTCTCATCTGTTGGACGTTCCTCTAAGATACCTGTTTGTTTTAGTGGATTGAAGGCCAATTTTGTGCAACCGGTTTTAACCCAGTTCTGCTTAAACGTGGGCCTCTGTGCTGTCTCCATGTATTTTATGAAGCCCTCTCTTCTACATCAGAAGGTTTTCTGTAATAATATAGTTGTATCTGTGAGAGAAGCTAAACCCTAAATTCTTAGTCCAGCCCCAATCTGACTCCTCTTCTTGTTTCGATCTCATGATTTAGGACAGGATCCTCCCTGCACCTCTCAGGCAGACAGATTCCTTAACAGCTGTGGAGGAAAAGCTTGAAGTCATTTCTGTAAAAAATAGCTCCCTTTTCTGCATGTATTTAAGTATTTGTTGTATATGTTACTGACATAACAGGAAGTCAGTTCAGAAAAGAGAAAAAATGCATGGCAACAATTGAACCCAACTCCGTTAAACACCTTAGCAAGCTCAGCATGCAATGCCTTGCTTCAGGCCCAGCCCACGGGCCCCAGCCCTGCAGGCTGCCGTGACTCCTGGAGGAACTCTCTTCGGGAGGAAGCCTGTGGACCATGAGAAGGTGATCCAGGCGGGAGCTGTCGCTCAGTGCACCAGAGGTGCTGGCTGGTCTGCAGCAACGTTCTTGAATCCCGCGGAGGGTGGGCAGTCGGGTAAAGGCTTCTGTAAGTACATGAGGCCTTCACATGATTGCTAAAGAGTCTGGAAAGCATCCAGAGGTCCCTCTTCTTCTTGGGTTCCTGAACCAGTGCGTTGTCCCTCCTGTGACTCATTTGAGAAGGCTCGAACAGCTACACATTGCTCCTGATGATCTCTGGGCCGTAGAAACCCCCTGGCAGTTGGATAAAGGTGGTGCTGTGCAGTTACAGGAGCTGGGCTCAGCGTCAAGGAGACCTGATCGCTTGTGTCCGCCATATGCAATGAGCTGCGTGCCCTTTGGGTGAATGATAGACTCCTGAGGACCCCAGCACCTCGTGTAAAATGAAGTGGATGGGTAGATAAACGTGGAGAACTGCTCTGGTTCTCAAGCTACGCAATTCTAAGAGTAGGTTGCCACATGCCTACAGGTAGTTTGGATTAGACCCAGACACCAAGGCGGAGAAATGTCCAGGGGGAATGCTGCTGAGCTGGGCTTGGATATTGTCCAGACTTAGAGGGCACAGGTTTAATCCACTTTGATTCTAGAACTTCTGGGCAGAAGAGCAGCCCTGAGAAAGGTTAGATTTGCTATTGTTATACCATCTCTAAGTGCTTTGTTTTATTATATTCAACTCTGAGATTTTATAACTTCAAAGTGTTCCTTTCAGCCATTATTACAGAAAGACAGTATTAGAACTACAATTTATATAATTACTCCTTTCAAATGCTATCATTTAAAAATTATGCTTGTTAGAAAAGCCTACTAATCCGATGACAATAGATGCAAAGAGATTTTTACCACATCCATGACACTATGTTGTCACTTTGGAAGGATTTGAACCCTTCTGAGAAAGTGCTCGCCCTTTAGTAGCTGGTGTGCTAGGAGAGGAGCAGAGCCCAATGAAAGAAACAGGAACAGCAGTGAAGGAACTGAAATGCCCAGGACATTTTGCAGGAGAATGGAATTAACCTAAAAGGGAAAGCATATGCTTTGGTTCGCTAATAAAATAATTTTGTGGGTATTTGGTTAAATTCAAGATTATTCCACCTAGAAGCAGGTTGAAATATTTCTTTGCCGAACATTCAAAGCTCTCTTTAAAGATAAACTTGGCAGGAGTATTTTTAATTATTGAGGCTGGGCATTGATTTCCTTCTTATAATCACGAGCTTCCAAAGGGATTTGGTACAAGGAAGCATTTCCTAGCTGTTTAGAGAAATGAGAATTTAGGTCTTCCTAGTTACAAGCGTTAATTCCCAGTTCTAAGTTCAGGCTCTGTTCTCGGTGGTATTGAACCTCCAAGCTGTGTTACATCAGTAGGATGTATGATCCGTGTGTGCTGAACGTCCGGACATCAGTGAGTCCCTAGGATACACTGAGGCCAGGCTGCTTTAGCTGGCTTGGTTCTGAGTTACTGTTTTCTAAGTGGTGAGTGAATTATCAAATCAACACATATGATTTAGGAAATAAAATTTTATAAATGTCCCTTTATTCCCAAGTAATTGTAGCTCAGACACCGTGCAGCAATCATGAAGGCTGGCTCTCTATGGACTGATTACCTGAGAGAGTTTTCGGCCTGTTAACCAGAGGCTTCGGATGACCAGAAAATGCTCATGGCGGGGAGGGGTGATCATGATGGAGTCCTGCTCACCCATCAAAATCTTAAACCATAACCATGTATGTCTAAATAGTGTTTATTGAAAGTTAATATTTCTAAGTGGTGTCATATATAATTTTAAAAAATAGTGCTAATTTATAACAAAGTAAGGTGGCTCATATTTCTGATTAAGGTTAAGCCGTTTCCCTCTCTTCTGTAAACAAATAGTAACGGCTAATATTTAGGTAGTAACAACTATAAGCCAGGCACTATTCTCAGTGTTTTACATATATTAGCTCACTTAACATTTACAACTCCATGTGATAGCCATTGTTACGATTACATCCCATTTTACAGATGAAGAAAATGAGGCTCAGAGAAATTAAGGAAACGGCCCCAGATCACAAAGGTGACAGGTTAGAATTTGCTCTCTGGGTTCTTAGTTCCCATAATTTGCTTCCTCCTACACCTCGGCTCAACTCGCTTGGAGGCCTGGAACCCAAACCTGTTTTTCACTTAATCACTCAACAATAAACAAGTGAGATGGGAAGAAGTCACATAACAAGCTTGCCGCCTGAGTTGGCCACACAATTGGCAGAGCTCAGTCCAAAATGAACATGTGGGGCCTCTTCAAAATGTAGGAAAATATAAAGCTACCTTTTCTCCATAGTCTCTCTCATCTTGGTGATTTTAATTTGCCATTTAATGTTGTTCTAAATAAGGAGACATTAAAAGTTTAAATCATTAGCATAAATTTTGCCATTCATCTTTGCTTTGTGCAATGTCTATTTTAAATGCAAATATGAGAGCATTTAACTTGTATGTGTAATCACCAAAATTGCATGATACTTTTTTTGTAGTTTGTACCTGAATATATCTGTGTGTGTCTGTGTGTGTGATTATATATGTGTATATACAATTTTTTTTCTTCCAGGAGCAGTGGAAACACCGCACACAGCAAGCTCAGCTGTGTTTATTCCACTCCCTGACACACATGTCTTTTACCAACACCTCTACCCCTGGCTTGCTAATGAGTAAGGAAGGACTGAAAGGAAAGGAAAGGTGGGTTGTCCTATTTTTTCGTTACTTCTGAGTCATCATTTTCAGCATAAAGCAGCGCACTAATATGGGGAAACTATGAGTGAGAAAGGATATGATGAGGTTCCTTGTTTGACCATGTTTCTTAGAGCACCAGTGTCCTTCTTGCGTTTGAAGCAATTTGGGTTCAAACAGAAAGCACGGCCTCTTGGGACTACTGGTGTCCTTGTTTACTCAGTTGTAGAAGCGACACCCTGACTATGTCCTTGAGGCTCTCTGAACTGCCACCCTTTGTGGGTCCCCTGCACTCATGGGTGTCACAGGGGCTGAGTGTGAACTGCGGGTAGGGAACAGAGCGGGTGACATGCATTTTGCTTGTGTCTCCTCTGATCGTTGTCCCACTGGATTCCACTTATAAAACTTCACTCACAAGTTCAAAAGTTATTTCAAAAGTTGTTGCGAATTTTATGATGACCATAGCAGGGCCCTTTTGTTTTATTGTTTGGGTAATCCTCACCCAAGGATATTTTTCCCCTTGATTTTTAGAGAGAGTGGAAGGGAGGGAGAGTGGGGGAGAGAGAGGGGGAGAGAAACATCAATGTGAGAGAGACGCATCGATTGGCTGCCTCCTGTCCACGCCCCAACCAGGGCCGGGGATCAAACCTGCGACCCAGGTACGTGCCCTTGACGGGGAACCAAACCCCTTCTGGATGCAGGCTGCCGCTCTAACCACCAAGCAACACTGGCCAGGGCAGCAGAGGCCTTTGAATGCAAAGCCGGCACAGGTCACATGCCCGTGAAGCAGGCCCCCTTTGGGCCATTAGATGAGATGGAAGGTGGACTGGACAGAAACCATGTTTCCAGGCAACCCCAAATATCTCAAACATTGTACTAAAGATACAAGGGGTTGGCCTGGGAGGGTTAGTGTGGTCACAGGGATCAACACAGGACAGCCACACCTAAAGGGCAGTGCGGCTGACTGGCTGCTGGGGTGTTGAAAGGAAGCCCCACAGAAGGATAATGAATGACTGCCTGCCACTAACAAGTGGCTGCTGGCTAAGCGAGGAGCCAGAGAGCGTGGCCGGTTTTGGTACATTCAGAGGGCAGGTAACGTCACATGACAGAGAGAACTGACTGTGAGAGTTGCCGCCGCGGCAGGTCTGTTACACGAAGGGCGGAGCCCTAGGAGGGAGAACGGGATCAGGAGAAGTGGGGCGGGGCTCCCCGGATGTCCCTGAGGATGTGGACTCTACACCTCCCCGGACCCTCTAGATGTGCAGAGGTGGCCACCCTTCCCCTCCCTAGAAGGGCCAGCCCTTCGGCTGTGCTGGAAGGCGCTGCGGAAGCAGCTGGGGCCCTGTTCAGATGCAGCCTCTCCTGGCTGCCAGGCCAATAGCTAGGGACTGGCTTTTTACAGGTGCAGGATCAAGGGCCCAGAATGTACGTCTGAACAAGCAAGAATTTACTAACTCGGGGGTGCTTTCTTAGGAAAGGAGGGTCACCACCCTGCCAAAGACCCTGGGTGGAGGGCGCACGTGCTACTTTCTGTGGTGGCACCTAGATGACCAAGAACAGTGGCCACCTCTCAGCAAGTGAGATGCCTCCGTCGGCCTGGCAGCCCGTAGGGGAGGGAGAAAGTGCTTGAGATGCGTGGGCATGCGGGAGTGGATACACTGTCAGGCCAGGAAACCCACCTTGAGATTGTGTCCTGCGAGAGTACTCAGGACAGACCATCCCCAAAGCCACCGGGAAAGGCTGGTTGATGAGAGAGGACAATAGGGTGGCCATGGCTCTGTAACTTACTAGCTGTGTGACCTTGGGCAGTGACTTAAGTCCAGAGACTCAATTATTTTAACTGCCCAACGAGGCTAAGGCCACTATTTGAATTATGTATTGTTGGGAACATTACCTGTGACAATCCAGGGAAAATGTGTAGTATTCCCCAGCATGTAGTATGTATTCAATAAGTATTAACTCATAATAAAAAGCATTTTTTTTCTTTACCTCTAGTATAGGGCTTACCGTTTTCATTGCAGCATATACCAATCGCCTGTCTGGTCTTTCAGAGCCCACTTTTATTTTAGAATTCTAGTTACTGGAAGATATGACAAACTATAACTATTGTTTAAGGAACAAATTAGTATAAAAGTAAGAGGAGTTTTGTCATTTTCTATTAATTTCCAATATCAACATTGACAAATCCAGGCAGCCCCAATTTGGAAATGTGCACCGAGGAAGATCACCAATAAGTCACCTCATTTATCTTCTCTTTCAAAAATATATATTTTAAAATAGCAGGACAAAAGAGGAAAATTGTGTTAGAGAAAGGGCCGTTCCCCTACTGCCTTTCCTTGTGATTGATTGTATTTTCTCCCAGGAATTGAAGAAAGGAGAAGAGAACATGAGGGTTGATTGCATCAAAAGTGTGACACGAATAAAAGAATCAAGAAATCACATATGTCTGCACAGAAGTCAACTAATAAATCAAAAGCGTGTTCTTAGCTAAGTCAGATGTTTCTTTGAAACGGCATATGGTGCAATTCCAGGATACTCTCTACCCAGCCACCTAATGGGCTGTCTTATTGCTTTCAACTAGGGGAAAATCAAGCAGCACAAATGTTTATAAGGCTGGTAAAACATTTTGACTTTATTCTCTGCCTTGATTAGCTATGACTAGCCTGATGATTACGTTGTAAAAGCTAAAATCCTAAATGGAAAGAGCAACCTGTTGGCAGGACTGAACACTAATTGTTACAGTGTCCTATATTAAATGTGTTCATAGTTTCTTTTTAGCAGTTATTTTGATGTAAAATTTAACAAGTTTTCTTTCATCCCATATCAAGCCTGTAGTCTTTTTTTTTTAAATTGTGGATTTAAAATATCTGCATCATTTTTACAGTCATAAAATTAACATCATCATAATTTTAACCAAACCAAGTTCTCATGACAGTGTCATATCCTAATCAACCAAGAATGAAGATTGTAACCTTTAAAATTATTATGATGACTGTATCTCACTCTATAGAGTAAGTCAATCCCAGTATAATTAAAGGAAACTAGTTCACATGGATTTTTAATCTTTCAAATACTAATTCCGTGACTATGTGAAGGTCGCTGTGGATGAACATAACTTTGTACCAAAGGAGAAAGTTGCGAGGCTATAATTAATTGACGAGGGTGGAAGCATTTGTTTCAGTAAATCATTATTCTCTCTGTTGTTTTTTTTTTTTAGAATTATACTTAAATGTCATTATATTGTAATACCCGTGTTAACTAATGTCAAATCTAAAAATTATATTCCACCCCCATACATCCCTTGACCAAAATATGCAGCCATCATGTTTGTTGGTCACAGGTTCCAGGTAAGGACAGTGTTCTAAGGGAAATGACCGAGCCTGCATTGGATCGGATCCCCCAGGGAAGAAGGGGTAGGAGGATATTAGTGAAACGGTGATTTTGGAATAGAAAGTGATAAAGGAAACACTGACATACATCTCTGGCCAGCTCTTTTACTTTTGTGTGTGGGTTCAAGTTATTCTGAGTGAAAACCAGCCCCTCGTCTCCAGTGAGCACACCAGCAGCAGCCCTGGGGCCCGTGAGAAGGAGCAGCGGCTTCCTCCGACGAGAGGAGCTACGCCAGTGTTCCCAGAGGCCCAGGGCTGCTTTGCCAGGATTTGGAAATCCAGGTTCTCTTGCTTATTTCTTCCTTTCATTAACTGTCCTCATTATTTCCCAAGGCCACTAATTCTGTGTTTATTACCTACTCCCAGCACATGATATTTCATAAGAGCACAGTGCTTTTGGTAATAGCAAAACAAATAATAGAAATGCTCTCTGACATCCAAGGGGTCAGGAGTCGATGGGACTGGCTATGTATTGCAGAAGGAATAGTGGCTGTTTAGTTGTGTGTTTTCCCCCCTCGCATGGCCCCCAATAACATAATTGAAGAAAACAAGAAAGGAAATGGCTAGTGAAGTGTTCCTCTCCCGCACATTATCTCAGTCATTTTCCCACTGGTCCAGGCCCAAGACCAGCTGTGTTCATAGTTGAGAAATATGGACCCGCTTTGGCACATAAGGCGCTGACCCAGCACCATGCCATCCCTGTGGAAGGACTCGCCCCTGGCTTGTGCCCCAGTTGCCATAAGTGGTGTGGTCAGGCCTTTGATCAAAACGGTGACCTTTCCCTTTCTCCCACTTAATTTCTCCATTTCTTCTTTTCCCTGAACCTTACCCAATTTTACCTAGTCCCAGACTCCTGGATGCAAAGGCCTCCTTTCCTGCTTACTTACCGGGCTGCTTACTGGCCGCAGCGGCTTCCCGAGCAGCATTGTGTCCCACCCGCAGCAGTGCCGCCCAGGCTGGGGCCCGCCTGCCACCCATCGCCCGACTGCTTGGCTCTCTCTCTCTGCAGCAGGTCCCTAACGCCACACGTGGATTCAGAATGGTCCCCTTCCCTGCTTGGGGATCTACCCCCTTTTCATTCAGGATGGCCTACTTGGACAGTCCAACCTTCCCTGTCAGTGCTGGTGTTTTGATTTTGGGAAAGAAGAAAACTGTGGGCAGAGGGATGAGAGCCAGGCAGCGGTGAGGAACCTGAATTTTGGGGTTGTCTCTGCTGTGGAGCTGTGCTGGGCAGACTCTCCATTCCCCGTTCCTTCCATTTGGGAGGGGAAGGATCCGGGAAGCCTTGATTCCTGCAAAGCTCGGGCTGTGTCAACTCACAGGCAGGGACTGCGGCAGTGACTCCGGGTTTATCCACAGGTCAGTAGCTCTATTGCAAGCTTCTTTCTTGTTAAGTCCTGGGCTTGCCTTTCTTCTTCCCCTGCTGTGAAATTTTGCCCCTCTCCAAAACAGAGCACATTTTTACTTCCCGACGAGCAAAGCACACTCATTAATTTCTCACTTAGAGATGATTCATTAATCATAGAAGGGCATGTGAGCAGCAGTAAAAGCAGCTCCTTTAATTTAGTTTAATTTAACAAACATTTATGGAGTGTTTAATGTGCAGAGCCAAGTGCTAAGCATGAGACCCAAGGAGACCCAATTTTGATGATATGTAAATTATTTTTTCATTGGGATAAGTGTTTAATAAACTTTTCTGAATCAAATCTAATTGGTGTAGACTTTAATATGGTTTTAAGCCTAGATAATAAATTCTAGCCTAAACTATTTAGTAATAAACATAAAGACACATACCTGGGTTATTTCCATAGGGAACAAATAACTTTTATTTAGGTAACTTATCTGTAGTTCACATTCCCATGAAAACAGTGCCAAATCAAGAATGAAACCCTGCAAAATACCACTGGTTATGGCTTCCTTCTGAACTCTCTTCTCTGTTGAGGAATTAATACAAGGTTAGAATCAGGGAAATGCTTAGAGAAGGGGTGATATTTGAGCAAAACTAGGATATGGTATGAAATCATCATTTTAATTTAATCATATCTTAGGTCACAGATTCATGGAACATTAGAACAGACAATGGCCTAGGGGTCAGGTTCATTTCTATCATTTTACAGGGAGGGAGGGAGGCTCAGATTCAGAGAGAAGATGTGATTTGCCCAAGGTTGCCCAATGAGCTGGAATAAAAAACTAGCTTTTGATTTAAGCCTGAAACGTTAGTCATATCTCTATGAATGTTAAGAAACAGAAAATAATTCACGCTAACTTGAAAAATTATTGGCATGCCATTGAGAAGTGCATAGATTGCAGGCAGCCTAGATGTAAGGATATCGATGGTGTTAGTTTTCCCTCTGTGTCCCTCTCTCAAAAAAATGTAAAACTCTCATAAAATTAAAAGAAAATAGATATAGTTATAACCTGATTTTACACTTTTATAATGGTGTAAAATGTTGGAGATATTAGTGAGGCTATTGTTTGCTATATTAGACTTATTGCAAACACTGAATAATTTTTATCAGCATAGTATACTCTCCTGTCCATAAATCCCCCCCCACGATCCAAACATATCCACTGATACTAGCAAACCCAACTTTTACAGTCTCTCTTCAGCCCTATTGTCAACTGTACAACTCCAGGGAAACGGCAGAAAAAATTCTCATAAAAAATGTTCAGGGGCCCTTACTGTCCATATTCACTTGATTCTTTAGTAAAGCTAATGCTTATTACATTACAATGAATATTATTGATTAATGAAGCAACGGTAGCTTGCTTAGACCATTGCTACCTACGTAGAAGGTGCGATAAGTCCTTTAAGTAAACAAGTACTAAAAGGTTTTTGAAAGTTTGTCTGTTTGCGTGTAATTATTTTTGTGCCTGTGCACTATCAGACGTAGTCATTGTAGCTCAATGCACTACATACTCATGACGTTCTTTCTAGAACGAGTTAGCAAATAAATACCTACAGATAAACATAAGTGCGTACACACATCGTAAACAGATGTCTGACCCTGAATTAGCACCACTCGGCTACTTAGAGAAGGGCTGTCTTTGCTGTTAATTTCCATTCTACCTCCATGAGGTAGCTGTTACTCTTATTTAAACGATTAAGTCATTGGCCTGGTTTAATATAAAAGTGGAGGCTTTGTCAGATAGTATGGGTTTTAGTCCCAGCTCTGCTTCTGACTAATTAACCCTTGCTCAGTCCCAGTTTCCTCACTGGAAAACATGTCATAATAACAGGATCTAAACACATGCCTGGCAAGTAGCAAACTCTCACACACATTCTCACACACACACACTCTCCCCCACTCACACTCTAACCCCCCCCCAAGTATGTGGCAATCAGCCACAAGCAACCAGTCAAAAGAGAAATGAGGCACATTGCCCTCTAGCACCAATTTCACTCCAAAGTTTCTGAGGAAAAGTTAAAGAATTTTAGTAGTAAAAAAATCTGCAGTATTTTAAAAATCAAAAGACGCATAGGTCAGTTAGGGCCTTTACCCTGTTCCTACCAGGAACTGGGGGTTCCCACCAGGCCTTAGACTGTCCATTCCTTGAGCGCCTCACTTCCAGTTATCGTCATTTCTCTTTTATCATGGTCTTCCCACCCCATAGAAACCCTTTAAGTCTGGAAGCCTTTTGAATGCCCCTACCTGTAAGAAGCTATGTTATAATAACTCATTTTCACCGCTGCCTCTTAGTTCCCTAACTCACTCATTGAGAGCTCACATCCAGAAATCTCTTCTTCCTACCTGTTGGCCCCCTTTCTCTGCTCTCTGTGGTTTAGGTGCATTTGCTCTCCGAGCAGACACTCAATAAACCGATTCTGCTCTCCTGTCATCTGTGACTCTCCGTGGGCTGTGACCTTCACTCTCTCTCCATCGCCCCGAGCTCTACACCCCACTAGAGTGGAAAGTACTGGATATTCCCTGAATGTGCCCTGCTCTTACGGGCTTTTGTTCCGTTGCTTATGCCTCTTTCTCCTTGAAATCCCTGTCATACAAAGATACATAGAATTTTAAAGTCTTTCTGGGAAAGTCTCTATAAAAACTCTCACGATCACCCCCTAGATTAAGTGTTACCCACTCCTCGGGCGCCCCGCGGCCTTCCATGTCCATGACAGCAGGCACACACCACGCTCAATTCCCTTATTTGGTTTTTATATCTGCCTTCCCTTCCGTGGCTGCTTCATGTGCTCAGCATTGGTGTAGTACATACGTGTAGTAGGCAATTAATAAAAATTTATTGGGTGAAATTGAAGTTTTCATTTTTCCAAAAGTAAAGCATATGCAAACGTCATCCCCTCCTCCTGCCTCTTTCTCTGGCTGCTCAGAAGTATAGGATCGAACGTGAGAATAAAAGTTATTAGCTGTCTTAGACCTCATCGTTGGTGTATTCAAATTCTTTATTTTCCTCTATCTAGGGTTTTACATTATTAACTTTAGATTATGTGATTGAAAAAATAAGTTGTGTGTGTGTGTATGTGTAGAAATAAATGGGTAAATAAATAATTTCAACAGATAATATATCAGAAAATAACAATATTTCCACTGGCACTTTTGGTGCTTATAGGTGCTCCAGATTATCAAATTTTCCACATACTGTAAATACGATTACCATTTTATATGAAAGAACATTTTCACATAAAGAAAAGAATATTCCAGAGCCAAGAGAGAAAAGTTTCCACTTTCTGAAATTTATGATTAAGATCAGTGCACAGAAATGTGAATATTTTGAATAAATTTAACATTTAATTTTATAAACTTCATGTAATTTTCTTTTTAAAAAAAAATCTCTTTATTGATTTCAGAGAGAGGAAAGGAAAGGGAGAGAGAAAGACAGAAACATCAATGATGAGAGAGAGTCATTGATCGGCTGCCTCCTGCACAACCCCCACTGGGGATCAAGCCTGAAACCTGGGAATGTGCCCCAACCAGGAGTCGAACCACAATCTCCTAAATCATAGGTCATCGCTCAACCTCTGAGTCACTCCAGCCAGAGGCAAACTTCATATAATTTTCTTGACACAAACATTACCTATGGCTTCTCTCCTGCAAATATCTAGTCAAACATTTAGATCAAATACATAAATAGAATTTTGCTAAATACTGAAGTCTAAAATCTGTGAAAAATTTAGGGAAAAACATTGAGATATACAAATTCATGATCATATAGAAAAAGAATAACTAGGAAAGCACATCCCAAATCACTCACAGAAGTCCTAAAGTTTGCAAAATTTGGTTTTTGCACCGAAGACAGCTAGCTAATTATGTGAAATATTGTGACATGTTTCAAAGTAATGAAACAGGTCTATGGTGAAATCTATTGTAATTAAGATGCATATCAATTGTAGTAGAACTTGCAGTATGTTAAAGTAATAAAATGAATTGTGTGCACATGTAATTTTTGGGAACTCAGAGTGAGTGAATTCATGGTTTATTATATAATTCACATTTACAAATAGAATAATTCATGGTTATTTATATCAATATTGTTGATGTTTCAGATAATTAGCAGTTGTGTGCTGGTAAATGTTTAATAAACACCTTTCTTGGGGAAAACCAGTTCTGATTTGAATGTTTGCCAATTTCCATGGTGTAAATGCTCTCAGCTCAGCCAATTTCAAGCTACTGAAGTAAGCTTACTGAACACAGAGTTAGGAGGAGGAGCCCACAGCTGGCTCTTGAGGGCTGTACAAGCCAGCTCCAGCCCCTCACTGCCACACCCGATGCTTCTCTGGATGTCCAATAGACTCACTGTTTTAATTTAGATACTTCTTTCAATAAAATGATAGAAGGAGCCATTACACATGAGGAAGATTACCTTGAAGAAGAGCTGTACTTAAGGTTCCTTTTCTCCTTCAGAATGTCCTCAATTATAAGCAATGAAGTTCAAGTTTCTTTGTTTGTTTCTAACTAAGCCTGAGGCAATAATTTTCTAATTATACTGAAAATTTCAAGTGCAGGAAGGCTTTCCCCATCCATTCTGTTGTCTCGGCTGCTTGAGCATAGCTCTTAATTTGGGGCCCATTGTCTGTTTTCCTTGATATATCGCAGAAAAGGAAATATCAGCTTCTGAGCATGCTCTGTTTGAATGTCTACCTATAATTTACAAGGTGTCATCACACAGTACTTTTTTTCTTCAGTTTTTTGAAACTTTTCCAGATGCCATTATAGGTTAGTTTCTAAAGATCAAGTCTCCAAAGGGTCACACAAAGGCTTTGCTTAGATTGAATATAAATGTTTTTCATCTGTAAGTTGGAAACAGTGTCATATTATAGAGAGAAACAATTAGATTTTGTGGTCAATATCTATAATATTTAAAATACCCCCTGCTTAACTAGGCAGTATTTGAGCTAATTTAAGAAAAAATTGTGCAAAGTCCCTAGTTACTTTAGCTAAAGTTTGTTTGAATGTTTCTAAATATTCAGATCATTGCAGTTTCATCTTTTACATACTATTTAAGGTCCTTGGAGTTTCTCAGAGTGATGCACTCTGAGAAAAATGTTTGAGTCAGATAGAACTCTCTGAGTCTTTCGATTTTATATATTTTTATTGTTTTGTTATGAGTTTTCTTGAAAGGGGTTGTCTTCCAGAATGAACTGATCTTATCAAATTTGAGAATATTTCTGTAATAATAACCTTGTTTTTAGATTTATTTAGACTTCTTTGCCGAAGTGTGTACACAAGTCCCATGAGATGCTTCTTGAAAGAAAAGAGGGGTTATACAGTTAAGTATGGAAAAGGTTATATACACTGGCCCCTCTACAGAGTCAAGATGCACATACAAGCATTAAGGACTCCTGGAAGCCTTACAGAAAATAAATCTTTAGTATTTTTTTTTAAAGCATTTCCCAATGATATTAATCATAGGTTCTATTTTTATGTTATCCGTTTAACATCCATAAAACATACTTTTGGGAATACCCCTTTAAAATCTGCTTGAAAAAATTTTGGAATTTCTACTTTTCAGACCAATATTATGCAATACACAGCCAACTTAAAAATTCAATAACTTTCTAAATCTCCTAAGAAACTGAAAATAAGCAAAATTGACTCAAAAGATACAGATATACTAAATAAAACAATGATCATGGAAGGAATTTATTATGTTAAATGAGGGCCTCGCCTGTAAAAATGCCAAAGAATTTCATGGATAAATGTTTTTAAACCTTCAAAGAACAGGTAATTCCAATTCAATTTAATTGTTTCAGGCATAGAAAATAAAGCATTCCAATTCTTTTTAAAACACACACACACAAGTCTGACAAAGATACCACAAAAAAGAAAATGATAAATCATCTCACTTATGAATATTAATGCAAAACAGTAAATAAAATCCAGAAAGTAAAAGCCAGCACTACATTCAAAGAATAATATGCCACAGCCAAGTGGGTTTATTTCAGGAATGCAAGAATGTTTAACAACAGGAAGTCTCCTGGTTCAACTGACTACAGGTCAAAAAGGAGACATTCTTTATAAAGTAGGAAGAGAATGATGCTTTTTCCAATAAAAATATGTGCATTTCTCAAACCAGTTGCTAGCATTATTCTTAATAATGAAAGAGTTCAAGCATCCCCACTGAAGTGAGGGACAAGGCAGGTATGACAGGTTGTCCCATTATTATTGAAATTTTTTTCTGAAAATGTTATGTATAATTAAATTAGACAAAGGAGTGAAATTATAATTATAAACATTGGAAAAAAGAGGCAATTTTACCATTATTTAAAGATGATATGATTATGTATTTCAAAAAATCCAAGAGAGTAAATAGAAAAAAGTACTTTTAGAAAGAATAGAAGAATCCAATATATGACTGGTCACAAAATATGTAAAATGGTTTTGATAAGACTATCAGCAAGAAAATAATTTGGGAAAACTATTCCAAATATAATTGCAAATAATAAAAAACTAATAATAAACCAAATACATCAGAATAAATGTAGCAAGAAATATACAGTTCCTAAATTAAAAATGAGATTTGAATAAATGGATACATATACCTTATTCTGGATGCCAACATACAGTATTATAACTATGATAAATTATTCTAATTAACTTACATATTCATTGTAATTCCAATTAAAATCCCAACAGAATAATTCTGAAGTTCACCTAGAATAATAAATATATGGGAATAGGCCATATATTTTTGTGTTTTTCAAATTTCTACCATGAATAATATGATGGAAAATAACATTAGCTGAGTAACTATGTCCCTAAGATTTCACTGGCTTAATATAATAGAAATTTATATGTTATTTACATCACAGTTGGCTGGGAGGGGCTTGTTGTATGTGCCTCTTTGTGGTCATTCAGCGATCCAGGCTCCTGACTTTTACCTGTTAGAGTTGCTTCTTAATATGCTTGCCCATAAACATGCATCACCCCAGGCCAGATCTCAAAGACACAGTTTCACCTGTTTATGAAACTAGAAAATAAAATCTAGCTGTGCACTGGAAGAGAAAGAAACATATTTTGATAAAAGAAAGTAGTCTGGTAACATAGTCAAAAACAAAAATAAAGCGGATTCTAAAATAATAATGTATAGCACCATATCAGTTTTAAAGAAAAAAATAACACTATAATAACTAAGAGCTTAAAAAAAATCAATGCTTTTTCAACTATAGATTTTCTCCTTGTAGGTGGAATAATACTATCTTGCAAAGAGAAATGAATTTTTTTTTTAATCCTTAGTATCATGCCCAGCTGGGCTAGCTGGAGGAGCTCAACGGGTGGATTTCTAACGGTTCTCAGTGCTTCATACTGTTAAGAAAACAAAACTTCACTGAGAGCTACGCGGGGTGGGTGCTGGCTCCTACATCTGGAACGTCGAATGAATACAGCAGATGGAGCTCAATCTGGCGAGTGTCTGGTACTGCAGACATCTTGAGAACACGGGTGGGTGTCTTTCAACAATTGTTACAGTCTGTGAACACTGATTTTATGTTGTCTAAACCATTAGCTTGGGGGTAGAGAAGAATGTTTCCTAAGCATATATTCTAAGTGCGGTCACTTCATAGAATTTTTTTCTGAGAATCCATTGCAATGACATATGCAAAATTACCATTTTGTATAAAGTATTATGGAAAAGTTGGGAGATCTTCATTCTTTCCTCAAATATAAATTGAGCGCCCACAGCACCCAGATACTGTTCGAGGCCCTGGGGATGGTGGCATTGATGAAAAAGACACCTTCCCTGCTTTCACAGAGCTCTGGGTGGGGTGGATGGCAGCAGGGCACAGAAAATAAACATATAAGCAAGCAGATAAGAGAATTTCAGATCGCTGTGAGTGACATTACACAGGCGGATGAGCCAGGGACTGGAAGGGCAGGGGCCGATTCTGCTAGCTAGGCAGGCACAGCGTCCTGGAGAAAGCGACACTTGGGATGACCCCAGTGTGATGAGAGGGGCACGTTATGCAAAGAACTCTCAACAGATGCTCACTGAGTGAACGTCTTTACTGACTTTTTGGTTCATCTTTAGATGAGTTTTACACCATGAAGTTGAAAGCAAAATGTTTTCAAATGGCTGATGTAACTCTAAATTCGCATACAAAGGATTTTCATGATCTAAATCAAGTTGTATGTTTGGACATCAGGCAGAATGACAGCTAAATCTGTCAGCTTTTTAAAAGAACTAGACATTTTCAAAAGGAGTAGACTTTCAGTATAAATATAGTACTCAAAATGAGCCGCAGATGTCAATGTGTGGCTTCTCCTTCCTGCCACTGTCCCCAGCTCTCTGATGGCTTCAGCACCCGCCCTGCTGTCTTCCTTTCCAACACTGCCATGGTCATCGTTCTTGGTCACTCACCCCTCCACACGAACATTTAACCAACTATTCCTGTTTCCTCATCTATAAATCTGGACTAACAATTCCTTCCTAGTCACTGAGAACTACTGTAAGAATAATTGTTCCGATTTGTGTGACAATACGGTGCTATCAGAAAGCACTATTTTATTATTTTTCTGGGTTTGTAGAAACTCTTAACGCACTGGTGAGGTAATTTATTAAACGAGTGTGTTGTTGACATTCCTCACTGTTTCCTTCATTAAAAAAAAAAGGCACTTTGTGTTCATCAAATGCATATCTATCGAAGCATTAAGTAAAAACCATTTCCTAGTATCCTTTAAAATGTAGTGTGTGAGTGAATGCGAATGGGAATTATCAGAAGATTTTTGTCTCCTCAACTATGTCATCACTTTGGCTGGCTGTGTCTTCCATGAAAGTGTTTTAGAAAATTTTGATGATTATCAGCCTCTTCAGGAATATGAATTCTTGGGGTTGAAAGATCACAGAGAAAATAATAAAAAAATGCCTGTCTTTGTGTTAAGAATTCTCTGATAGGGCCAGGGCCGGGTGCTCAGTTGGTTAGAGCATTGTGCGGGCTTGTCAAGGTTGTGTGCTTGATCCCTGGTTAGGGCACATGCAAGAATCAATTAATGGTGATGGACAGAGACTTGACTTGGGTAGTAAACAAACAATACAGTGTACAAATGATGGGTTGTAGAATTATGCACCTGAAACCTGTATAATTTTGTTAACCAGTGTCACCCCAATAAATTTAATAAAAAAGTAGAATCAATCAATGAATGCAGAAATAAGTGGAACAACAAATTAGTGTTCCTCCTCCATTCTTATTTTTTCTCTCTAAAATCAATTAAAAACAAAAGAATTCTCTTAAAGGTGGAACTAAGCTGATCGAAGGGTGCCCCCAAATTTTGTTCCATGAATGGCTTATATAAGTTGATTTTAGAGATGGGATGTTCCACTAGTTGAGTGGTAAGGATCTTAGCTACCTTCAGTAGGCCTTGTAAACATGTACTGGTTTAGTGGTTGATATCCTATACAGTGTAATTTGGTCAGGTGACATGAAGTCACTTTTGGTAAAGTCTTTGTCAGAGTTAATAGCAACTTTGTCAAGCAGAGTCAGTGAATTTCTCAGTCCTACTCTCGATTATATCAGAAATTGCTGTGATTTTCTATCAAAAGCTATTTTAAGAACCATTGGTGAAAGGTTCTTGCACAGAGTACCCTTACCCCAAAATTAAACCCCATATCAAACATCGTTGTCGCTTCTTTTCCACTAAAACTCTTTGTATGCTAGGAAACGGGGCCCTGCTCATTTCCAGCCTTTCCAAGCGGGTCTCAGTTTGGGACCTGTAAGCATAAATTCAGGCCGGTTCCTGGATGTGCTGCCGCTAAAGCATCTATGTGTCAACAGCCTTCTAGAAGAGTGGTTCAGTTTCCCCAGAAGAAGTATTCTTTTTAGGGAGAAATTTATGTTGATGATTTTCAAATTATTGGAACTCCTCAGGCAATTTTCCAGCTGGCCGATCCCTATACACTGACTTAAGAACAAGTGCCAATTTTGGAATTTTGGCAGACGCGAGCACGACCTGGTCAACTTCAAGAGGCAGCTCAGGGAGAGATTTCAGCATGCACATTTTAACACAATTACCAGTTTGCTTCTGGATGAAATCCAGCACGTTCTTTTTAATACATGAGGCTCAATATCTTTTAAAAATCACTTTGCCTTTATGTTCTATTCCCGCGAAACTGAAGAGGCTTCTAAGTTAGGAAAAATCTGAAACAAAGTGTTCTTTGATTTATAAATTCTAAAAGTAATTTCTCTGATAGTCTGACATGCTTGTTTACTCTTAGATGTTCAAATATATTTATTCAGGCTATTCACTGCATGTGGGTTTAGAATGCTAATATTCAATGTTTAGAATATTGAAGATGGGGATTATTCTTGCAATATTTATAGAAAATGTGGAGCAGAGGTTAAATATCTACTAATTATAAAACATGATAATTCATATTAAACGTTTCCATTTATTAGGTGATTGTTTTGTATTCTTAGTGGAATTAATTTATTTACAGACTCGGAGTAATTAACTCTTGAGCAGTGTGTAAATACTGTTACAAAGTAATGAGACACAGTCACATGCATGCACCCACACACATGCTCACACACATGCATGACCGAATTTTCACAATGCACATCCAACCTCTGGGGATAGCAAATGTTTATTACCAACAATGATAGAATGTAGGTGAGCTTGAACAATTAAAAATTGCCTGGGAATAGCTTACTGGTTTCAAAGAAAAGGGAGACATGAACAACTTTAGAAAGTGTGACCATGAATAGGTTTTCTAACCTATCCAAGTCTTAGTTTCCACATCTGCAAAAGGAGGGTAGTAATACTCAACCTATATGATAATTATGAGTAGTCATTAAGCACAGTGCCTAACAGATATGTAAGAAATGGGAACACAGATGAAAATCAGCATGGAGTTTGAAGTCCAGCTGTCTTGGGTTTGAATTCTGGCTCTATCTTTTACTAAGTGTATGACCACTGAGCAAATTAATGAACTTGACCTCATCTTCCATCGAGTGTTGGATGAATAAATGAAATAACGTATATAAAGTGTGCAGCCCAGATGTCCATAAATGTTGCTATTATGATTAATAAAACATTACCAGTGTAAGGATTCCCCAAAGGTAAGACGAGGTGGCATCAGCTGGTTCAGTGCCTTTCAATTTGCCTCCTAGGGTGCTTGATTATTGGATGGACACTCTCTCTGTTTTATTTGTTTATGGGTATGTAAAATATATTGCCTTCTCACATGAATTTTCATTGGAAGAACGAGTTGTGTTGCTAGGAGAAGCTTGAAAAACATCCACTTGGTCCAAACTCATTAATTTACAGAAGCAGTAATCAAAGCTCGGGAAGTTAATAATGGACTGGAATTCAGGTCAGCAGAATTCTGACTCCAAGCTATGCTATAGTAGCACAATGTCATTCTCAGTTGCACTTAGTTTCCATCTTAATGAAATGACTTCAGGAATTGAGACAACATCTGCAATATTTTTTCTTCAATTATGTGCTAATCAAAGAGATTTTTCCCCCTAAAATTTCTTTTAAAGAATTATTGAAAAAACATGAAGGAAATATTGTATTACTAGGTTTGCTAGTTTGGGTTGTCCAGAGAAACAGAACCAATGGGAGAGGCATATCTATATCTGTTTCTATCTCTATCTATATATCTATATTTATATATCTATATCTATATCATCTATATATCTATATATCTATATAATCTATATCTATATCTATATCTGCATCTATATCTATCTTTATCTATATCATCTATATATCTATATAATCTATATATCTATATCTATATCTATATCATCTATATCTAAATCTATATATCATTTCTCTATATCATCTATCTATATAGAGTCCAAGGGCCCTGAGAACCAGGAGGAGTAATGAACACTATAAGTTCCAGTCCAGGTCCGAGTCTAAAGGCGGGAGACTTTTAGGCAGGAAAGCAACTTCTCTCTTGATCAGCCTTCTGTTCTGTTCAGGCCTTTGCTGGGTTGGATGGGGTCCACCCTTGTTGGGGAGAGCAATCTGCTTACGTCTGCTGATTAAAATGTTAATCTCATCCAGGATCACCCTCACAAACACACTCACCATAACGTTTAACCTAATATCTGGGCAACTCATGACTCAGTCAAGGTGACACATAAAATAAAAACCATCATACTAGGTAAAATACATTTTTATCACTGATTCCAGTAAGTGTTTTTAAGATGTGAACATAGTCTTCAATATTAGTGTTCACTCATTCTCAATAAATACACATTTTCCTATATACATGAAAGTTTAGTTTTTTTGTATGTTTAAAATAAATTCTCTCCATGGTTAATTCCCTCCCTCACATATAACACTCAGATAGCATTGTCTGAATTTGTTTTATAATAATTAATTGCTTAAATAACTTGTCTATCAAAGTGGTCAGTGGGTGGTCATTATTTTATTATATTTAGAATTATTTTTATGGTGATATTACTTCATGGTGGTTGAAAAGAGTTCACCTAATTTTAAATAGCTTTCTCTTAAGTCTTGGGTTTTATTACTACTTCAGGCCACATTCTTCTAAACATTATAAAGTGCTTATTCTTAGGTAAGAGCAACGTGCAAAGAACCGTCTTTGTATACACAAATACTCTGAAGTAAAGAGGTCAAGTAACTCAAATGAATTTATATTGAATCCAGAAAAAAAAAGCATATCATGAAAACTGTAAGAAATAATATAATGGCAAGGATTTTCTGTGGCCATTCATACATATCAAAACTGTGAATTAATCAGATCATCTGTCTACACTGTCCAACTCCTTAATATTATTATACTGTCCCTGGGCAGAGAAAGGGGGAAAAGCAATACTTTTTTCCCCTCTATTCTGCAATATTTGACAGTTTATGGAATTATAAAAACAATTAGGAAACGTCATTCAATTTCATGTTGACGGTACTTGATAGCAGATTTAATCCCATAGTTGATATATTTTGACACCTATTTATTAAGATGTATATTAAATTTTCCAAAAAATTGAAAAGTATCATGTTAACAGATGCATTTCTGTGGGTTTTAGTAATTGTTTAAATATTGAAATTGTTATTCAATTAAAACTCCACTGAAGTTATGCTATGCTTCTACTTGAGGAAATTATCATTAATTTCCACTTTACCAATTCAGCATTTTTGATTGTTTGACCAGGACTTGGATGAGGTTCACAAAGTTTTGTGAATAGCAAAAATTGCATCATGATATAAACATTAAGGTAATTAATGGAACAAACTTGAAGTAATTTGGAAGCACTTTTCTCTATGTAATGATTTTGCTTAGAAGGATCATCAGTAGGCTATTTCTTCATTTCCTTATGTCTTTAGAACCATTAAACACACTCTCTTTCCTGGACATTCACTTCTTCTAGAGTCTATGGCACCACATTGCTGTCTGCTAACATTAAAAATCTACTCTCACTTCTCAGTGGGAATGCCTACAGCCAAGCTCAGGACCATCTGATTGCATCTCACCTCCACAGCCTGCCTCCTCTGTGGTGGCTTTTGCAGTTTGACCACATAGTACAGCAGGTCCTTGAATAACATCACTTCCTTATAACGTTGATGAAATGCCGTGTATCATATCCTGTAGCCAGTGAGTAGAGCTTCAGTGTTTACTCGCATGCCTGAAGTATAGAGAACTAGTGTCTGGTTCCTTACAGGAGAATTCTCAAGGCAAGAGACTATAGGCAGAACACTTATTTTGCAGCAAAGACAAAGGCAATAAAAAAAGCCTTACGAGCAAACTGCACCTTCATAGTTGGAGAAAGTTGTATAAGTTTTTTCCCTGAGTCAAGTAGACCCAAGTTCCTATATGATATATTCTACACACAGATTACTCTACTCAGAGGAAGGAGTGGAAATTGGAAGAACTATCGATAACTTAAGAGACGCTGATGTTCCCATCTTACAGGCAGAAAGTAGCAGTAATTTGAATCAACTTTTGATGAAAGTGAAAGAAGAAAGTACCAAAGCAGGACTGCATTTTGAACATTAAGGACATCAAGGAGACAAAATCTGACTAAGGGAAAAATTCACAACTTTAACATAGACAATGAAGACATGGAAATTGTTAAAGATTTTGTTTCCCTTGGTTCATTCATCAGTTCAAATGCAGACTGTAGCCAAGAAATCAAGACAAGGCTGAGACTGGAAAGTGCAGCAATGGGAGAAATAGAAAAAATCACCAAGAGCAAAGATGTGTCATTAGAGACCAAGGCTAAGACCATCCATGACCTTGTCTTCCCAATTACTATGCACTGATATGGAAGTTGGACAGTAAATATGTCTGATAGGAAAACAATTGATTTATTTTAATACAGTGTTGGAGGAGAGCTCTACAAGTGAGTCATAGAGCAAATTAAGCCTGAACAATCTTGGAGGCAAAAATTACAAAATTGAAGCTGTTTTGCTTCAGGCACATCATGAGAAGGCAGGGTTCTTTGGAAAAGACAATAATGCTGGAAAAAACAAAAGGCAGCAGGAAAAGAGGAAGACCAAATATGAGCTGGATTGACTCCATAAGGAAGCCATAGGCATAAGTCTACAGGAGCTGAGCAGGGCTGCTGAGGACAGGACATTGTGAATGTCACTCATTCATCGGAGTCTGAGCTGACTCAACAGCACGTAACACACACACCCAGTAGACCCATGAGAGAGAGATATTCAGAGCAGCCCTTGAAAAGGTTTTTGTCTACAAAGGCCACCAGTGGGGGTGAAGTCAGCAGGTGGAGAACAGACCACCAGAAGCCCCAGGGACTGAGAGTTGAAGTTGAAGTTGCTGGAAGACCGAGAGTCATTTTCTGCATCATGGAAACTGCAACTAGAGAATCTAATGGGGGTAATCTCTGAGAATCCCACTAAACATTCCCAAAGAATGAGTCAGTGTTAAATATGTGAATCTCAAAGTACATTGATGATACATGATGACAGTTCCAACCAACCACATAAGCCTGAGGGTAGGAGGTCACTTCCCTTGTTTCTGTCTCCTTAGGCCCTGTCTTGGAGGGACTGGATACTGTGATTTGGGAGTGGGCTCCGTAAAGCAGCTGGCTCAGTGAAGACCTCTCCTCTGCAAGCTTTCCAGTCTGTGGTAGCATGAAGGCAGATGAGAGAAGTCAATTCAGAATTGTCGGCAGTTCAGAATTCTGATTCTTACACTGGATTGGATGTTATGTTTTTAATCCGCACCTGAGGATATCTTTTTATTGATTTTAGATAGAAAAAGAGGAAGGGAGAGAGAGAGAAACATAGATGTGAGAGAGAAACCTAGATCAGTTGCCTCCCATACGTGCCGAGACCGGGGACTGAATCTGAAACCTAGGTCTGTGCCCTGACCGGGAATCGAACCTGCAACCTTCTGGTGTACGGAATGATGCTCCAACCCCCTGAGCCACTGGGCTGGGGCCGGACTGGACATTGTCAATACCAAAAGGAAACTGTTAATATGAATACAATGAGAGGACTATTCATTATTTAAGACCAAAAGCCAAAAGGACTTGTTTCAGGTGTCATCAGGGGCAAGAAAAGAATCAGCTCACAGAGTTGTTTACCAATAAATAAGTCTGGAATCTATGAATTTACAAAGAGCTACTTCCATGCTTTTCCCCACCCACTTTCTTTGGCTGACTTTTAAAATCAACTTTATTAAGGTATAATTTAAATACCAAAAACCCACCTGATTTAAACAGAGAGCTTGAAGTGTTTTTTACAAACGTATACATAGTAAGTACACACCAGGGTAAGAAACATCACGGCCGGGGCTCTGAACATTTCTCTCTCTCCAGAACGTTCCCTGTACCTTTGCCGTTAATTCCTTGCTCCTGCTTCCACTCCAGGCGGCCACCGATCCCTGTGACCATAGATGAGTTTTCCTGCCCTGGAACTCGATAGAAACGGAATGATGAAGCATGCGCTCTTTTGGGTCTTGCTTTTTTGTTCAGCATACTATTTTCCAGATGCACCGGCGCTGGTGCTCGTCTCAGCATCTTCAAGGACTGGGGGGTAATCCACGGCACGAACGCCGCAGTTTGTTCATCCGTTCATCTCTTTATGGACGTTTGCGTTGCATTAATTTTTGGCTCTTATGAATCAGTACCAACAACATTTGTGTACAAATATTTGTTGATATTTCTATTCGTTTATTTTCTGTGGAATTTCTGGGTCATATAATAAGCACACAGTTTTCCAAACAGTTGTGCCGTTTTATATTTCCAACAGCAATATACGAGAGTTCTGGCTGTTCTTTGTTCTTACCAATGCTTTGCATTGTTAGTATCTTCATTTTTGTCAGGTTAGTGGATATGTGTTGATACCTCATTTGGGTCTTAATAGGCATTTTCTCTATAGTTAAAATATTTAGCATCTTTTCATGTGCTTATTGGCCATTCATACATCATCTTTGATAAGGTGACTGTTAAAATCCTTTGCCCAATTTTTTCTTTTAAACTAGGTGGTTTGTCTTATCTCTGAGTTGTGGGAATAACCTACATTTGGGATATAAGTCTTTTGTCAGATATATATATTCTGAATATTTTCTCCCAAACTATGTCATGCTTTTAAATTTTACTAATGAAGATTTTTGAAGAGCAAAGATTTAAATCTTTAAAAAATCCAATGTATCAATTTTTCCTTTTATAATTAGTGCTTTGAGTGTCTTTGTCTACTTGAAAGTGGCAAACAATTTTCCTTTTTTAAAAATTTATTTATGTTAAATTTATTGGGATATTAGTTAATAAGATTATATAGGTTTCAAGTGTACATGTCTATGATGCATGATCTGTATATTGCATTGTGTGCCCTCCCCCAAAGTCAAAGCATCTTTCGTCACCGTATATTTGAACCCCCAATTATACTTTACTACCTCCCCTCTGGTGAGCATCACGCTCTTGTCTGTGTCTGAGTTTCAGTTTTATATCCCACATGTGAGTGAAATCATATGGTCCATAGCTTTTTCTCACTGACTTATTTGGGCGTAATTTTCTCCAGGTCCATCCGTGCTGCTGTAACTGGCAGTATTTCCTCTTTTGTTACGGCTGAGCAGTGTCCATTGTGTGCATGTACATCTTCTTTCTCCAGCCCTCTACAGAGGGACACTTTGGTTGTTCCATGTCTTGGTCACTTTGAATAGTGCTGCAATGAACATAGGGATGCATATATCTTTGTAGATAAATATTTTGAAAATTTTCAGGTAGGTACCCAGAAGGATTGCTGGGTCATATAGTGACTTTATTCTTAATTTTTTGAGGACCCTCCATAATGTTTTCCGTAGTGGCTGTACCAGTCTACATTCCCACTGGCACTGAATGATGGTTTCTTTTTCTCCACAACCTCTCCAGCACTTGTTATTCCCTGTCTTGTTGATAACAGTCATTGTAATAGGGGTGAGGTGGTATGTGATTGTAGTTTTAATTTGCTTTTTCCTAATAGCTAGTGAAGTTATTTTCATATATCTGTTGGCCATTTGTATGTCTTCTTAGAGAAGTGTCTGTTCAGGTCCTCTGCCCATTTTTTAATTGGCTTGTTTGTTTGTTGGTGTTGAGTCGTATGAGTTCTTTATATATTTTGGATATCAACCCCTTGTCAGAGCTGTTGTTTGCAAATATCTCCTGTTAAAATTCTTTTTTTTAAAAAATATATCTTTATTGATTTCAGAGAGAGGAAAGGAGAGGGAGAGAGAGAGAGATAGAAACATCAATGATGAGAGAGTCATTGATCGAGCCCACAACCCGGGCATGTGCCCTGACCAGGAATCGAACCCCGATCGCCTGGATCCTAGGTCGACGCTCAGCCGCTGAGCCACGCCCGGCCGGGGACCTGTTAAAATTCTTAAATAAATTCCATATACTTAGCCTTTACCTTTAGATATACCATATCACTTTTTGCATGTGAAATTTTAGATATGGACGAGATGCCTAGTCCAGTGTCAATTATTCCATCATAGGTGGAAGCAGATGCCCTTTAAGTGCCCTTTTTGCTGCATTTTGAGGGATAGGTGAACTTCAGTGTCTCCATGAATTTTATCGATTTTCCAGGAGTATCTGGTGAATATAGGTGTGCATGTATGTGTGTTTGCCTATAAAAGACATTGGTGAAAGGAACAATGTGTCCGGATTCTCTGATGTGTAAGTAATGAGCTCATATAGGGAAACACTGGGTCATTTGGCTTCACCCAAGGACCAATTTGTTTTACAAGCTGGAAGAAATGTTCCACAGTCCAACTGGGCTGTTGAACTATATGTGTGTACTAGTCAAATAAACCACATATATGTAATGTTATCTCTCTATCTATATGGTTCTATATATAGTTATATTTTTGTTTTCAAAGATCATTCATTTGTGTAAAGTGTATCGATTTGTCTTCACAATCTGTTTGGAGAGATAGGTAGTTCCAGTATGGACCATATTGTGTGATGAGGAAACCAACCCATTATAAAGATTTATACCTCGTACAGAAGTTCATGGAAGGAGAGGAACATTAAAGTTTAAGACTTTACACCAATTTCACTGCTTTTTCTGGAAGAGAAAAAAAATCTTGATTTTAAAAGGAAACATAGGAGAATATTCAGAAGTGGTCAGGAAATGGAGCAACATACGAGAGGATTTTTAGCATCAAGCACAGAGGGACTAACACTTTAATGGGCAGTGGCAACAGGGACTTTTTGAACAATTCACACCAGTTTTTTGGTAAGAAAATGGCAGGATCATCAGGTTATTTTTTGTGCCCTGTGTTAGCGCCCTCTTATGCTTATGGAGACAGCAATTGGAATGGGTGGTGGGAGAGAAGTTTGCTTGTTGGTTTGTTATAATATCAGGTAATTTTGTGGAAGATCTTCACAAAATTCTTTCAACTCTTTTCATATTTCAAAAAGATCTTGCAAGAACAATAATTGCAAGGTACTTTTTTAAAGGATAGTTTGTAGAACACCAAAAAATCGCTGTGTAGTAATTGGGCATAATTCCAAAGGCAATATAAAAACGCATTGCTTTCCCCTATATTTACAAGCACTAATATAGGAAAATATATTAAACCAAATCTTTGGGGACTTAAGTAATATTATGTGTCGTATACTCGATGTTTCAGTAAGTGTTTACAGATTTTTCTGTAGTAGACTTTGATTTTTTTTCTTGCACATTCTGAAGCTTGCTTGATTGTGAATGTGTATGTTAAATTGGGAATTTGATTCATGCTTAACAGGGAGGTTTTATTTTTGATGGCCTTCCTTTTACCTTTCAGGGCACTAAATATTCCTCTACTCTTAGACTACGTCACTTTACAAAGCCTGCAAACCTCAGGGTTGAGAAGAGCTTTTATTTCTTCTTACCAAGCACATATACCTTACATATTGGCATTTTAATGAGGTAACATACTGCTATATTTTCGAGTGAGGGAAGGCAATTTCCTTTTTGGTGGGCGGTTTTCTTTTAAAGATCTGATTTACTTTTTTAACTTGATTCAGTTTTGAAAAGAAATATGACTCAACCCTTCTCATTTTATACATGTGGAATGATCACTGGAAAATTCAGAAGCAGATACAATTATTTCTAGCTTTCAACAAGAAAGACCTTTATTTCTTGGACTATCTTATTTGAACAATAGTTGTAGTTCAGGTTTTTAAGAAATTTTTCTCTTTTAATTAAGAAGATACATCATTCCCTTTGATGTAAATTTTATTCCAAAATTTGAACTATTTAAGAATCATTAGATTTAAATGGGGTTATATGCTCAGCTTTCTATTGTTAAAAATATGAGCGTCCTCGGACTGTGAGCAGGAGTGTTGCTGGTAAAGTAGTTTCACAGGGCAGTGAGCTGTATTGATGGCAATTTTGCAACTTGCGCACCCTGTAAGACATTAAGTCTAGAAAACTATCCCACAGGCCACTTGTTTAAGTATACAGAATTGCTTGTAAAAGAAACGCATTGCAACATTTTGTGCAACATTTAAAAAATGTCAGCCACCTGCACTGAAGCTCCCTGTGGGCAGGGACTCTATCTGATCTGCCTGTGAGTCTGCTATTATGAACGGGGTTGATTTTTGTATGTTGGTCTTGTGTGCTGATTTTTTACTACATCAATAAAAGCCTTTCCTTTACTCTTTTCCTAAATCTTCTTCCCATGCCATGAAATTTTACAATAATTCATAAAATTAATTCAATAATTATTTATTCAAAATATACATGCCCTTTTAACACAATTACCGATATGGAGACATGTCAGGAAAACCATAAAACGCAGCACCCACATTTCCCTGTGAGTTCAGATGTGTGTCTCTGGGCGTGTGCATATTGAGGTATATATATTTGATTACAGAAAGCTCTGGTTTCACATGGACATTCTCATCTTTCTGTGTAAATAAAAATAGTTTTACGTCATTAATTTTAATGGCTGCCTGCTTTACTATATATCACAATTTATTTAATATAGTATAATTTACTTAATTATCAGTTAACATTAAGTTGTTTAAAGTTTATACCCGTCACAAATTAGACTAACATGAACATGGTCCAGCGCATAGCTTTGAGATAACCTTGTGTGGTATCTGTTCAGATGAGAATTCCTGGGAATGATTGTTGGGCCCAAGAAATGCTCAGGTACAATCCCAAGATCCTGTGGAATGTTTAAAATCATTTACCATCCCATCAGCATTACATGAACATTTCAGTTTCCCCGACACCCCGTCCAATGCTGTTTGCTCTTCAGTTTTGAACTATTTCAAATATACCTGGATCAGTCGCTTCTGGGTTTTCCAAGACACCTGCCTTCCTCACTGTCCCCAGTTCAAAGAAGGAAGGAAAGGAAAAACCAGACAGACGACAACTTTTATGCGGGTGTTTTCTTAGACCACAGGATGCAGGCTTTTAAGGGACACAGAGGGGTCTCCTCCGCCTCGCTGTTGATGAGAAAGCCGCTCCTAAAGCAGAGCTGACCAGGAGCTATCATATTTTCTAGTGATACCTCAATTGAAAAAGAACATGACTGACTTCCGGCAGATAAATAATTAGATATTTAAAATTATTAAACCATTTTTCTTGTCTTGGGTGAAAAATCTACCCTTTGAGATTTCTACCAATGAATCAGACTTATTTCAGAGGCAACCCCACTTTTCCCCACTGCCCCTTCCACAGGAGAGCCCTTATGTAGATAAGAGGACATTCGTTGTGTTTCCTGTTAGTTACTCATTTCTGGGAATTGTCTGGCATAATTTTAAAATCATGAGATTCAGTTTCTTTGGGCAGAAGTTTTGGTAAACCATCCCAAACTCTCTGTCATTCCTTTCACTAGGTGTTTCTTATAAGTTTTAGAAGCTGGGCAGTTTTTACATGTAATCTGGATGCACTTAAATAAAATAAGGTAGGAGATCTAAGAGGCAAAACATTAAACGCTTAGCTATAAAAACTTTTCGGGATAACCTGGCTACCTGCAGTTTAGGATGAGAAAGCCAGTCCCCCACCTGTGGAGGACTGCGAGCCGCAAACCACAAAGTGAAGGCGGCCTCCGTCCTGCAGAAGTCTTTCCTTCAGACTTGGGTGCCTTGCATATTATATATCAGCCTCTGAAAAATTTCATCTGTTTATATTTGAAAATGCATATGCAGAGATCAGATTAAACATTAATTCTCCAAATCTCTATTCTTTTTTTTTCTCGAAAACATTTTCCTTAACCTTAGGGATACGGATGAGCTCACCTGAAGTATTCACTGGCTTTGCTCATGTGATTTTATTGGCTCTGGCCTGTAGTTGGTTAATAATTAATAACATTAAAATTATATTCCATTGTGACTAGATGACTAAAGAATAAATAGATGTTTCCATTTCTGCAAAAGCATTTCTAAGATTTTATGTTTTGGTCTTCTAAAAAAAAAAATGTCGGAGCCGTTAATACAAAACATAAATATTTATAAATGCTTAGATTCCTTCCCTAGTTGTAATGCCAGATTTAACCAGGGTTGAATGAATAGTAATCGGAACTATAATAGCCTGTGGCTTTTTGACCTATGTTGTATTATAATTTTTGCTTTTTGGCCAAGACTTCTCTACACCTTGCAGCCTCAATGAAACCTTTTTGGGGGGTTTTATTAAAGTTTAAAACTAGCCAGTAAATATAGCTATTTATATAGCAAGGTAAACGTGAGTGTTGTCATCCAAAGTGGAGCCACTAACTCCCTCGCTCATTTACCTTCCAGTGTCTGCACCGGGCAGGTGATAGTCTCTCTTTCTCTTTGTGAATGATGAATATATTTCATACTGTTTCACATTTTGACACTGCTTCTCATTACCATTTTTCTTTTCATATTATGTAGTTGATGGGAAGTCAATTTTTCCGTGTATGATAGATTCCATCATTTGCTCAGTAATGTATCTCTTGGCAGTGACTATATTACAATAGCACATCCCAGTGGTTCGGACAGAAAGAACGCAGGTTCTAATCTAGACCCGGACCCTGGGTTTATCCACCTGTTTCTCAAATGGACACCTGACTCGTGAAAAATAAATATTCATAGACAGTTCTTATTTTATTTGTTCTCTGTCTCAAGACTCTAACAAAATGGGGAAAAAAATGATCTTTCTTACAAGTGTTTAAATGTATACTATGAGAAATATCTACTACCTTTTCTTTAGTAAATATTATAATGTCCGATAACTTAAACTCTCAGTGTATTTAGTTGTGATCAGAAATTATAAGTATTATTTTTGAACCCCTTACCCTTTCCTTGTGCATGAGTCATAGAATACTTTATATCACGCTTGTTCCTTTTCCACTTTTCGTAATCTTCCATCATAGCCTCTCTTTTCAAAATTATTTGGAAGCTATTTCCATCGTATCAGCTAACTTCTAAAGAAATGTGCTTCTGATAGGAATCCAGCCTGAGCAAGACGCCTTTGTTTGTGTGTCATTGTTTTTGCACGAGCTGGGCATTTATAACTAGGATTGCGAAGCTTGACAAAACCGTCTGACTTTTTCAATTTCATGTAGATTTTAAATCTGCCTGCTGCCTTCCTGCTCTGCTCCACTGTTTTCACCCTCACAAAACAGAGATCTCTTTCAGTTTGAAGCTATTAGTTTTTGTTTGTATTCTTCTGCCCAAATGTAGTATAACCTGAAGGTGTCTTGTTAACTTAAAAACAGTTTTCTTCCCTTCTACAATCCTAATGAAATAGGGACCAATAGGCCTTGAGTAAGTTATATCATTGCCCCTCCCTTGCTTCATGTATAATAGGAGGATTTGATTAAAAAAAAAAAAATGGTTCCTACAACTAAAACTTCTTACTTTGGGGTAAAATACCAAGGAGCCTTATGCTAGATTTATTATGCTTTATATACAGATCCATTCTTTATTTATCAGATTTTTAATAAGGCTTTCCTGAAATATAATGGTCTAGTCTCCAACCTCTAGGTAAAATACGGTAAAAAATAAACATCTCTCTCCCTGGTATGGAGAATTAATTATTATTATGAATTGTAATTATTTTTTAATTTTTAAAAAATTATGATGTTATTTAGAAATTTTTATTGAAAGTTTATGTTTGTACTTGTAGTAGACACATTATTCGTACACTAGACATATTGCATTAACTAGATAATCTGTCTACAGGTGTTCAACGTTGAGAAACACTAGCTTGGGGATTCAAGAGAACATTTAACAAATATTAAAACTTTCCTAAACTTTCCTGTGTCTCAGAAACCATACAATATCTTACAATTACTTGAGAATTATTTTCTGCAATTCATGGAGACGAAATGACCAAGGCAATGATATAAATATCCCAGAATAGCTCATATGTGGATATATTTTGCCTTTGTATATGGTGTTGTGATTGCTATTTTTAACAGCGCAGAATTGATTTTGTAAATGAAATGCATCACAGTAAAAGTGTCTAGTGAATAATTTTAATAACAATTTATGGAGCTATCGTGGGACAAGCAATCCTCTAACACTTATTTGCCCTTGAGATTTAGAAGAAATCGTATTTCTAGTGCTCATAATAAGGAGCTAATTTAACTGAGTTCAACTTAGCTGTGAACAAATGGATTAACAAGTGCCTTATTAAAATTTTAATTTACATTTCATTTATCACATTTAATAGAGTCAACTTTGTTGTTTCAGGATAAGAAAAAGCATTAATTTCCAAGGAGAACTATAGGTACCATTAATTTCTAATGTTTCTTATTGTTGGTTTTCGTAGTTACCATAATTATGTATCCTATGTAAAATGGAAATATAAGATGCATAACATAAAATTGTGCTGTTAAAAACCATGTAATTATTCAACGAATTAAAACCATTTCTGTTTGTATAGCTTATGAATTTTCCTTCCACTATAAGATTATTTAGTTAAGGTAATTGAAGATCTTCGGTCCTTTCAGGATGTAACTTAGGTAGTTACATATTTTTGTGTCTGGAGAAATAGTCTGGATTTCCATCGATAATGTTTTGACTTAGGTCTTTATTATTCACACTATTTTTTCCTTTGTCTCTTAAGTATTTCTGCTGTTTGCAAATTAAAATATTCTGATCATTTTTGTTAGGGAAGAGTAATGCATTTATTGATAATATAAGAAAATGCTATGTAATCATGAAAAAAATTATTCTCTATATAATGTATTTATGATAACACCAATAAGCAAGAGACTGATGAAAAAAGATTGCACTACGCAAGTGTTAACTTTAACAGAAAAAGATACACTTGAGATCATTGTGCATATTAAACCCTTTGACTCAGTTTTGCCCTGAAAGCAAATCAGTTGATTACTTGATTAGGATTGAAAGGATATTTCAAATTTTTAATTTCACTTTTTGATGTCTTTAAAATGGGTTTATAATTATAATCCTTGAATTCTGCTTGTTCTTATGAAATAATTGATGGTTTTGATCCATTTTTATGATGCCAATCATAAGAACTTGATACACTTGAAGACACAACTGGAATCGATCACCTTATAGATTTATGAATAAGGAAAATCGAGAATATATTGAAAGGCCTGTATTCTGTTTCAGAACTGGAATCCTGTCAAGGTATTTTTCAGATTATATCATCAAAATAGTAAAAAGTAACATTTCCTTGACGTGAGACAAGTGATCTAATTTTAATGACAGCTACTGTTAATGTCAGGCACCCAGATATAGTTTATAATGCTTAGTAATTACAGCGATCTTTTTTTTACTAATTATTTCAAGAAAAAGAAGTAAAAGCTTTAAGAATGGGCACAAAAGGCAGCTATATTGGATCTTTTCTGTAAAGCAAATAGCTTTCAAATTATTCCATTAGCTGTCAGCAGAGTACAAAAAGAATTAATCAAAAATGACATCAATTTTAGGGGCCTGCCAAAATCTCATGAGAAAAACAATCCCATCATAAAAAGAGAGAAATTAAGGGTAGTGTCCCTGATTCCATAAAGGGATTTCAGGATTTCAGCACCCACTCCACCAGTTGCACCCACATTTATGTGATAGAAGATTATATGTAAGACATAATGTTAAATTCTTCTAGTGCATTTATTGCAAGAAACTAATTTGTCTAATGTTCTAGTTAAAGCGAGTCAATACATTTCTGTATGTCTTGTTTTTATCTGAGTTTTCCAGTTAATATGTTTGTTAGCTTATTTTTTGATTTTGACTATTTTTTAGCATAATAGTTGAAATTATTAGACTTGTGGAGAATTGTGGAGAATCACAATAGACAACTAAGCTAATATATTACTTGAAAACAAAATGTAAGATAAAGTAGGGAAGGACATATGAAAACAGGTATTTTTGTTGACCCTAAAAGGAAATATCCAAGGCTTTCTTATTTAGTATCACTTATTGTACAGTTGTTTTTGAGGACCTGCTAAAATAATAAGACTTTACTTGGCATGTTCTTAGACTGCATGATGTTTGGGAGTATCTGATCATGGGTAACCCTGTGATATGCACAGGGATGAATATTACTTCTGTTCTTTACTAGACTTAACCAAGGCTCGGAGGGATGAGTTTGCCTAGATAACCTATTAAAGTGGACCAGTGAGACCTAGAAAAGCAGTCTAACTACTCTTCCAGTGCTCTTGCTCCTGCTTTCCTGCTCCTATCTTACTGTGCTCTGTACAAAGCACCACAGAACTCAAACTTTAGTAGAAGGGGAGTGGAAAAACACAACAAAGCTAATTTCCTTCTTTCTAATTGTTTGCTTGGGATACATCAGTGAACAAAACAACCCCCACCCTCCCGTCTTTGCAAAATTTGTAGCATAGCGGAGGAAGACAGAAACTTTATAATAAACACAACAAATAAGTGAACGAATGGACAAGTGAGTTATAAAGAAATAGAGTTTGTTAAGAGATAAGTTCTATAGAAACAAAGAAAATCAGAGCCTAGGCATTAGGGGTGTTGGAGTGGAAGTGTGGGAGACACTGCCCTTGTTAAAGTGTCTGCTTTTGCTCAGGAAAGTGTGTCAGTCTCTACCTGCCTCATTACAATATGTATACTAACTATAAATAATAACCGTTTGAAGAGAAATTGTATAAATATAAATTATACATGCGTGTATACACGTGTGTGTGTGCTCGCCCACGTGTTTGACCTACATTATTCACGGGTTCTGCATTTAGGAATGCATACACTTGCTAAAACTTGTGTGTGACCTCACGTCAGTTCTCATGGGGCAGTTGCAGAAATGCGTGTGCAGAGCAGCAGACGCCCGGTCGCCCGCAGTGCACGCTCCCGGCTGAGGCTGAGCGAGGCGACGCTGCTGACTTGATTCAGCTCCGCTACTGCAAACAAGCGTCCTCTCTGGGTAGTCTATTTAACATCATGCTTGTCACAGCTTTGTCCCTTTTGTTGGTAATTTTGCTGTTTAAAGTGCCCCCAAGCATAATGATGAGATTTTGTATGGTGATCCTAAAAGCAAGAGTTTATGATGTGCCTTGTGGAGAAAAAGGGTGTGTTAGGTTAGCTTCATTCAGGCATGAATTAGTGCTGTTGGCCATGAGCTCAGGTTAACGAATCAACAACATATATTAAATAAGGTGTCTTTAAACGTAAACACACATAAAACAAGGTTATGTACTGATAGAAGTGCTGTGACCAGAGAGGCTCGCAGGAATCAAATCCTATGTTTCCTTTAGGGGAAATAATTCAGTATTTGCTAGTTCAAATTTTAGGGCAATTTTATGGAACTTAACTACTGCATTTAATAATTTATTAAAATTATGTCTTTAATTACAAATATTTCTTTTCTTAAAAAAAATTATTTCAGATTTCAGAGAGAGAGGAAGGGAGAGGGAGAAAGAGAGAGAAACATCAATGTTGAGAGTCATCATTGATCGGCTGCCCCCTGCTGGGGATCGAGCCTGCACCGCTGACAGGAATCGTGCCCTGACAAGAATCGATCCGAGATCTCCTGGATCCTAGGTCGATGCTCAACCTCTGAGCCAAGCCAGCCGGACACAAATAATTCTTGTAGGATTATTTCCCATAGTTATTATATTTGCTAGGTACACACTTTATGCTTAGTGTTATTCTATGTGATATAAGAGCTTAAAAAACATTTTCCTGAGTAATTCTGGTTGAGGTTTCTCAATCTGAACCTGTTTGAAGAGAAGTTATTTTGGAGCTCCTTGAATATGTTACATTATCTAGGATTTTGCCATTTGATATGTGGCTCATTTCCATATGTTATTTACAACAGTATGCTTATTTCTGCATTTTTCTTTCTGATTTTCCTTCCATGCTCCAGCTTGGATATTTTCTATTGACCTGCTTCCAGCTCGCTAATCTTTTCTTATGCTGTATCTAGCGTACTTTAAAATTATTTATTGAATTTATAATTTCAGTTTTTCTTTTTTTTTAGTAGAACTTCACTGGATCCTTTCCTATAGATTCTAATTCTTTTTAAATGGATTTTGTAAGGAGTCTTTGAATATGCAAAATTAAACTAAAAACTGACTATGGGGTAGAAAGTTAAGTCACGTCGTCTGAAACAGTGAGATGACCTGGAAACAGAGAAGTAGAGAGACAAGGAAAGAATCTTGAGGGTAACAGTGTGTCCTGAGGAATATGGTGAAGGCCTGTAGCCCATACAGAAGGTGACCAGTGAGAAATGCTGTGAAAGCTTCATTCCCACCCCCCAACACACCGCTTACCTGATACATTCAGCTAAGACTGCTGCTCCCACATGCCTTTGTGAATTACTTTAGGGGAAATCAAGGGGAAAAAACAGCTCCATTTCACATCTAAAGCACTGAGGTTGGAACAATTGAAAAGTGTGAAAAACAGGTGAGATTAAGTCCAGCAGGACCAGAGGCTCAGACCCAGGAGTTCCCATGAAAACCTAATCCCCTAAAAGTACACAGAAACCTTACATAAGGCATTAACTTTCTATATAATATGGATTGAGCCTCAATAAGCTGATAACAGAATTATAAGTAATTGAAGCAGAAGGTGGGTTTGAAGAGTTTGACCAGAAGGACTGTACTGCATAGAGCCAAGGATGGGTCCAAGAGTAAGAAAAATACCTTAAGGGAAGGTATTCACAAAGGTAGGAGGGTAACCAAGCTGGTGTATCTGGGAGTCAAAGCAGCAGAGTGTCTTCGGAGAAGGGGTGGTAAACAGTGTCATGTATAGTTGTCAAGTAAGGTAAGACGGCCAACATATTTTCTTTTCTTTGGGCCACTTAAATCGCACGTAGTTTCCACAAGAGCGATTTGAGTGAACAGCTGTGGGACTAGAAGCCAGAAAGTGATGGGCTGAAGCAGGAGTTGCAAATAATAATTAAATGCAGCAGGCACTCATTCCTTGCCCAAGAAGCTTTGCAGTAAGGTAAGGAGAGGGTGACAGACAGAGGAGGGTTGTGATGAGCGCTCAGAAAATGTGCTGAGAAAGGGCCAGAAGAGAGGGAGAAATTAAACATACACCAGATACTCCTTAACTCGTGTGTGTGTGTGTGTGCGTGTGTGACAGATTCTTTGATTACCTAACGACATTTCTTCACTTTCAGAAAAATGTATATTACATGTACTCACCAAAGTTTGCATGCCATTTGAGGGAATTAGTGGTGCCCTGCAAAGCGAATTGTTTCTAGGTTAAGAGCCTTTGCACCAAAGAAAAAGAAAAATGAATCCCAGACCAAGGTTCTTGAGGTGGAGGGAGGGACCTGGATGAAGAGTAAGAGTGAGACACGCTGTCTTGGAATTGAAGGAGGCCTCACCCTAACTATTTCTTATAACCCCAAGCACCTTTGGAGACAGAGGAGAGATGGCCCTTACCACACATGCACTGACATTCTGAGGAGCTGAACAAGATTCTAAATCTACTCCGTAGGCAGAGAGAGTCAGCCCTTTCTCTGCGCTTCAAGAGCAGTGTGTGTCTGCCTGTTATATTGTTATCATCGTGTTAATCTTTACAAATTATTATTCGTTCATTCATTCATTCATTTCCTGGCCTTATGCACCTAAAGAAGCAGATGGATGACAAATGCCACATTTTATTGTAATTATTTGCTTCTATCTGACACATACTTGAGAGCAGAGACCCATGTCATATTTTTTACTCAGTTGCTGAAGGTGTACCGAATAAATAAGTTAAATTACTTTTTTAAGTTGCAATGTAGTGAACACCATGAGAAATTTGTTACATGTATTAGTGATTTCTAGAAAACAGCAGAACAGACTCTGAGTAACCCTCATCAGTTGAAACTTCATGCTTACTCTTTAGTATCACCCACGTGAAAATGTAAACAAGAGTATAGACTGATGAATCCCCTGAATCTGAATTCACACTTTTGTATGAATGCAAAACTTTTGCATTAATTAAGAAAAGTGATGATAATAATACTGTCATTTTAAGCGGCACCCTGTGTTACGTAACACTTATATGTAATACACATAAACCTCTGTCTACACATGCCCTTTACATATATATCGTATCTCTCTATATATTCTTGATAATAACCATGCAAGGCAGGCACTACTTTAATTCTTTAGAGGATAGAAAACTGGGGTTGCAGGAGAATAAGTAGCTTGTTTAAAGCCATAGAGCTTGAAACTGGCCGAACACTAATGGACCTAACTGCTAACCTTCCTTGCAGATCCTACTTCCATTATCCCCATGAAACATGCTAAAGGGACAAAGTGTTTTCTCTGATTGGTGCCTGAATCAGAGAAAACCATTGTCATTCTGGAGAATTCTCTCTCATGTCAATTTTATAAGGCAGTCTCATAGAAACTGGAGAGCCTGAGTGAGCGAGCGGCTCTCCTTGAAAACCACAGGGTATGTGATACATTTGGATATGATTATTGTCAAGTTGTCATGTTCAGAGACCCACCCCAATTAAAATGTTACCCAAAATCAATCACAGGTTCTCTTGACCATTTGACTCTAGCAGAAGTATGAAGGGCCTAAGGTTTTATTCTCCTTGGAATCTAACACTTTAGACTGTAGCAGCTTCATGGAGGCAGAAGACATGAGACTCCTGGGTCAGAGACAAAGAACTTTATTGCTCACGGCATAGTAAGTAGCACGAGCTTCGGCATGTTTGTATCAGTTTTCCTTGCCCCTTAGTTCCATGGGTAAGGTGCTCATGGACCTAGATTGATGCCTGTACATGGAGTATGTGTTACAGGAGACTCAGAGGAACACCGAGTTTAGGGGACCTGAATCTTTGTAATGGGAAGTCTGACGAGCCTTTTGCTCTGGAGAGAGACAAATCTCTATCTCTCAAGGTGGTAAGCCAACCTGTCTTTTGCGCTGAAGGGAGACACTATGTCTCCCAAGGATGTTTGTTATACAATCATCCTTGAAAAGATAGTCTGGAACAAAGGGTAGTTAGTAGCTTGAGGCAAAGGGCAGTCATTGCTTCACTTCACAAGACTTGCAGAAATGTGAGAAACCTGTGGAGAGTTCTCCTCCAACAGGCTCTAAAAATTTATTTTTTTTGCAAACATTGGAAATTTTGTTGGGAACATGTTCATTTTAATTGCTTAGCATTAGTCATCACCCTTGCTTAGAAACATGCATTTTGATCTTATTATGCTGTGGGTATGATTATCGTATGAATCATAAATGATGGTATGATATATCACCACCTTAAAGTAGGAGCAACCCCTATTTCTCTTAAATTACATATAATTATTCTTGGGAAATTGTATTGAAAGACTAATTTTACATTGGTGTGTCACTTAATTACACATCAGTAGTGACATGAAAAATTCAAAATATTCTATAAAGCTCCTCCAAAAAAAATAATACAGTCAAGACATTTTTTATTCCAGTATTACCAAAATCAAGAGTTTATGGATCATCAAGTTTCTTATACATAAATCCAGGTTGCTGTTATTCCAACTGAGTAACCAGGCCTTGCTGAAGCTTCCCATTTCTCGATTGGGAAAGTGGTGGGAGCCCCGAGGGTCTGTGGGTCACTCTGCCCCAGGCCCTGCTCAGGCGTAGTTCCTGAAGCTCATTTCTTCCTTTCAGGGAGCTCCCACGGCTTAGCCTGCTTTCTTCCTTTCTTAGTTCCTAATGCTCATCCATTCTATTCCTTGGCTTTAAAAATTTTTAATTCAAGTCTGATTGCAGAATGTAAAGCAATTTCCCTTAGTCCCTTCTTTCTAATGACTTTGGAAAACAAGCACAGAGATGCTTTTCTATTGGAGGGTTTTAATGATAATCACCATGGAGAAAGTAGTAGTGGGATGAACTAGATAATTTAAATAAGGGACATACAAAGTCACAGATCTCTGGCAAACTTTTTAGTGTGTAAGAATTCTTCCAGGGCTGCCCATTTTCTACAAGGTGAAGTCCAAACACCTTAGCCATGAGAGTCAGCCTGTCACTGTATCCCTCCGTCACTGTGTATCCTTGCCTCACTCATCACCGTGGGGCTGTTTCTGGTCAAGGTCTCCCTCATCCGCGTGTGTCCCTGTCTTTATGTCTTTATGGATGCCTTTTCCTCTTGTATTTGCCCCAGTAGAATCAGGGTGACGCCCCCCAGACCATGCCTTGACCAGTCTCTTGGTCCTTAGCGGAATGGACTGCTCTGGTCCCAATGCAGAGAACTTGCCAACCCCCACCCCTTGATCTCTGCTATGCTTTCCCTCTCCCTCCTTGCAAAAAGGTCTGCCTGCCCTGAGGTAGGGGGATGGGCTTTGCAACGAGAGTCTCCCATCTCCTTGCGATGCCAGCAATGGAATACACCTCTTTCCCTTTTTTCACCAGCACCAGTCTCATGAATTTGGCTTTTGTGGCCACAGGTAGCCAAACCTTGGTTCTGATGACAATTTTATTTTTAAGGTGCCCTTTAGCCAATCCACCTTAGGCACTGTGCTGGCCTCCACGTGTACCCCTCTTATCCGCCCTCAGTCTCCTCTCTTCTCCCCTGCCTCTCAAGAACTCACCAAAGCTTTCTCCGGGGAACCCACATTTACCTCCCTGATGTCGAATACAGCGACATTGTGTCCTGTGCCTCCAGCTTTTATCCCCTGCCCGATTGGCTCGGCAAATTATCTCCTCAACAAATGTGCCTGCCCGGGAAGAATTATGATGCCAAGTGTTAAGATACATACACAGTGTGTTGGTGGAGGACATATGTCTCTTTTATAAACAATGAAAAACAGGGAAAAGCACAAAGAATAAAGATCATCTCTGATCTTACAATTTCCAGATAAAGTAGGACATTTTTAACCTGCCGGCATGTCCCATTCTTTTTTTTCTATGGCTTATTTTACACATTGACATATGCAGATACAACAAAATGGAACAATGCTTAGCAAATTCACTGATCACTTGTTTCATTCACTTCAATTTAACATGTTTTTCTACATCACTATTTATACCATTAACTGTGAGAGTATGGCACAGCTCATCAGTCCCCTGTTGCATATTGGATTCTAAATTTTTGCTAATGTACACAACACTCTAACATGCATTCTCAAATGTATACCTTTGCTCCACATGTGTCCACAATGATTTTTAAAGATAAATTCCTAGAAGCGAGATAGCTACATGAAAAGATATTTGTCGCTGCTCTGAATAGTTGCTGCTAAGGACTTTTCCGGCAGCCCCGCTAGAGATAGGCTACCTTTTGTTTAATGGGGCCATGTCCTCTAGCCCAAGGGCGCTCCAGCCGCCCTGGCAGAGGGAGTCTGAGCCAAAGTTATTTATTGTGGTCAAAAAGAGGTTAGAACTTCAATGTGAATCCTGTTTTTTTTGATGACCTAGGGACAGGGACAAGGCACTTTTTCATGCATGTCTACTACTCACCATGTATATAAATTCTCCTAGACACAGACGGCTTCTCCCACCCTGTCTGAAAATGCACACGCACAGCGGTTCCCGCTGGACACTGCGGTGCCCGCAGAAGATGTTGCCGTTGCTCTCAAGCAGTTCGAAGAGCTCTTTTAGCTTAAAGTTTAATTTGATTTTAAGATACCTTTTGCTTTCTGAACATTTTCGAAGTGTTGCAAAAATCACCCTTTCTTCCAGGGACAAACCTAAAAGTGAATTTATACGTAGAAATGTAGAGAGGGGTTTGTGTGAAGTGTTGCTAGATGATATTGTTGCAGTGTCTGTAAGGATCTTCAGAGGAGTAAAATATTTCCTGTTGTGCCAAGTGCCTTGTAGTTAGTTGTCAGTGGGATGCAATTAAGCCAATAGAGCCTTCCTTTACTCCTCTGGGTTAATAATGTTACGTTATCCTGGGTTACTCGGTAGTAAAAAAATATTTCAGGTCTGGACCAACTGGGACAGAAATTATCATACTTCATTAGCCTATTTTCAGCTCAACTTTTCAACAAACATAGCTTTCATTGCTCATAATTTTTTCTAAGGCCTAATGGAACAATATCACCCTTATGTAGTATGGTCTGACATTTTGTAGGGAAAGTGATTTCTAGATCTTCCCCGGAACGTATTTTATTCTTCTCTTGTGTTTTGTCTTTCAGCTCAAATCATAAATTCGCACAGAAGCGGTTATTTCTACCTTAAATACAGCCCTAATATATTGTTGACGCTAAGACATATTAAATAATGATTATAACAATAAAAATTTAGTCCCATGGAAACATTATTAAATTTTCCTCTATCTTAGATTGCATGCCATCCTCCTGGTAATATGTGGTAGCTGGGTGATTTATGTGATCTCAGAATTTTAAAATATTTCTGACTTTATAGCCTTTTTGTGCTACTTTTTCAGCATTTTCTAACTCTACAGATTAAGTTTCTTCAATTTTTCTACCTAAAGACTGATATGAAATGCTTTTCAACATCTTAGCCATTTCCCAGTTATAATAAATTTCATGTAGGTCTATTTTTTTCTCAATTAACTTTTCCTCAATACGGAGTGTTTGTAAAATTCCATCTTGTTGTTCATTCTTATGGCTAGTACTTTATCCTGCTTTATCTTTTCCCCTTTAAATTTAAATTAATGCTATGTGTTTGTGCTTTTCTCTTCACTTATATTTATTTCTAGTTTCCATTCACAGTTTTGGGCTTACTATTCTTGATTTTCTATCAATTGTTTCTTTTTGCTTTGTCATAGAAAGTGAATGTAGTGTTTTTAAAAGTTTTACACTTATGATACAATTTAAGATACTTAGTCATTACCCAAACTTCTGTCTTGGTTATAACCTGTCTGTGGATTGCCCAACTCCCTGGTGCTTCTCCTTCATAGTCACTGAGTAGAACATTCTTAAGCTGTGCAAGACGTAACTGTATTAAAAAACAAGACAACAGGCCCCAAATGGACCTATTGTCCATTTTAAGCCCAAGGTCACCAAACTGAGAATTACAGTTTCAGCTCCCCCAGAAATGGAATCTTCCACCAGCCAGTCAGGTCATGGCCTGATGGCACCTGCCATCCCTCCAGGACAGTAGTCGCTGCCCCCGGCCCACTTTCTTTGCTCCTTTCTACCTGCTGGAGTGGACCCTGCCCAGTCAGAATCAAATGATTGATATGCCCCCCTTTACCATCTGACGCCTGCTCCCCTGTTTCCCCCTTTCTAGTCTCGGGATCCAACGCGAACTTGGTGGAGTGGGCAGAGCTGGTCCCCAGGGCTGCGGTCGGGGTGCCTGGGGAGAGCTCTTGGGGAGCCAGGGGGAGTCTGGCCTCGCCTGGGGACCGGACATGGGGTACGAGTCAGCTGGCTCTGTATTAAATCTATATTTGGCTACCACGAAGGTTGAGGCCAAATGCCATCGTTGCAGAATGCCTGGGATACAAGAGTAGGTTTGAAACCTTACCAAGATTAAAAATATACATATGTGAATATTAAGCATTTATATTTCAAGGTTCCCATTTTTATAATCTGGCATTACAATTTGGAAACACTGCAGCCCCTGGGTTGCTCCTGCAGGCCCTGTGCTGCACGTTAGTAAACAGACGCTTTACTGATACCGCTGGGGATGCAAGACAGGAATCCTGAAAAACTTATGAACTAAACAAATTAAATATCTAAAAACAGTAATAAAGTTTTCTCAGGTCACTTGCTTTCATGCTATGAATGCTAATACAGAAATAGTTGGACAAAGATTAGACACATATCTGTGCTTTGTTACTTGGCTTTATATTTTTAAAATTTTCATAAACACTGTGGACTGAAAAGAACATAATCTTCCCCCCAGGGTTATCGAAGTCATTCTCTTAATATCTTTACTGCCTTTTAAACTGTTCTTTTAACTTTTCAAAATAAAAAATAACATGGTTTCACTTAAAATGAAGAGCTTTCTAAGTGCTCATCAATTATCATGCCACTTTATTCCAGCAACGAAATCTGCACAGTTGTGTCTCACCTGATTGATAGAGTTTCAACATATAAAAACTACACATTCAGTGCAAAGGCTATCTCGAAGGTGTGCCTCTACAGGGTGGGGCAAAGTGGGTTTACAGTTATTCATATGGAAAATAATACAAGAATTAATAAAGAACAGTACAAAAATAAACTTTCAAGTACTCACACTGTAAATCTACTTGTGCCCCACCCTGTACATGAAACTAAATATTTAGATATTAACCAAAATCTAAAAATCATGCTTTGTACTCCTCACAGTTTAATTACCGAATGCCTAAATGGTAACCCACTGTAACTGTATTGTCACTGATCATGCACAGTTTCTGTGTCACCAGAGCTGATCCTGAAGTACACATTTGGCCTAAGATGAAAGCTTGGTGTCAACTTTGCCTGAATAATGGGCCGAAGCTAACCGTCACTGTTTCCCCTTTCATTATAGAAACTAGAGGTTTGTCTTGTGGCTAGTAGGGTATTTTGTCAGCCTCACCAATGGTTGTAATTTTTAATGACAAATTGTTTTCTCATATATATCTTCTTACCATGTGTTTTAGTTTTTTAATGTAGCAAGCTTTATTCACTTTGATTTTAAAGAGGGGACTGAAAATCTTTTCTTCAATAGAACTAAGTATATATAACAAAACTTTCAAAAGAAAATACTTTCCTTTTCTGGTTTTGTTAATTAATATAAACTCTTTTCAAACACACATGTTAGAGAATTAACCTCTCATTTAGAATGAAAAGTTCTCAGCCAGTTACAGAACACAGAAGGGAGGGAGGTATGTATGTATGTATATATGTATGCATGTATTCATTTATTAATGTATTCATTTAGGCCGTAATTTGCATGTTGGCCCTGGATGCCTTGAACTTAATCATTTTTTAAATTGCAGGCATACTGACCTTTTGTAATCTGAAGTTCAATAATTTTTAAAATTATGTTTAATCGTGTATGTAACTTCTTAATCATTACAAAGATTCCTTGATTTTTCTAAAATTAAATTTATTGTATTTGCTCAAAATTTCATGGACAGATTCTAAGATCTACTTTTGAATTCTAGAAACTGCACATTTAAAAAATGTATAAAATTTCTTATGTTCCTTGAAAGCTCTACTACTCCTATGACAAGAACCTATATTTATCATTTCTAGTACTATCAAGGTTACATTGATGGTCAGTTGGACCACCAGAAAGAGATAGGGAGCAATGATAGCCTTCAAGTTCAATATTTAATAGTCACCACCATGCTAGCTAATTAACTGACTCTCTGAGGGAAGATGTTATATAGATTTCTGTGACAAATAAATAAAGTGAGATTCTGTGACTAAGCATTGACTTGACAGAAATTCAAGACAAATTCATCTATCTCTACAAATTGACAAGTATCTGAAGCAATCTAATCAATTCAATGCTGATAAAGAAGAATGGGGAAAGGCCAGATGGCTATCAACTACAATGTCAATAGTATTGGCTGTCTAATGAACAAGAAGCAAAAGAACTGCATTCATTTCTTTATAAATGGAGATAATTGCACTGGGTGTTGAAAATGAAGAGATAAGTTTAGACATTGTTAGGGGTAGGCATTGTGAAAGTGAAATGGAAAGCAGGAAGTAGTAGATGTTAAGCAATAGTAACATCAGAAGTTCAAGCAGAGTCCAGGAGTCAGCTAAAGTCACAGTTTCTCATATCAAAGAGAAATAGACACCAAGGTATGGGTTTTAGTCCAAACTCACGGTGTATTGGCTGTGTATTGCGATAGAATGACGAATTTATTTTATATTAGCATATGAACTTAGACAGCATAGGGATGATTGTAATATAAATCTATCAGTTGGGGTTTACTCATAGAAGTAAATTGTAGAAGTCAATAGATGTACCAAAAAATGATGGCCAGTGTGGGGTAAAATAGAATAAAAAAAGATACAATATTACCCAATATTATCAATAGCTTTCACAACTTATCTACAATAATTCTTTAAATATACATAAGGTGACCAAATTGATATTGATCCTTTTTATCACAGTCATATAAACTATATTTCAGTTTATACCTAGTTGATTTTGAATGGATGCATATTTGTTTAGAAAAATATTCTTTCTATATTTAATAAAGACATTATGTCTTTCCTAATACATTATTATCATTCTATGTAGTGGAGCATAGCATTTCCTTATTGTCTTTTTAATAAACATACTTTTTAATTGGGTCAGGGTTATAAATACCACTTCCAGTGTTTTAATTCAAGACAGTTAAAAGGGGCCTATATATGGCCTTAGTGTCCTTACAAATCTTTGTATAGAAAAATCCCAGAGACCCCTATACTCTTAAGCAAAGGGCGGTATCACTACATGGTAGGGTTACTATACAATTTATTGCCCAGATGGAGACGCTTTTGAAAGTGAATGGGAGTACTATTAATAATTATCCCTGGACAACAGGCATAAGCCACAACTGTCCTGGGCAAACCAGACGTATGGCCGCCCTCTTTCATGGAGAAAGTGCAGTGATGTATGAACAGGATCTTTCATGACCAGAATGGAATGTGGTTTGGGATATTTTCTAAAGTATCTTGTGTTGTTTATACGTAAGTTCCATTTCCTCACAGCTAGGCTGCTACAGAGCTTTGTAGACAAACACACTTATTTTCTTCCCATTTTGAAAGAAGTATAAGCCATCATATATCTTAGATGCTGTTTGGATGTTGAGGATAATTCGAAGATGGGCTGTATTGCAGCGTTGATGGTTATTGTCACTCCATGTACTTATGCTCTCTTGATATTCATGATGAGATGAGAGCTTCTGAAGAGCTATGGTGTGTCTGCTGTTTTCCAGATTTATTTTAACACTTTCTTAATATGATTTCAGTTATAAATTTATTAGTTTCTTATTTTAATGAATTATTAAAAGAGAAAGTAATCTTTTAAAATGTTATTCTCATGTTGTGACCAAATGAAACATATAAAGGAAATGTATATTCTCTGTCAAGGGGTATGTCTATTAAATCGATTATGATGCAGTTCTTCTATGACTAGATCTACATTTTGTCTCTTAGATCTGTCAAATTCTGAGCTATACTGAAGTCTCGCACCCTACTTTATTCAACACTTTAATTTCACTGTCAATAATTTTTGTTCTATACCTTTAAACTACCATATTGTTGATAGATGATATGAACGTATTATTGGTATGTGTGTGTGTATGTAAGGCTGCTTATATCTTCTTCACGAATTGTGACTTTTATCATTACACAATGCCACTCTTGCTCCTTTTGGGTTCTTTTAACCTTATAATCCACCTCATCAGATATCCATTCTTGCTTTCTTTTATTTGCATTTGTCTGGTATCTCTTTGTCTGTTCTTTTATTTTAAGTCATTTTTAAATTGCTGAATTTTATTCATGTGTATCAATCAAGATGAAAAAACTACGTTTCAGTAACAAATCAACCCTGACATTTTGGGGACTTAAACAGAAACAGTGTTGTTGTTTTTCTCTCTCACTAAGTCCAATTAAGGTTTTTGTTTGTCTGTTTTCCAACTCAGTTGCCCTCCTGTGATTTCAATAATCCAGGCTGTTTCCATCTGTGGTTCTGTCCTCTCAACTTGAGGGGCCAGAGTTCACTGTGGCAGGAGAAGAGAAAGCTGGGTCCCTGCTCCCTTAGTAAGTTGTTTGGCTCACAGCCCATTGGCTAGAATTAGTCATGTGACTCACTGACCAGCAAGAGGCCTGGGAACGCAATCTCCATTCCCCCCAAAATACAAGAACCTAATGCTGCTGAATACTTTTAGTCGCTATGAATATGTGGTTTATTTTGCAAATAAAGCACATCTATTTTTTGAAGAAGTTACATAGATTTTCTGTCTTTTATGAAAGAAGTTCATTCTGCTCACACGTAGTAAAGTGAATATGTTTGAGCTTATTAAGCTGTTTTGTTTCCTTTCCTTACTGTTTCTTGTTGATGAAGTTGGCATTCTCCCTTCTTTTTATCCTCTGCGTCCCTCTACCCTCTACCCTTCTCTCTCTCTCTCCCTCTCTGACATATTTACTACGAATAGTTGAAAACATGATACCAACTTGTTCCTCCACAAAGTTTTGTTGGGTGCATTAGTTTGCTCGGCCTGCTGTCACAGAGGAGCAGAAACCGGGCGGCTTAAGCAACAGAGGTGCATCCCCTCACGGCTCTGGAGGCCATAGCCTGGGATGAAGGCGGGGGCAGAGTGGGCTCCTTCTGAGGCCCTGAGGGAGCCTCTGTCCCCTCCTCTGTCCCCTCCTGTTCTGCAGGCTCAGCTCCTGGTGGTGGCTGGAGTCCTTGGCGTCCGTGTTCGCTCTCTGCTGTGCTCTCCCCAGGCCCTCCCCTGTTTACACGTCCGTGTCAACATTCCCTTTTTATAAGGACATCAGTTATTTTGGATTAGGGGCCCACCCCATAAGTATGACCTCATCTTAACTAGTTACATCTGCAATAACACTATTTCTGAAAAGAGTTACATTGTGGGGGTTAGGACTTCAACACATGAAATTTGGAAAAACACTCTTTAACTCGTAACACTTGGTTTCCACATGTTTTATTTCCCTGTTTTCCCCAACCACACAAATAAACTAAGCTCTATATAAAACTTTTACTTTCTCTCTTTGCTGCCGCCTGCGATTGCTGTCTTTGCCTGGGAGAGATCAGTGCTTTTTATCGCATATCCTTTATCACTCTGAATGCTTAATTAGTATTTGTATTATACCTTCTCAGTCTACCAGCCTACCCTTTACCCATTTAGATTTAACATTTGATGTAAAATATGGATGGACATAATCATGTGTATCATATACATATAATTATACATGTCAAAGTTCGCTCACCACTGTTCGTTTATGTTTCACTGTTCCTAAGACCAGTGCCTCTAACTGGGTTCATTTGTAAATTGGTTAGATTTTTTTGCCTGCATTTTCTCTAGGTGGAGTTTGTAGATGTGTACTATGAATTCTTGTATAGCCTCAGACATTTTACTTTTATCCCAAAGATGAGTGACATGTTGATTAGTGTTACTTGTAGTCTTTTCTACTGGAAGTTTCTGTACTTGCTATTATTTCATCTGGTAGCCTCCAAATGCCAGAGAAAAAGGCTGGGGTCATTCATATATATTATTTTCAATTGAATACATTTCGGGTTTCTTCTTGTCAGCTTGGAAAATTTTCTCTTTACCCTTAGATTTGGAAATGCTGTTGCTATATGCCTAAGAGGTTACCTGTTCTATATACAGTCTAGAAATTAGTGAGCCTGTCAGTGTCTAGACCCAGGGAATTCTTCAGCTCAGAGAAATTTTCTTCAATGGCTATTTTAGGCTGCTGCATTTCTCATTTCTTTTTCCCCCCTCTGAATTTCTGGGGTTTTTTGTTTTTTAAAAAAATATATCTGTATTGATTTCAGAGAGAGGAAAGGAGAGGGAGAGAGAGAGAGATGGAAACATCAATGATGAGGGAGTCATTGGTCAAGCCCACAACCAGGCATGTGCCCTGACTGGGAATCGAACCCCGATCGCCTGGATCCCAGGTCGACGCTCAACCGCTGAGCCACACCCGGCCGGGCTCTGTTGTTTTAATGTATGGGCATGTTTTGTGTAGGTCTTACTTAGCCTACTAATAGTGATGGTCTGATCTAGGATGGCCTGGGACACTCACTTGGGCCCCTAGGACTTGTGAGAGCCCAGAGTCAGTGTGCCTGGAGCAGTTCTTACTATGATTGTAAGAAGCACCTCCCCAACAAACACCAGGAAACTTTGAAAAAGAAAGATTATTCCCAGCAAATTCTGAAGGATATAGAGCACATGCAGTTGTCACACAGGGAGGTCTGCAGGGAAGAGAGAAATAGGGAGAGAGAGAGAACATGGGAAGTTCTGTCTTTATTGGGGTAGGATGGCACCATGAGCATATTTCATATCTTTACATATTATTTGAAAATGTATTTTAAAATATATTATTTCTTTGTATGCATTTAACCAAACCTATTTAGCCATTTTCCTATTGTTTCCAAATTTTCACTAGTTCAAAGAACACTGAGATTGACATCTTTACATTCTATAACTCTCTTTTTCAAATTTTGCTTACGTATAGGAAACCAGCTTGAGCTTGCCTAAGGCCAAAGTGGGAGGGGGGCGGTAGAAGAATTTATTGGAAGATTGTGGGGCATCTAACATTCATAAAGTTAAAGTTAAAATAATGGCTATCATTTTTTAACCTGTCAACTTGAAATTGCTTCTTTTCCTAAATTATAATATTTATTGTTGGCCAGGGTGTGATGAAAGAGACAACCTCAGTCAGTGTTGGGTGTGGGGGTGGGGTTGGGGGAGAGATGCTCATAAATGGGTTTTCTGCAAAAAAAAAAAAATACTGGCAATATTTTGAAGGGGATTAAAAATACTCTTTGACCGAGTAATTTTATGTTACTAGTCTATTCTAATGGAAGTAAGCAGATGGACTAAAATATTTCTATGTAACAAATTATAGTGAATGTGGGGAGAGAGTAGTCTTTTTAGTACTATCCATTCATACGGAACTGCCCATTGTGCTACAGGGAGGCTTTCAGCCTCCAGAAAATGCCTGCATGTCCTTTCCTCCCCGACACAGCTTAGTTGCCCAAGGTGGGTATCCAATGGAGACAGGGTCAGAGATTTCCCAAGGATTTGCAATATTGAAATTAGAGGCATGCTGAATGGCACTGCTGGCAGCAGAATCATATTAATAACAACACGCTGAGTGGTAAGGTCCATGGGATCCTTCCACCAAGGCCTGTCTGGGTTCTATGGCCCCCAAAACTTAGTTGAGGTTCAACATTATTTCATTAGCTGTTTATCTTCTTTTCTTTTTATTCTTTACAATGTTTATTCATGTCCTTTGCTCATATAAAATAATATGTCCACCTTTAAAAATGCCTTTAATTTGTAAGAACAGAAGCAAACAAAAATTGGAGATTTAGATTTATATCTCCACGTCATCCATAGCCATGGACTTTCAAATTATTCAAATATGTTGATGGTGATGGTAGAAGCTTGTTATTCTGATTCTTTAATTTCCTTAGTAGATGTTTACAGTCCCGTTAGAGACATCAATTGCCACAGGCCAGAAAGTGTTCTCTTGTTAATTCCTTTTGTTTTATTAGGAAAGACGTGACTACATTATAGAGTAGCAACAGCAATAGCTGACACCTACATACTGCTTTAGATGCAGCAACTCATACTCAGAACTTATGATGTGCACACTATGGTTTTCATTACCACGTCTTACAAATGAGCAAACTGAGGAACAGAGGGGTTAAGCGATGTGACGAAAGTCATATGGTTAGTAAATGGCACGGCTAGGATTTGACTCTCATCAGTGTAGCACCAGAGCCCAGACTCTTAATTCCTGTGCCATAGGGTTTCTCACAATAAAATATATTTTCTTATGTACAGAAGTTCTATACTTTATATACCTAACATCTTATTAAGCATAGTTTAGTACAATGACAATTAAAGAGAAAACCAGTCAATATATTTTCTCTTTGAGAATATAAATATTAGTATTTTATAATTAAATTTCAAAAGTTATCATTTGCTGAGGAGTTTTATTTTCCGGGCTAAAGATATGTATGAGGCAGTGTGGTTGAGCAAATAAATGTCCAGATTCTTCTTAACAATGTGATTTTTGACAAGTCACTTAGACATTAAAATCAAATGTATTACCTGCCCAATAAATATACCTGCCTATGTTTTCTTAAGTTGTTGAAGATACCAGATATTTCATGAAAAGATTTTGTAATTTATGATATCTTGTAAAATTTAAGTTGGGATTATTATTAATGCATTTTGTACCATCATGGAGGAAATTACGTATTTTTATTGATTTGGAAAAAAGGTTTTAATATTGATTTTAAGATAAGCAAGATCACCTCTACTGGGAAATGACTCAGAAATCTCATGTGAGGACTAGAGGAAAAGAGTTAGGGGTCAACACAAACGTGGGAAAGAAAAATATGGTTCTTATGCACTCTGCTCATCAGAAAGTGTTGAAAAGTCATTCGTTGGATGTAAAAGAAACAACAATGTCAGAAAATTGTACATGCTGCCCATATTTTCAGGCCAGTTTGGGATCCATATGCATAAATGCTGACAGAAGATTTCACTTAGATTAGAATCTTTTATGACACGTGAAACCTTGCTTGGCTTAGGAATAAATTAAGAGAAAATACTTTTGAGAATGTTTTAATAGATTAAAAATATATACTAATTACCTATTCTGTTCCAGTATCTGTGGTGTATATTAATTTTAAGAAACTTTTTCTACCTCCAAATTTCCATCTGTTTTTTTTTAGAATGTACCAGATGCTCTTCAGGTGGGACCCTCTTGACCACCATCTGTTTGAATTTCTCTCTTCCTCCTGAGGTCCCTTTTGCTTTTCTCACTGGCTATTCACACAGGCCTTAAAAATCCAGGTGCCACTTGATTTTGTAATTATTTTCCTGGATCCTCGCTCTGCTGATCCATAGACTACCATCAATTCCATTCACATAGGAGGCCCTGGAAATATGTGGCCCTAGCTCCACACTCCCATCTTCCTATCTGTCTTCTTCTTACATCTCTGCACATTCCAAGGGCACCTTAAGCTCAACGTGTCTCGATGGAACTCATTACCAGTTTCACACGCGTCTGGGGCTCTCCGCATTTCCTGTTGTTGATAATCGCACCACGGAATCATCTGAATTCAAAAGCTTGCCATTGTCTCAGGTCCTCCTCTACTCCTCAGATGCCATATCCATACCCCAGCTCTATTCCCCTCTTTGAAAATATCTCAAAGCTCATCTCCAGCTCTAGGCCACTGTGAGTTTGGGTCCCAGTCCTCTTTCATCTTACAGGAACCAAAAAGAGATTTGGCATTTTGTCTTTGCCACAGTCCCCATCCACACTGTCACTAGAGTGATTTTTCTAAAACCTAGTGTTGATCTGTTAGTTTCTTCATTTCAAAAACCCCCATTGATTTTCAGCTGGAGGGAGGGTGCAGTCTCCCTGAGGCTCTTCATCTAGATGTTTCTGCCCACTTCACCCACTTCCACTCCCCCTGACGCCAGCCTCGCCTGGCATGTGCATATAGTACCACTGATTCCCTTCCTCCCTGAAGCTGCCTGGCACCTTTCTATATGATCTTCCTGCCTGAGATTTCTCTGTCCCAGGCCCACACTCGGTAACTCACATTTGCTCATTAAGACTTGGTTCAAATGTCATTTTATGGGTGATTTTTCTGCAGCCGGGTACTTTCTCAATTCAGCTACTACAACACTTTGAAAATGACACTAGTAGTAGGCTGTTTTTCTTCTAATTATTATTTGTTTATGTATTTTTTTCTGCTCTTCTAGCAATTAGACTTTTGAGTATATCAAACCCTCTCTTTCTTCTCTACTTTGTCTCTCTTTCATTTTACTCATTAGTGTTCACCAGTAGATGTTCAGTAAATGCTGGTTTAATAGAAATAAGTGAAAGAAAGAGGAAAGCAGTGTATTGTGAATGACGAAAGGACCATCCAATTGTGGTTAAATATATTTGTAATATGTGATATAATTCCTCCCTGCAAGGAAAATATTAATGCATTTTGCTCAATTTCTCTCTTTTCCCTTTTTATTTGATAGAATTACATTTATTTTTTTTCTGTGTGTGGAAATTTTTATTAAAATTTCAGCATTTAAAGAAAAAAAAGGAAAAGAAATGTGTGAATACATTGAGATTAATGTATATTTTGAGAATAGTTTGCAATAAACATTCTTAATTAATTCATCATATACTTAAATACCCAGTTATTGTACTGATGGAAACCATGCAGATGATAAACTATGGGAGACATTGTTTTAAGTGATCCAGGATGTGTTTTATTTATTTGCTAAAGACTTTTTTTGCCTAAAACTTTAATCAAACAGATGATCCATATTTTTTGTTGAAAAGAAAAAAATTCAAATTTCTCTTGCCTGTGCTCTGTATAGTCTACAATAAATTCTTGGGCATAATCTAAATGTCCTGATGACATGCTAATTGCATTCTAAAAATAGTTTTCACAATTTAGAACTTTACTTCTAAAGATCCAACAACATCCTTAATGGTGGTTTATTATTTTTTCAAACATCGTAGAAAACAATTCTTTTATTTTTCCGAATTAGTCCCATTTCATTCTTATTGACTTTTTGTCAGCAAGATTCTCCCTGGTCTTTTAATTTGCACTTCACATAGACATCACCTTCAGTCACCCTTGCTCTCCCACTTGAACATAAGAGTTCAACAAATTCAAAATGTAAGATTTGACAGGCAGCTGATAGATAATTATTTGCAGTTATGGAAGTTACTTAATTACAAATCTATTTCTAGGCAGGCACAGTGTTGAATAATGAGAATTTGACATCAAATGAACTAGGCTGAAGAATCAACCTGCCATATACCAGTGCTCATTTCACCTCTCTGAGCCTCAGTATCTTCCTCTGTCGAGTAGACATTTCACAGAGCTTATTTAAATACAATTACATTTTTTTTTAAATAATAAAGCTCTATATACTTTAATCTTTTTTTACCTTTACAGTATTACTACCAAGATGTAGATTGTTATCCTAACAAAGTCACATGTACATGTTTTTGGGTTTCCTAATGTATACTTAAAAAGAAAGAAATATGGACTATATAGACTTGAAGACATGTAGTCCGTAACTTATAGTAAGTTCCACTAAAAAGTGACCCACTGGGGAAACCAGTGTGGAGGAAATGATCTTATGCAATATCTTACCTACATCAATGCATAGTCAACGAGCATTTATTGAATACTTAGCTTTGTGTGTAAAATATTCTGTACTGAGTGACTTGCAGAATATAAGATTTACTGACACAGGTGGATCCTTGTCTTCTGGAAATGTTCGATTCCATAAATGACTCCTGATCCATTGATTATTTGAATCATTAATTCAACAGTAACATTTCCTCATCCAGCATTTACCTGACATGCACTTGAATGAGTGTTTAATTTCAGTCGAATGACCAGTACTTTGAATATATCTAAACTGTGCTTTTCAGTACAGTTAAGCAATTATAAAACAATAATAATAGAAATGTAACTATTAAGATAAAATGCAATAGAAGCCTTTCTGGTAATTTGCAGTAGAGACGTTCTTTGAGGCACTTAGGCAATTGGTAGCAATTGTTTCTGAACTCCCATCTATTTTTCCCATAGTAAGGAATTTTGTTTGAAAAATGTGTGTCTATTTAACACCCCCCGGTTTTTTAGAATCTAGGGTTGCATTACATGATCTCTGATGAGACACAGTGATGAGAAAGCTATGGTCCATGTCCTCAAGGAGTTAAAGCATGTACACAAACACATACACTATAACACAGTGGTGCAAGTGCCCTTCTGAGCATTTCACACAGAACTTGAAAAGTTTAAGCTTGAAGTTAGCAAAAACTGGAATGGCTATAGCACAGTAGGTAAGAGCAGAGTCTGAACTGCAACTTTAAGTCCAAGTCCTACCAGTTACCATCTTGCTTGCAGTGTTGACTCTCCCAATTCACCAGATTCCTCTTTGGCAAAATTTATATTAGTACCTTCCTCATAGGGTAGTTTGTAAGAATTAAATGACTCACTATGGGAAAGAGCCTAGAATAGTTTCTAAAATATGCTATCAGTTCAAAATAGATGTGAGCTTTATAAAATTGACCTTCTATTACTTTTTATCATTGTGACTTTAAAAAAAAGTTACTTAGCTTCATTTCTGAGTCCCATTTTCTTAACTTGTAAAATAGAAGTGAGAATATCTCATTGGTGGACTGAGTCATAAATTAAAAATGTAATGAATGTGTTTAATAAAGACAAAAATGGTAGCTGCTATTATAAATAAAGGTCCATAAACTATATATAAATCAAGGGGGGGATTTGGCTTTCTTCTTTCCACCTGTTTAAAAAATATATGCTTTTATTGATTTTAGAGAGAGAGGAATGAAGAAAGATAGAGCAATAAGAACATTGATGAGAGAGAAACATCCATCAGCTGTCTCTTGCACACCCTCTAATGGGGATCAAGCCCGAAACTTGGGCATGTGCCCTGACAGGGAATCAAACTGGTGATCTCATGGTTCATGGGTTGACACTCAACTACTGAACCACACTGGCCAGGCTCTTCTTTCCACCTTTTAAATATCTGCCCCTGACTCCCAGCTCGTAGACTGTTGTGATAGGGGCATAGCAGAAGTTATATACTCTGGTTCTATTCTTGACAATGTACTTACAAAATAGATTGACTGACCAATGCTTGGCAAAAGGTAAATATGGCAGAGTCCCTTGCCTTTAAGAAACTCACAGTAGTGGGTCAAGCCAGTTACATTCCTCTATGTAGCCCAGAGGAAGCAAAGGAGGTCATATTTGACTTGAGTCATGGAAGATGGGTCAGGGCAATGTGAACAAAGATGAAACCCCAAAGGCAATGTGTTTTGAGAGAATACTAAAGCATTCAGTTTATCCCCCATAAAATCTGAGGTTGAGTTGATCAATGGAAGCCATGCAGCAAAGGATCTAAATGCATTCAAGACATGGACCTTGATTCCACAGACACATGAAGCCAGTAATGATCTCGCTACTGGCGCTGCTGAGCAAACCTGGGTCAAGAAGGACACTTCTAGAAAAGTCACCTTCTCAGCTTATTGGTCCTGGAGACAAACTGACCCAATCCTTTTGTATTATATTACATTACAAGTCAAAGGAAGTGCTCTGAACTTCATAAGCAATGGGAGGAATCCTCCCTCCACACTAAGTCCCTTAAGCATCATCAGTTGTTGTGAGGGCTAGAAATACCATAATAAGGCCCCAAAGTATAAAAGCTGACCACTGAGTTAGGGAAAAGTGATTTGGGGTTAAGGCCCCAAAGTATAAAAGCTGACCACCGAGTTAGGGAAAAGTGATTTGGGGTTAGACTCATACTCTGTGCTTCAGCAGCTCAGTGGTGGGCATATACGGTGTGGCCAAGGATTGAAAGAGAAATGCCATGACATTTATGAACTATTTTGCCCACCCACTCACCTCCAGGCCACAAGGACCTGCGGTGATTCTATTTCACCATTTAACTAAAAATACTGCTCTGTGGGAGCTTATCTCTTAACATACAAGACACTTTCCAAATGTTTACATGACTTTACAATGTTTAGCAGCATTAGGTATTCAGTTGCCAAATACATGCAGTTTATTGTAACGCTGTGAAGCCAGCCCCTAAACTCTAGCAAAACATATTCTCATTAGCTGCCATTGCCTTCATCAAACATCTAACCTCCCAGCAGGGCTCCAGCTCCCTAGGCAGGCCCATCATCAGCCCCCCACTTCGAGCAAGTGCCTAAACACCAGCTGTCAGCGGCGCTTTCAATCCAGCTGTCAAGCCAGGTGTGGCAGGCGCAGCGCGGCTCTGATGTTAATGATGGATTAATTAAGGCGCAGGGCGGGTGCGGTGCAGCCTGGTGCGCGCTGCGGGCGCCTCCAGGGTGCTCCTCAGGGACTTCCTCTCTGCTTGCCAACAGGTCTCTACACTCCACTTCAAAAGCAAACAATCAGCTTATCTGAATTAAAAACAAAGACGCCCCTGACTAATTCACCAGAGCTGTGATCTCCACCGAGGAAGCAGAGCGCTTGCTCCACAGGTCACGCCAGGAGGTGGGGGTGCCCTTTCTCTCCTGGCTTTGCCCAGTAGACTAATCTGTGGGTACAGTGATTACTCGTCACGTCGCGAACCAGTGATGTGTTAGGATATGCATAGCTCTGAAGATAATAGGACTTTGCTGCATTGAAATGTTTCCTGTAAACTTTCTTTCCTTTTTTTTTTTAAATTTTTGCAGGATGACCCTGTTGACAATCTTGTTGGTGGTTGGAGTTGTGTCCCCTCCATGCTGATTGCCTCTTCTCATCAGTTAAGCTCGTCTTTCAAGACACCCTGTGTGTCTTTTGGCTACAGAATTTTAAGGTACAGCCTCCGTTTGCCCACTTGCCGTGTCCTACCTGTTAACTCATTGCTCAGGACTTGGGGACTTGTTATCACCCAACGGCTCAAATGCTTTGATCCCGGTGTACATGCCATTGCATCTTGGATGAAAAATGCAGGCTTCCATTTTTCAGATGGAAAGACAGCCGTAATAATTACAGTTCATTGAGCACCTCGTCTATGCCGGACTCTAATGTTCATAATGTTCATAATTTCTTTATTAACCCATTCATAGAAGAAATTACAGTTTAGAGAGAGCAAGTAGCTTGCCCAGGGTTGTCTTGCTCAGAACCAAGCAAGGAATGCATTTGGAGAAGGTGGGTGGTGAAGAATCGTGAGTGAGTGATTAGGGAGGGACGTGGGGAGCCGAAGGAAACAAAGCTAGGGTGGGGACATCGGAGGCTCAGGTCACAATGCCTCATAGGAAACCATAGGAAATAGCGCCCCGCACAGGACTTCTGGGTGGGGAGGTGGGACGGGGCGGACTGAGGAAAGCCACGAGGAGGGCTTTGAACTTGACATAATTCTCCTCACGAAGAACTGGTGAAAAGGCCAATCTTTTCTTTTTCAGAAGATAATGGCAATCAGGAGGAGGCACTGAGGTGAGTGTCTGTAAGGGAACAGCATTAAGAGCTGTACCACGAAGGCATCAGCCTCGCCCCTGCGGACATCCGAGAGCGGGGTGAGCAGTGCACCCCCCGGCCCTCGGCCTGCTCGGGAAGCCCGGCCGGGAGACTCAGGCGACTCGCACAGGAGCACCTGCCTCTTCCTAACAAACAGCCACCTCTCAGTGCCTGTCCCACACTGTTTTAAGTTCTTGATAAGTATTAATTCAGTTAACCCTCACATCAAGCCTATGAGGTCCACACAGTGAAGGGGAGGAACCTGGTGACGAATCCACAGATTTGCTATCTTGGCAAAAGAATAAGGTGGTATTTTAGATATTTTATTTGTTAGTGGCTGTAGTTTTCCACCCAGTAACATTTATAATGCAAATTTAGATTTTGTATCCATCATTGATAATAAGTTGTCATTTTTGTCTGAGAATACTCTGAAGAGGTGTAGGAGAATTCTAGAGATTGCATTTTTTTTACAGAAGTTTAACATTTGAGGAATGACAATTAGATCATATTATATCCTGATACCAGGGAAATATTTTATACACTACCTTACAAGTTCTCGCCAGAAAAATAAATCCTGAATGGCTTGAATGTGCACTACTGTCAAATGGATTTAAAATGGAGTGAAGGGACCCCAAGCAAAGGGTAATGATAGCAATAAGAATGATAGATCACAATGCACTGGGTTAGGAATGGGGCACGCAGTTGGCTGCTTTTATTTAAGATGCCTTGGTAATGTTAAAGCTGCAAAAGGCATTAATAAATGACATGTAGTGTCGTAATCTGAGATCTTTTTGCAGACATCTTGGTACTTTCTCAATGTAATTCTATGTTGCTATTATTATTTACTTAAAGAATTAAAATATCACATCAATTAACCTGCATGATATCTCCAGTATCGCAAATATTTCAAGAACTCTCATTGGTTGTTTATTTTTATACAAGCCGGGACCACTTACTTGCCAAAGTATGAATACATTCTTAGTTTTCAAGGTGAGGAAAAAAGAGAAATCTAAACAGAATTTAGTTTCAGCCAATAATAGTATTTTTTTGCAACATTAGTACCACTGGAATTCCCCAGGTAGAGTCATAAGTTAGAGCCATAACATGGGAGCCATAAGTCCCATGATAACCAGCTTGTGCATAGCTTAAAATAGTCATAACAGACACATAAAAATAAATTTAAAAGCAAAAGTAAATTTATTTTTAAAAGAGATTGACTCTAAAATAATATTAGTGTGTGTATGCAAATTGTCTTAGCTCTGACTTCGTGATTTGTAACGGTACTCAGCTTGACAATGTTTACACTTGTTAATGACTTCCCTTATGAGTGATAATTGATCTACTTAATTACCATATTAAATCCTTGATCATGTGCCATTAGGTTGGATGTAATAAGTGATCTGTGTGATTTTTAGTGTAATGAACTAATTAGACTAATTAAAATCAATATGTGTGCCGATATTATACTTCGAATCCAAATGCTCCTTCTTACTGTGCTGGCTTAAAATCATCAGCTCAGTAGAAGGGATCTAATGCTGATTTATGAGCACTTGAGGACCACGAGGCAGAATAAATTGCTTGTGGTAGTCGGGACAGCATTAGTGAAGGCTAAGATACTAAGTGCATTTGTAAGGTCAGCAGTAAGGGTGTACTTACACATGTAGTTATATGGCACCTTAAACCTCCTCTTAATATATCAGAACATCCCAGAAAAATTATTTGGTTTAAATGCCAGCGCAACGACTCTGCACTTGTTCACAAGTAACACCGCAAAATTACAAGCAAGTCTACAATGCAATGAAAATATGCATATGTAGTTTAATAAATGCTTTTCAACAATTGATTTATTTTCTGTTTGAAGGAAACACATTCTAAAGTAGAGGTTAAAGAGATATCAATGCATAAGTCTTCAACTTTAAATCATCCATTTTTCATTCAGAAATCTATAGAAATTATTAATGATAATTTTAGAGAACCTATGGATACATTCTTCAAAACTAAGCTCCTATGTCCCTTCTTGGAAGAAGCCTTCCCTGACTCTCAAGGTTATAACATATCCTTCACTTCAATGCTCACCCAAATGCTTCTTCATTCTTCCTTTTCATTATTGACTAGCATTTTAATTGCATGCTTGATTGATTGGTGGTGATTGGACTTTTGGACTATTAAACTGCATAGGGACAGGGACCACACCTCTATTTCTTCCCTCTAACGCAGCGCACGGCACACAGAAAGCAAAATCTATTTGTTTAATTTTCTTTTAAATGCATGTAAGATTATTTGCTATTTTTAAAGTTTATGTACATTTTAGATTATTCTCACGGTAGCTAAATATTATGATATGTGAAAGTTTGACTTTGGGAGCAACCACAGTGACTTGACTCTGAGGCAACATAAAGGAGACTGAGTCAGAAGGCATTTTGTCCAGTCCATTCAGTTCCTAGCGCCTATTTTTTCTTCTTCACATTTCCCATGGTTTCCACTCCTCATACATTCATTTATTCAAAAATAATCACATATTTATTGAGAATTTATGTGAGACACTATCCTTGGTACTTTGATAAGGCCATGGGGTTCTGCCCAGCCAGCGTGGCTCAGCAGTTGAGCATCAACCCATGAACCAAAAGGTCACTGGTTGGATTCTGGGTCAGGGCACATGCCCGGGTTGTGGGCTCCATCCCTGGTAGGGGTCATGCAGGAGGCAGCTGATCAATAACTCTCATCATTGATGTTTCTCTCTCTCTCTCCTCCCTTCCTCTGTCTGAAATCAATAAAAACATATTTTTTTTAAAAAAAGACTATGGGGTCTTGGTCCAAAACTCTTCTCATCTAGGAAGAAAGATAAGACATGCATAAATAACTCTAATCTACATGATAAGAGATACATTTTAGAGAGGCTCAATTTTAAATTAAAATTTAAAGTGGGGCCAATAACTTCTAAGGGTAATTTGGGAAGGCTTTGTAATGGTGGTGGCATCCAAATTGAACTTTGGTGCCTGGAAAGAGATCTTTGTCCCGCTGGCATGGGAACTAAGCATGCTCGAGAGAGTGAGAAGCGTAATAAATCTGCTTACTTTAAAATAAGGTGAACTACGGGATCCCAACTAACTGGATGGATGGCACCAGCAGTCTAAATATAGATTATTCCTTCCTATTGCTTTCAAATACTTGGAAGAATTGTGAATTTTATAAAGTGATAACTAATAAAGATTATATGTAATTTTTTTAAATTAAGTATATGTGTAAGTCATATTACAGGTTGTTGAGAACTTCTAACATATAATGAGAATCTTATGGAACACTGATTTCAAGCCATAGATTCTAATTATATTTTATCAGATAAAAAACATGCACTGGATTTTTTCCTTGGTGGTGGAGGGGAGGGATAAATGGTATTGATAGATACATTAAAAGAGTCTTGTAAGGAATGCTCTTAAATCTTAGGTGAAACCCTAATATCTAACATAGACAATCGTGGACCTCCTCTCATTGCAACTAGGATCAATCCATTCTCTTGTCCTTGTTTTCATTTCTTAAAACAGAGTCTAAAGGCTATTTCTGCTCAACACAGAATGAAAGCACATGTGCAGGTCGTTCTATTAAAGTTATGAGGCATGGGATTAGCTGTGAGCACTGGCCATTCCAGGTGAGCACTCACAGAAGTATTATTAATTATTATTATTAGTAGTAGTAGTAATAATATTATCCTCACACGGAGCTTCAGGAGAAGACTGAGTATGCACTTGTGACATTGTCGGGCTTTATGGTTTTAGGCAAATAGCTTCCAGTTGAAGTTTTGAGCTAAGCAATAGCTAAGTTCCCCTTCTCCCCCCTAGTTATATTGTTTTATTATTCCACCAGCAATAATATTTTATTCCTCATGGAAATGATCAAATTATAAAAAAACATTTTTAATAGAATAATCCTCTAGTGGAATTAAACAATGTGACAAAATGAAATCGTTTTCATGAAACAAATAAAATAGAAATGAAATTCAGGTATTTTGGGGGAATAACGTTTTGGGTAGAGAGGCTCTCACATAGACACGAGCTGCAGAGAATCTGTCTTCTTAGAGTCAGAACTAATGTTCTTACAGGAGTCTTGTTTCTTTACGCTCCTTAGTAACCCTTAATAACCCCCACCAGGTCCCTAAACTGCCTCTCTTCCTGTGACTGTGTGTCTATATCTGTGTCTCTACTGACCTCCTGTCCCTCAGTTGATGCATTTCTAGGCTGAAAAGGAAAGATTGTGTAAACAAGATGTTTTGATTTATCTGTCAATACTTACCTTATTTTTCTAAATAGGCATATATTTAAATCTAAATGTATTAACCAAAGAGCTGCTATGCCTATATGCATAGCCCATGGACACGGACAATAGTGCGGCCAAGGCCTGGGGTGGGGCGGGGGCTGGGTGGAGGGGTACAAAGAGGGAAAAATGGGGGACTTCTGTAATGCTGTCAACAATAAAAATAAATTTTAAAATGTAGTTCTTTGGTAAAGAATCTATCATTTATTTGCCCTATTAAGTCTTCAAGGAACAGAAGCTACATTATATCTGTTTATACATTTAAGGCCTGTATATATCATCATATTTTTATAGCTGTTCACTAAGTGTCCCTGGTTCATTTTTCCAGGCTGTCTAGAGGTCTTTGACTTTTAATAGTTGCTGAGAAAAATAGATGACTGTGTGCTTTGCTTCTTTGAGGCCAGTCCCTATCATTTGAGTCCAATAAATGAAAACAGGCTTCATTGACAAAACAGCAGCAACACTGTTTCATGATGCCAATGGACCTTTTCCTTCTTTCCTCGTGTGGCTGGGCGGAGGCAGGTCCCTGCAGGTGGTGTTACATTAGAAAGGGCACTGGCCTTCGGTTGTGACCTCGGGCTGGTCTTAGCTCTGCTGTGCTGTAGCGTGTGAGGCAATGCTGTTCATTGAAAAGCAAGGATGATAGCACCTTTTGTGTTTTAGCATATTGTAGAGATTGTGTGAAATACTATATGTAAAGGCAATTCAAAACTCCAAAACACTATAAAAATTAAGATTTATGATTAATTCCTACAACTAATGAATTTCACGTGTATATTTAAACTTTTGACAAAATACAAATTTCATATTGGTAGGATATGAAAGATGAAAGTTGAAAATTACAATCTGTGTACCAAGGAGTGTAGGTAATTAATAAGCCTTTGACTGTAAAAGAGAGTTGAATAGTGGAAAAGCAACCAAAACAGGAGTGCCAGAAAAAAATATGTTATCTTATTTCTGATTGAGGTTGAAAGATATGACTTGAATTAGCTCTATGTTTATGAGTTTAAACATGTTCAACATCTAATATCTAATGTATTTACGTCCAAAGTAACCTTTTGTGAATTATTTTAAATCAATGACATAAAACAGAATTACCACATTGTAGTTATACATTTTTCTAGGAAATCAAATATAGCTACATAAATTGAATATGAATAACTATTCAACATTCTAATAGAGATAGTAAAATTGCACAATTTTATTACACCTACATATAATTTAACTTTGAACGGGCAAGTGTTATTTTCAGTTTGTTCAACAAAATAATCAAAAGAATTTTAGCTATGCCCACAATATCAATTTAATAAATATCTCATTTTTCAGTATCAGAACTTCTACAGATGTGAAGGAGCATTTTAATATTATAGACAGTGCATCCTTCCTATGGCATTCTATACCCAACATGCAGCTGAGACTGAGAGGTCTGCCAGTTGAACACCTACACTGAATTTGGTAGCTTCCTGATTTTAGTGTTATTTTCCAAGAGAGGAATTCAAACCACAAACACATTTTGTTGTTATGCTTAATGTATTGTTTGTGAATTTTAAGAGCAGGTTTATTTTTTATGAGTTTTTGTACTTATTTTAATTCATAAATATCCTTCTCGTCTCATTTGTATGCTGTGAAATTTTGGGAATTTTTGAAACACCGATTTTCAAGTATATCGACAGTCATGTCACTCTCAGGAGCTTTTCTTGATGGCCCCCCTGCAGAACTTGACTACGACCCTCTCGTGTCATGTGACACTAGGTCCCATCTCTGTTCTAACCATTATGAACAATTTTTACACTTGTGTGCATCACTGTCTCTCCATATTAGATTGTAAGTTTATTGAGGGTGTGGCTATATCTCATGTTCCTCACTACTCCTGGTATCTAGGTTTGGGCCTGCCATTTGCTAGTTTCTCAAATAATGTCTTCTGAAAAAAAATAATGAAATAAGAAATAATATTTAAAAGATTTTATTTGGTTTGCTGCTCTGAAAAACAATACCAGCTAAGAAAGAATTCCAGCTTTCTAGAAACGTCTTCTGAGAAACACCAAATTCTTCATGTGTGATAGCAACAGAGTCATTTCATATATTGACTCTAATGTGTCTGTAACCTGCCACCTGCTTCTTTATATATAAAAGTCACTGAATATGTGTAATAGAAACTTCCAAGAACTGTTATAACACTCAAAGAAGAATCTCACTGAGAAAGTGTTTTATAACAGAAAAATGCTATAGAAATGTAGGACTTAGTAGAAATAATTCGTAGAAGTTATAGCAATGATATTATCACTGCCCTTATTAATAGTATTGGTTTATTCTGGTGAAACATTCAACGCTCAAACTAGCCAGGCTTCCTATCACCAGGGGCAAAATCTTATTTGTTCTCAGCTTCATACCTGGAATGCCTACTATCTCCTTGCTCATATTCCTCTCTGTAGCATGAAACAAGCTTGTATCAGATCCATCCCTGGAATCCTTTCGTACAGACTCCCCAGGGTATTGGCTGTTTTCTGATAATAGCAACCTAAACGTTTGTTTCAGTTTGTTCAGATTGTTAAATTGTACTGCACGTGTTAGCTTGGGCATGTCACCCAAGTAGGCCAACTGCACTTTAAAGTCTTAGGAGGAATAATTTGAGCTGATTAATCTTTGTGTTTTAGATTTGTTCCATTGTTTCTGTCACCTAGTTCCCTAAACTGTCCCTATTTTCCAAGTCAGTGCTTCATCTTAAAGAAAATACTTCTCATGTACTGTGAACCATTCCATAGCTTTCTGATAAATCTCCTCTTGGTACAAGCTCACTTCGGTCATGTATGACAGAAAACCCCTAACTGAGACTTGGTCTGTAGATCTGTTAGTATTACGATTATTATAACTAATTAGAGGGAGTGGTTGGCATGTGCATGATTTTAACTCGTTTTGAATACTCAGGATTTTACATTGTTTTTTTTCTCCTGTATATGTGCATACTTATGTAATACTGAATGAATAATTTATCAATAAATGGTATCTGGTTGAAGTATAAATAGCAGAAACATGAATTTTAAATTTTATGGCATATTTCCTGTGGTACTTAAGTTATAATATCCACCTGCGTTCATGCTGTTAGAGGGAATGACTCCAAATAGCATAATTGAAGGGAGATTACTTTCACACTTTCCATGTTTAATAACAAGCAGACACAAAATTGTTGTTTCCTAACGTCAAAAATCAGCATTAGGGGTTTATGATCCAGTCCTCCTGGGTAGAGAAATAACTTAAATTTCCAACTGATTCCTGGTAAGATCACTAATGTCTTTTAGCCACAAAATTAATACAGCATTCAGGTCAGCATTCTGAGGCTGTTTTCTAATGAAAATTATATGTCCTTGTGATTTTCCTCTCTCGACTTCATTTTAGTTCTGCGTTTCTTCTGGATAATGCTGTCGTCTCTTTTAGACCACTGCCTAGGTGTGTATGAGGGTGGAGGAAAACAAATTATCTCCCATAAATTACATTTATCCACACAGACAACAAAAGACACAAAAGTAATACTTTTCTCCCTAAGTGTGAGTTCTAAAAACAAAGCGAACATTTGTCGGAGGATTAGATAGACGATGTTTTGCGCCCCTTTCAACGAGCTGAGTTGGGAATGTTAGAAATTTTTGTTCTCTCTTTAAAAACACACGTTCAAATACATCGCTCAGCTTCTGGAGAACTTGGTGACAAGTTCAGCGATCTTGTCTGTTGGCCGTGCCGTTTTTATGCTTGTACGGAATGATAGCCATCTTGTGTTTATTTATGTTATGATTATTAGCATCATTATTTTAAATTCACGTCGGGCCGCCTGCAGACCTGCCTTTGATTGGGACAGTGTGACAACAGGTAATGGAGACAATAGCAATGAAACAGCCATCATCGCCGCCGGGCCGGCGGGCCGGGCCTCCGCTCCGCTCTCCAGCCTCCCTCAGCTGGGAAGTTTTGACATCTGCTGGTTTGGGACATGGCTGAGCAGCTGTCAGCAGTGGGGTGGCTGCTTTCAGCGGCAGTTGGCGGGATGGCAGGGTGCCAGCTTGTACCATCTGTGTGCCTGACATTTCATTCTAATTAACAGTAGGGTTAATTGTTCTGGCAGGCTCAAATGTAGTGTCTAACATTACCCAAGGGAAACATGTACAAGTGGCGGAGTGGCAGGGAGCTGGGGACAGCATCACTAACAAACCCATCGAGGGAAAAGTGGTTAACAACTCCCGATGATTTTACTAGCTGGCCACATGCAATAAGGCGCCGGGGTTTTTTATTCTGATGAATTATGCCAAGGCCGTAATGATGCAGAAGGAGTGGGGCTCAGAGAGGCTGAGGCTGCCGCCTTAGGGCAATTGCGAGGGAACAATTTGCATGTTATTACTGCATATTCATACCTAATTGTGTTAGGCTTCGCTAATAGAGCAGAATGACAGTAAGAAAAATCGGGCGACCGCTCCAGACGCAACAAAGCCAGTGTTTTTTCTTCCTACACTGCGAGCGCTGAATGATCATTTAGACGTTTAGTTGCTCAATATGACAAGTCTACCATTTGTTAGCTTGACATATTATAATTTATAAAGCAGTATTCTAATTTTACTTTTAGTTTATTCTCCTCGTTTTATACAATATTCATGATAGCGATTTGGATGGGGGATACTCAGAGCTGTTGTGAACAGTTGGGATTCAAATAAAACTATATTTTGTATGAAGCATTACCATTGTTTTATGATGTATTAATTTTAATGTTTAAATAGCTTTTTCATATGTTAATAGCACATAAACCAAGAATTGATGAGAAATCCTTATTATGGCGGGGCTCATTCACATTGCCTTAGTTAATGTCTCAACGTTTCCATTGTACAAAGGTCTATTTTTAGTGTGGCTTGGACAAAGACATTGTCAGGTGGTACAGAGCCAAAAGCCTGCTGTTTTAGAGAAGCAACCATGTGCAGATTCACTGAACTTGGTATCCGAGTCTATCTTCTAAGTAGATAATATTCTTAAGAAATCTCAAGCGCAGTGGTACACTTTTTATCTCAGCCCACAATGCCTTTTGAAATCTTTTTATGGAAGCTCAGAGAAGACAATGAATTGCAAAATGTAGCTTTAGAAATCTACATTTAAAAACTGGAAAGATCTATTTTCATTCTAATTTTATTTCTTTTAGATTTGTAAGGCCATAGCCATATATCCTCAAGTTGCTTCAATCTCACATTTAAATATCCATCCATTTCAAATTATGAACCAGCTCACACACTGTAGTGCTTGCTCTGAGTTCAAAAAAGTTGTAGATAAACTTAATGAATTGGGGAAAACTTTTCAGAGGCTTTTTTGGCTAAATCACAGCACAATAAAACTTTTAAATTTATTTCTTATTTTTCCAATGTTTAATATATTTAGTTCATAGTTTATTCTAAGCTTTTATTATAATGAAGTGCTCAATATAAGTCAAAACATTGGCCCATGTTAGTTTGCTTTGTGTATGTGTGCTTTTTTTTTTTTTTAAAAAACACAACTATTTTCCAAAATAAATGTGGTTAGTTAAATAATATATAGTGTAAAATCTTTCCCAACTTGTATTTAAATTTCAAACCATGGAATTTTATAAATACTACTTATTTGCAGCTTAACTATGTAGTAAAATATTAGAGGACTGTAATTCAAACAGCATATGATACGCCTCAGTTCATTTTCGAGGCCTTAAAATGTTGGCTATTGGCTGGTAATTTCATGGCTTTGGACATAGAATTTAGTCCCCCACATAAGTTATGTTCTATATTTGAACATTTCTGAGTTAGAGGGTAAAGAGAGACTTTTGTTAAGTACATGAGTCATCTCTCAGCCAAGAATATACTTTGTTGCCCTCAGTGTGTTTTCGTCAAAGTTTTTTTTATATACTTTTTTACAGAGTGAAGGTTAATACATCATTTTGGAAACTTATTCTAATATATCATCCAAATTTAAGCAATTATAAAACACCTTAGTTGAAATCCAAGCCTAATAAGATTTCATAGAATATAAATCTAACTGTTCTTTCCAAATATATCATGTTGCATCAGACTGTTGTTCTTTTTCTAAGTCTAACTTTTGAAGTGAAAAAAAGCAGAATATTGCTGAATGAAAATAGAAAAGAAAAACAACAAAAAGAAAAACCAAGCAAACAGAAAACCCCAGAGGACTAAGTTTGACCTGTCTTATGCAGGGTTCTATGATCTAGCAGCATACGCTTCAGGATCACAGAAATAAAATTAACTGTATAGTAATTTTTGTACACTCTTTCTGCAGCATTCTCACATTGGGGCCAGGGACTCATCACCTTCTAAATGGGATTGGTCCATATTTGGACGTCCTTAACTTTAAGGGAGTGAGAGAGTCAATGTTTTTCTTCAAAAGCAAAAGGAAGGTACTTGAGCCAGAATTCTTTTTTGTTTCACAAATTAATAAACTTCAAACATAACCTATACAGATAAATGTTTAACAGAATCAATAATACAACTATAGTTATACATCTATAACTTTTCATGGGTATTACTGTGAAGTAAGGCTTTCTATTTCGTGTACCTTTATCTCTGTTTTATAAGTGAAAATACATGGCATCATTTAGTTGAAGATAGAAGAAGCTGCCCTAAAACCAATAAATGTACCTTTAAAAATTTTTTGAGCCACCCTCTTGAGTGGGTCTCTAAAGATAATGTAATCACTACCTTTAAAATTATTTATGTTCAGAAGCTTTTATTACTTGTTTTCTTTTTTTTAATATTTTTTTTATTGATTTCAGAGAGCAGAAGGAACAGAGAAAGAGAGAGAGAAACATCAACGGTGTTAGAGAATCACTGACCCATCAGCTGCCTCCTGCATGCCCCCTACTGGGCACTGAGCCTGCAGCACAGGCCTGGGCCCTGACCGGGAATGGAACTGTGACCTCCTGGTTCGTGGGCCAGCACTCAACCACTGAGCCACACCTCCTGGGCTCTTTCCATATTTTTTTTGGTGGCTATGGTACAACCAAAAGCTCAGTCACTGATGAGATAAATTCATTCTAACTCATATCTATGGAGTTTACAACACAACTGCTCTACCTGATTATCTTACAAACTCAGGCCATGATTTCCCTCTATTCCCAAAGACCACATCGACCAGCAGCTTTGCATATCTTTCAAAGACAGGCAAAGGCATGGCCTGCCAACTGGTGTTCTGGCAGCCTGGTGCATATTGTAGGCAAAAAAAAAAAATGAGTCATGGCAGAGCTGGCTGGTATGTAAGTGGTTTGCAAAAGCGCTCAGCATCAAATACTTTTCTCGCCACCCATGGAGTCTGGAAGGAGCCATTAGCTGCTCCTCTCAGAGCACACTTATCAGTAGATACCCAACCTGTCTTCCTAGAACATGTGTTGAGTCACATACTGTCTGGCAAGGATCAGGCAAAGCTAGCAACTCAACTCATTACACATGCATCTTACGTAGCACTGGACAGACCATGGATAATTCCGGCAGTACAAGAGATACTGTATTTTTATGTAATTTAATGCAACTATTGGAAATCATTGAAAAAAACAAGCAAACAAACAAAGTACTCCCTACACCAGACAAAACACCCGGACAACAGGTGTAAACTGGGACGTGCATTCCTGAACAAACTGGCATGTGGTCAGCATACGGCACATCCAGTTCCTCTATGTCCATGGCTGTTTCTGAGTATCCTGTTCTTGTCTGGACTCGTGCCCGAGCTGATGGCCTGAGCAGAAGCTGCCAGTGTGTCTGCTCCGTCCAGGAGTCAGCTGCCCTGGGCTTCTGTCCTGCTTCCTGCTGAGCCTGGTTTACAGAAATGTCTATCTCAGTTTTGAGCCCTGGCAAAGTTTTGGTTTTCTCTTTATATATTTTATCAATCACTACTATGTATTTGGGCACAGTGTGTACATTAAAGTACATTTATTTGAGTAGAACTATCAAAGATATTTTTTCAACAAAAACCTTTATTTTTCCCCCATTCTGTAATATCAAAATGCCAAAGAATAAAATGTCTCTTTTATATAGTAATATAATTTCATCAAACAAAATTACTTACCGAAGTCTCATCTTTAATTAACAAAGACTTCTTTGGAGGTTCTGACATCATTAAAAACAAAACAATTAAAATTGATTTGAAAGAATTGTACTAAAATGGAAATACACTTGACTTGATCATTTCCATTTTGTATATTTAGTTTTTGTAAAAAAACGTTTTTGGGGGAGTAGCAATAATTCTGGTTGTAACAAAGCTAAACTGTAATTTTTTTTTTACCAGCATGTAATGGAAATTTAATTTCTCTTCTTACTTCACACGAAGCAAGTGTTTCTTCTATGATCATATTAAAAATATTAAATATGAAAATATTATGTGAGCTAATGAACACAGAGTTACCTGAGCAAAATAATAATTGGAAATCTAATTGCTAACAAATTGTGTTTTATTCTTTGCTATACTTTGTTGAAGAATGTTATTATGGAATACTTCAGAGTAGAGTAATTATGAATTTGAATTTATGTTATGCAAAGAGGAACATATTAGATATTTTTAAATAATAAAATCCACATTCATGCTTCTGTCTTGTTAATAATAGAGAAAAATTTGAAATCATTCAATTTGTGGATTTTTGATAATATATTTCTGATCCATCTTGGAGATATTAAAGCAAGCTATAGATTTTGAGGGATTGGAAGTATATACTTTGGTTGAATTAACCAGCTCAGTCTCTTGTTCCACATGGTTAAATAAAAATAGTAATTATTATGATTGAATAATAGAATCTGGATATTCTATAAAAGCATTCTCACTGAGGAGCTAGTGTGAGTAATGGCATGCATTGTGAAGGTTCAGGTTAAGGACAGTTCTTTTAGTTTGAAAATAGTGTTCTGAGTATGAGTAGCAAGACAAAGATAGGAAATGGAGGGAGGAGACAATTATAGAAGGCCTTAAATACTAGACCAAAGGCTGTCATTCCTAGTCCACGAGTCAATGGGAGCAGAAAAACATTTTTATTTAAGGTGCTCTCATGATCAGATTTGTGCTTCAGTGAGATAATTATGCTGGAAAAATAAGTTGAGAGGACAGTTAGAAAGCCAGTGTCTAAGAGAGGTAATGAGAGTGGTGTTTTAGGACGTAAAGAAGACGGAATAGACAGAAAACTATTGTGCAGTTAAAATGAGAGAGTGAATGAGAGGCCTTGTAAAGGGAATGTTAACAAACATAAGAAAAGATTGATTTTCGAGCCTGGGTGATGGGTGTGTGGTGGTGTCAACGAGAGTCATCAGCAGCACACAAGACAGTGAAGACGACGGGTTCAGTGCGGACCATGTTTCATGTGTGCTGTTGAAGAACATACAGGTGACTGCTGCTAGGCTGCTGGAGATGTGACTGCACATTTGTCTCTTCAAATGAACACTTGCAAAAGCAATCTGGAGCTTCCCTTGAAATCTGAAAGGAAATTACATTAGCATTGGGAAATCTAATCAAAATCTAATTTACAAAGTATGTATTTTGTGATGTCTTTTTCATTGGTCTTTAAATTCTACTACAAGAGACTCACTGTATATTCAATACATATTTGGACAAGTGCGATAGTCTGGTTATGGGTCGAATGGTGTCCCCACCCCCAACTTACCATGGCAATAGGATACGTTCAAGTTCTAACCCCCGGTGCCTCAGAATGTCTTCTGGTAGGGAAATAAGGTCATTAGTTAAAATGAGGACACATCAGAGTAGAGAAGTTTCTAATCCAACGCCTGGTGTCCTTATAAGAAGGAGGCCGCGGGAAGGCAGAAACGCGCAGGGAGAATGCCAGGCGAAGGTGAAGGCAGAGATTGGGGTGTGCAGTTGCCAAGCTAGGGACTGCCAGAGATTGCAAACAAGCCATCAGAGACTAGTGGGCGCAGGGAGCTTCCCTTCAGACAGAGCACGGCCTGCCGGCACCTTGATCGCAGACTGGGGGCCCCCAGGAGCTCGAGGCCCTCCATCCCTATTGTTCTAAGCCACCCGGTTTGTGGTCCTTCGCTACGGCAGCTCTGGGAAACTAACACCGAGTGAAATATGCTGTGGGGGGCATCACGCCGCTGTTTTCAGTCCCTTGCATGCCTCCATGACATTTTCATGGAAGTGACAGCTGCGTAGGGGTGGCCACAAACTTGTACTTTCAGAATTTCCTGTATTTGGGGGAACTCTGCCTCGCACACCGGGTTAGCATTCTAACAATGTCCCTGGACATTTATTTCCAGATATTTCTTGTCAGCTCCAGCTCCTATTTGTTTGTAAAAGGTGCAACTACTGTTCAGAACTACATACCAAGTTACGATTTCTATGAATCATTTAATGCCTTTGGAGACCAGGCCCACGGAGATGGCATATCAAATTCACTTTCGGTTTAAGCCAGCTTGGTGACAGTTTTTGAAAGGAATGTCTGGGTGGAGTTTTCTTGGATAATGAGAACCCTTCATATATTATGAAAAATGACATATTTATTACTTTTCATACTCATTACTTATTATGTAAAGTCTTTTGACATGAAAAATCTGGTCATTAATTCTTCCCTTGCTTGAACTTTGAAATATATTAATTAATTTTTATTTCCTTGGGCAATGCATGTTCAAGTAATTATTTTGGGGAACTTTTATTGGTAAAATATTCTTATAGACGATCATGAGATCCATTGAACATTTCCCTTACATATAATTTTCTAAAAATATATAAATATGAGCCTTCATTTCACAGACCCTTCTATTGGAAATAGTAATAGTAAAGACTCATCAATAATCAACTAGTTAATCAACCACAAATATCACTTATCCTTTCAGCATCATCTAACATCTGTTCCAGACTGTTTTATTTAAAAGATGTCTTTTCCTGTCCAATGCCAGCTTTAAAAGAGAAATGACTGGGTCTGTTTCGACCTGTTCTCCTGCTGAACTGGAGATTTCTTATCCCCCTGCTCCTCTGCCAACATGCTCTCACCCACAGCTATTTCTATTCAGGTACGTGGTGCTATTTCACGGAATGATAAGCACTGAGCTGGTTTCCTCAATTCCTCCATCTGGGTAGAGGAAGATTTTAAGGAACTTGGAAACCCATAAAGTTGCAGGAAGCATGACGTCATGAACTCTCACGACCACCGATCACCCGGTAACAGAGGAAAACGCGCCGCGCGATGGGACCTTCCCACGGTCTGAGCGCGTGCGTGTGAGTGATCGATGCCTACGGCTTCTCGCCCCCGAAAGTCCGCAATGAAATACCCCTTTTTGTGCGTTTGGTTCCGGGAGGAAAGTACCGATGACTCTGATGCATTTCGAAGGTCAGTGATGTTCAGCACAGAGCAATACGTGCAAAACAATAGCCCCTCCGAGAGCGGAAAACGTGGTGCTCGCATTACCCATAATCTCCGCTGGTCGCCATAGTAACAGCATTTTACTATTTGCCGAGATGCCCCCCGCCCCCCCCCCCCCCCCCCCCCCCCCCCGTGTCCAGGGACCGCGGGTGCCGCGCGCACCCGGCGCTGGCTGGGCCTGCGCTGCCCCTCGCGACCGCGGGCGACTGCAGGTCCTCAGAGAAATCCTGGTGGGCTGCCTACCAAACAGGGTAAACAGTGCACGCACAATAAAGTTATCTTAGGACAAGTTTGCAGCGGCTTCGGGGAGCCGTGCGGGCGCCGCGGGCCGCAGGGGGCGCGGGAGAGGCGCGGGTGCCGCGGTGAGGGGCGGCGCCCAGAGCGCGCAGCGGCGCCTTCGGGGTGCTAACGGCGCAGAGAGCCCTAAAGAATCCTGCGAGCGACCAGTCATGCTTCCCCGTTTTCATTTCCTGCTCTTGGGTCTTTCCCTTACTGTGCAGTTTTTAGAAAGGTGATGGCGGTTCTGGTGCGTGTCAGATGCTGGCCAGAGTCAGACCTAACTGGCGTAGTGACTGCGGCAATTCAGAAACTCTGTCTAGTCCCCAGGGAGGTAGACTGGGGTTCAGAAAGGCACTGGGTTGAGACCCCAGCATAGATTTCTTCCTTTTACTGCATAGGTCTGTATTCTTGAACAAAAGCTGTGGTTCTGCTCTTGGCTGCAGATTAGTTAGTACCCAGTTTCCATCCTGGACCGATTGAGGCAGAATTTCTGAGAGTACAGCCTGAGAATAACTAAAAAAATCCAAGTAACCACACCTCGGAATCTCCTGGGGAGCGTTGTAACAACATACAGCCACTGTTCCAACATGAACCCTCCTCCCGGTGTTATGGGCCACTGACTGCCAGCATCACCTGGGAGCTGGTTAGAAATTAATACACATTTAAGTCTGAGATGCCATGAAAACCCACAGAGATTCTAATTCAGAAAGTATCAGGTGAGCCTGAGCTTCTCTGTCTTTTTAAAACTTAGATGTTTCTGTGTGGCCTTAGTTTCCTGTTGTAAATGAGGTCAGTATCTGAAAGTTACTGGGAGCATTAAGTAAAGACACTTAGGTAGACTGCAATGTACTGTATGAATGTGCCTACTGTTTGTTAATGAAGCTAAATTAACCAGCATTTACTGAGGACCTTGGTGTTCCAAATGCTGGAACAGGGATGCATGAGAGAACTGAGTTAAATGACCCACGTGGATGAAATCCTTGGAGATAAGTACTTCTCTGTTCATAAATTATGTTCTGAAATTATTCATTTGCTTATCTTATACATAGTGCAGAAATTATAACTTATGAACTCCAAAAATATTTTCAATTCATAAAGTGAGAGTTACATGTTTATTATACACCCAAATCTGTATTTATCTTAGTAGAATTATTTTCTTTTAAGAATACAACACATTTCCTGCCTTTAAGACATGCACATTTTAGATGGGTACTTAAAGCATATTAATAAAGTAACCAAAGGATAATGCCAGAATAAAATTATATAGATGAGCTAATTATGCCTTTTATAAAGATGATGTAATTTCTTGAGAAGAGTGGTATGAGGTCTGGTTTTTTGAAAACAGATTCTGATTTGGAGAATTGTGTGCAGGCAATTTATTTGGAAGCTCTCTTGGGAACAGTATCTGTGTGGGAGGGTGGAAGCAGGGTTGAGTGGAGGGAGAAGTCAGAATGAGATGCATTTGCACCACATAACCCATCACCCCCCAGAAACTCTGATGTTTAGAGAGTCCTTCAAAGATGTCCCCAACTGAGGCCACAAGGCCAGAGCTTTGTACCCTGCATCAATCATACTGGATGTGAGCTGCCTCAGGACAAGGGTGTGCCCTTGGGGGAAGCAGCTCCCCTTGGCCAAGGACAATTCTCAAGGAAGGTCTCGACCTTGAGGCACCAGCAGCCAACACTCAAGGCAGTGCAGGGAATGAGTTCTTCAGCTCTGAAGGGTGGAATGTGAGTAGTGAGTCACATTGACCTCAGAAGCACTGGCCTGTTTAGACATACTCAGGGACTCCCTCAACCTGACTTCCAGGCTATCTCTTTCATAGACCCATTCCACATTTCAAGACCAATCTTTTGCCATTCTCTAAATAAAATCCTCTGCCCCAGCTAAACTGGCAGGCTAAAGTCTTCCTGGAACACATCTCAGGGCCCCCGATGCTGTGCTTTCATTCTCTTCTGACCTTGCCTGAAATCTCCTGGTCTGTTGTGGTTTTTTTCCACTTTTCATGGCCAACTCATTAGTTTAACAACCGATTTAAGTACTATTTTCCTAATAAAACACCTAAGATAAGGTTCTCAAACTTGAATGTGCTCAGAAACCGTAAGATCGGGATAGCTGCTTAAAAGCAGATTCCAGTTCAGGAGGTCTGGGGTGGGGTCTTTGGTCTGCATTTCTACCCGGGTGACCATGCTGGTGGTCACTGAAGAGGTCTACCTCCTGCGTACCGGAGCAGCTTGGATCTATTGCATCTCTTACTGCATACATGTTATCTTTTGGTAGAGTGTTACTGTTTGTAGTAATAGAAATTAATTCCTTAATGAAATAGTAGGCTTCTGTACATTACAGTAATTGCATTTGATTTTTTAAAAATGTAAAAATGTCTCACAACACTTAGCAAGTGTATTAGGGCCTCTGTATATATCTCTCTGTTGATTGTTTTTGTAAGAAAGCACCAACATGTAGGTAGTGATTCTTCAAGCAGAGCATGTGAGTTTTTAGGGGTTTGCAGTGTTATGCCTGCTGAGTGAGAACTACTGGCAGTGAGTGGCCTTTTCTGAGTACCTTACAATAAGGCTGTCCTGTTCAGCTTCCTACCCTCCACCCCCCAGTGGCAAAATGTTCTACATCCCTAGTGAGGCATTTTGGAATACTTCTTTGGCTATCTGGTTGAGCTGACCATTCATACGCCACCTCGGGTCCAAAAAAAGTTGCCATATCTTTACAGTGCTCAAGGCACAGAAAGTAAAAATAATTGTGACTAAAGACTCAGATGTTCTTAACTTCCCATGTTATAAACGCAGTTTCTCCATTTCCTCTAGCTTCCCAGGAACCAGTGATATCTGTCCCTGGCCCTTTCCTATCCTAGACAAACAAGCATGTTATTTCTGCAGACCATCGACCGAAGAGCAGTTTCAAGCCTATTTCTAGGTAACACCTGACACTAACGTTTGATTGACAGCTATCACCAAATGGCTATTCTAATTTTCTTACTCAGATGAATTCCACTTCCCCCAGTGAAGTCTCTGTTTGCCATCCACATACTCTTATTATTTTACGGCTTTATTTTTTGGTAAAAATGCAGAGTAGGAACCATAGTTTTTTCCTCAGCTGATTTTAAATAAATGAATCAGAATGGTACACAGCTAATCCAGAAATCATGCAGGGTGGGAATATGCATGTTGAAACTTCTCATTAGATGATTGTAAGTCATGAATTCATTGCTGAGCCCGTGCCTATTAATGACTCAGTACATCTCAACTGGCTGCCTTGGACTATTGTCCACGTGGATGGTGGATGTTTTACTTTTGTGATCACTATAATTTTACATGTATTGGCATAAAGTTATTGGTATTCAAACTGTGAAAGAACTCTAAAGATGTTTTTCAGTTTGATTCCAATTCTTTGGGAAACCAAAGAGTTAATACTAAATATTTGATGAGGTACAATCATTTGAACGAGCTCTAATAAGGCCTTTTAGTCAAATACTACAGAATTGTGAGGAGTATCCCTTGTTACTGGCTGACAGCATATGTATACTCATAAATTGGTTATTTTGTTGGAAACTTGAGCAGCAAGCATAGCTGTGCATATTGATGTTATTATACAAATCAAATACGTTTAAAGAGACTGAGTTAGCAGTCTCAGTATTAAAGGCCATGGTTGAGTCTTTCTCTTGGTCTTAATTCTGTGTCTCTTTATAATTGATTAATGTTCATTGGCAAAGTAAGTATGAATAATTTATGATTCATATAGCTGCTGGCTTATTAATTGTTTAATTTCAGAGAAAATAACTATCTATTAAGGAAATTCAAGTTGTCACTCTGAGCAGCCAAGTTAATTTATGCACTTTGTTGGGGCATAGTCCAGAAATAGTCAGTGTATCTAACACACACACTGTAAAGGGAAATATTAATAAAACATTGAAGAGATTTTAAAAAGTAAAATGGAGCAAATGACTTGGCATGTCTGAGGAATGTGTGCTCTGTTTTTCTATCTTTAAATGTTTTCTTCGGCGTCAGTGATTCTATGTAATGTGCCAATCACAAGTGAAATTAATTGATGAATGATATTTTTTCTTTAGAAGAAAACATAATTAAATATAGAAAAGAAAGTTTTAATTAATCTTAGATGTATTGCAATTTCTTTGGAGGTAGGGCAAATGATTTTAATTCTGAGAAACTAAAAAAACTCGACATAATATGTGAAAAATTTGCTTCCTATAGCAAGTGAATGGAAAAACTTGCTGCCTTAGAAATATACATATTCTCATCATAATTGGTAATAATTTCATTGGTCTCTACAATTATTGCTGGAAACCAAAGGCTGATATAGATTGTATTTAAAATAAATGTTGACTGTCTTCCCTTGTTTGGTAGAATATTTTCCAGTAAATCTAAAAGATGAAAGTTTTATGAGCATTAAAATAATTTTAAACGGAGTTGAAAGATATAAATTTGAAACATTGACCTTCCTGAATCATAACTTTTAATGTTACATATTCAAGGACGGGGTTTGGGAAATGGTCAGTGAGATTGATTTTGTCCGTCTTTAAAATCTCTGGGTTGCATGAGGGTCAGTTTCTCATTAGGGAGTGTGTGAGGGGTGATGCTTTTCCTAAGGGTGTGGTGCGTTTGGATGTGGAAGGAGAAGAAGCAGTGCTTTCAATGGCTCCTCCGCATCATCCCCTTCATGCATTTAGCACGAATCGTTCCACAGCCCTTGACGAGCAGGCACAGAGACACAGGGCCAAGCTGCGCAGAGGAGCCTCGTGTTGGTAAATATGCCCGCTTTCCTCCCCTCGGAGAGCTGGGAAGATAGAGGATCAGAGGATGCTGTGCGGCCTTACAAAATGAAGGCAGGAAAGAACAACATAGTATGTGTACATAGAGGAAGAAGGAGTGAAGGGCTTTTGCGTTACCTTGGTTATGTGTGAACAGGCCCCCCTTTCTCTAGTAGACTGTGAGCTCCTTACAGGCAACATGGCGCATTAGTGTGTGTGTATTTGCAGAATCTATTTTTATATGGATAAAATGTGGTTGTGGGCTGACATTTGCTTAGATCTCCACAATGTCACATCTAAATAATTCTCCTTCAGCTAAGGATAGACTCCCTGCCTCCTCTTTGCTCTCTTATATTTCTGAATGCCCAGTGTCCTCCTATACACATTCATTTCAAAATTAAGGTATTCTTGTTACTCTTTTGCTCAAGGCTAAACTTTGCGTTGGTGCCATTGATTGCTGTTTCCAGAGCATTGCTCTAGCATTTATTTTCTCTCTTATTTTAAGGACTTTTCCCTCTCTTGTGGCCACTTCTCAGCTTAAAAACAAGCTCACAGTTCAACCAAAATAAAACAATCAAGTGAAACAAAATTAATAAATCAACCTACCTTGAACAGGTATCCAACCTCAGCTATTACTACATCTCTCCTCTTCCTGGGTCACCCAAGCTTTCTAAGGAAGGCATTACTCTGCCCCCGTTTCCTTTCTTCTCATTTCTTTCCCAATGTATTGCAAACCGATTTTACTCATTGATGCAGGATATTTAGAATATATTTCAGATTCTTTTGTTATTGGTATGAATTGCAAATTACTCTTTTCCCAGTAGCTATGAGTATTTTTCTCTATTTCGCCTTTTTTCCATTTAATTAATGCTTGTTTATGCTTATGTTTTTATGTCTTTAACTTTCTTTGACTTTTATCTTTTTTTAACTTTCAAGTGGTGAACATTTAAGTCATTAATGATCAGTCTTTTCCCCTTTATGCATTTCTTTTCTAATATTATTGTTTAAAGATGTATATTCCCTTCTAAGTTACACTTGAGATTTTTCCCAAAAGATTCACAAGTAATATTTTCATTACTATTCAATGTTATATATTTATAAATATTTATTATGCTTTCTTCCTTATACCATGTGTTATTTAGAAATATCTTTTAACATTTACAAGTTTGTTTGCTTTTTAAAGAATATTTGGTTTCAATTTACTATTATATGCAGAGATATGGTATCATATTGTTTCTATGGAATTCTATGGTTAGGCTGTTTGGTGTAGTACATGATCAATATTTTGAAATTGTCATATGTACGTGCAATAAAAGGTATTGGAGTGTACTTATCTTAACTCAAAATTTTCATATCTTTTCTGAATTTTTTCTTCCTTTTTTTTTCAATCATTGAGGGAATTGTGTTAACATTTCCTACCATGATGTAAATCTCCTTTCTCATAATTATTTACTGTATTTTATTTTTGATGCTATAATTTTGCTTCTTATTCTACTTAATTCCTTTTATTAGATTGATAAAATTTATTTTTCTCCTTATTATCTGTTTATTGACTTGAAGTTTAAACATGCTATTATAATTAGTGATTATGCATTAAATTTTAACACGAATACTTGTCTTAAAAAGTCTGTTAATAATATAATTTACTATCTTTGTTTATCTGAAAAAGCATATATTTTATCATCACCTTTGAATGATAGTTTGATTGGGTATTGAAATTTATGTTGACACTTATTTTGTCTCTGTACATTGAATATATAATTCTATTGATTCATGATTTTTATTGATCCCTGCTGGGAGTCTTATTGTAATTCTTTCATAGGTAATATGTATTATCTCTATAGTTTGTTTTGAGATTTTTTCCCTTAGTTTTTGTTTTATAGTTTTACTGCCATGGGTCCAGATGTAGATTTATTTTTATTTTCTTGAAGGAAACTCATTGTGCTTTCTTTCAACTATTCTAGGAATTTTTCAGTCTTTATTACCTAATATGACTCTTTCCATTTTCTCTATTCTTTTATACTGAAACTCCTATTAAAGATATGTTGTAACTCATCCTTATAGTCTGCATGCCTCCTAACTTCACTATTCTCTCTTTTTTTAAAAAAAAATTTCTTTTGCCATCTTTGTGAATGCCAGGCAATTTTCTCAGATTTATTTTCCAGTTAATTTACTTTCACTTTGGCTACTTCTAATAGGGTGTTTAAACAATTGACCTACATTTTTATTAAAATAATTTCATATTTCAGTGTTAGCAAAATGGAACAATTCTACTTCATTTATTTCAGGATATGTTTGTTCTTTCATATGAAATCATGTAATGTTTCCTCTTTATGCTTTAATCACTTTAAAGATTTTTTATTTTAAACAATCTCTATCATACTGTTCTATTTTTTGAATTTCCTAGAGTCTAATTTTACAGCCCATTGCATCTGATAACTATTTTTCATTATTGAGTGTTTCCTGTTGTGTTTTGTTATTTTAGTTTTTGTATCTTCAGGGAGGTTTTCTGTGTGTGTATGTGTGTGTGTGTGTGTTGCTATTCTGAGTGTATGTTCTATAGTATGGGCTTGTTTTGCTCCTATCATGTGTTCCAGAATTATCAGTAGCCTGGGTGGACATTACCATGCCATGGCATTTATATGAATTTAGATCCCAAGATGATTCAAGGTGCAAGCCTGTGATTACAATTATTGGGATCAGTTTCTTTCTACATTCCTGTGTTACTGGGTAATTTTTAATCTAGATAATTTCTCCAATGAGGATGTGGTAAGACCAGAGTTCAGATCTAATATATCCCAACTTCTTATCTGCCAGGATCTTAAGTTTTTTCCCCCTTTCACTATGTGGTCACTGTAGCCAAATACCAAATTATTATACTAACAAGACTACTGCTCCTGTAATCTGGAACAGACAGAGTAGGAAGTCATATATTTTTTATTGTGTTCCATTTGTTTACAGGGTTTAAAGAAATATCACTCAGTACTTAAATATTTTGTACTGCGGTGTTGGCAACATTTACCTAAACCTGAATTCTTCAACCAATGATAGCAATAACACTTTTACAAATATAACATCAGTCACAATTATTCCAAATTTATAATATTTAATTTGAACCATTTTGTATAAACAATACTATATTTCTTTAAAGATAAATTCAGATTATAACTTGTGATGGGTTACGTATTAAATAAAAACTTTTTAAAATCTTTAATTTTTGATTAATATCCTCTTATTTTGTTGTATGCATAATGTAACATTGTAGGGGGAAGAAAACTTCTAAAAATATTCCCAGAAAATAACCATTTTGGGGGGGCGGGTAGTTCTATAGTGTTGAGCATAGAATATTTTTTTGGTTACTTGGTACTAAATTTTCAGTTTATTCTTATTTATTTGTTTGAGAGAGATGGGGTGGGAGAGAGATCAATTTGTTGTCCCACTTATTTAGCATTCATTGGTTGCTTCTTGTATGTGCCCTCACCAGGGATCAAACCCACAAACTTGGCATATGGAGATGATGCTCTAACCAACTGAGCTACCCGGCCAGGGACTCAATTTATTCTTTCTTTCCATTGCACATTATATCTGTTTTATAGCCAACCTGAGTGAATACACACACACACATACATATATATATATATATGTGCGTATATATTAGGTACATATATATATGTATATATTAGGTAAATTCTGAAAAAAATATGTAAATCATTCTGGTTAACATTTAAACATATTTATTTCCAAAGCTGCATATTAGCTCACCAAAGCCCTTCACATTTTATCAAGCACTCATTTGATACAATAAAAATATTATTTTTCTATAAACTCTATCTCTAAAACTTTTCAATTGTCATTACTATAAACAGGGATTTGGTGGAGATATAAAATAACTTGTTTTCCCCTTCCTTCCTTCCTTCCTTCCTTCCTTCCTTCCTTCCTTCCTTCCTTCCTTCCTTCCTTCCTTCCTTCCTTCCTTCCTTCCTTCCTTCCTTCCTCCCTCCCTCCCTCCCTCCCTCCCTCCCTCCCTCCCTCCCTCCCGCGGTTTTTGCTCCCTACAGTTGGTGTGGGGAATGAGGACGGTGCTGGGCCCACCGCGGCCCGGGCATGCGCCTGGCCCCAGGGAGAAGCAGCGCCCCAGCCGCAGGCCCGTGCTCTCTACCCGCGGCTGGCACCCGCTCTCCTTCGCAGTGGCTGTGCGGCAGCCTTTCTGGGCTCTCTAGGTCAGAGCCTCTCAGTGGCTTTGGCTGTTCATTGCACAGTGTATCTGTGCTTCAAGGTCAAATTGGAATTATATACTTTTCCTTTCAGCTAAATTTAGAGAAAAATATGTAAATTAGTTTGGCTAACATTCAGAGACATTTATTCCCACCTTAGATCTTTTTCTTACGTGATTTCTGCCCTTGTATTTTCCTTCTTGCAATCACTACAAATTAATTTTATAATGAGATGGAAAGGTCAGTATGTGTGTTTTTTTGCAAAGGTTTGCTATGCCTTTTTCAAGTGTTTAAAAAATTCAACAGAGTGCAAACTATTTTACTATTCCACATTATCTTTACATTTTGTTTTTGAAAAATAAGCTAACAGTTCAAATACTCTTTTACTATTTTACCTTTTTCTTCATTCTTATAATGTCTATGAGGAAAATGAATATTCAATGAACCACTATTTCACCAAAACCCAAGCCGGTGGGAAGGTGGCAGCCCAGGGGAGTCATCCCATAAGGCAGAGATTTTGTAAGTGAGCTTTAGAGACCAGTTCCGATTGTCATGGAGAAAGAGGGGGAATCTAAATTCATTGCAAAAGAATTCTAAGGATTAAAAAATACATTTTGGAAGTTGTTGATTTAATAAACTATACACCTAGACAGATGTTATATTATAGTGCATGCAGATCTTTTTTTACAAGTGTGAATTTCTAAACTTAGTGAAGTAGTATTTCCAAATCTAATTATATTTTATTACCATGTTTTATTTCAAGGAAATATTTGATAGTCTTTTTAATTAAAAATTATATTATTTCATAATAACTTTTTATGGCTTTTCAAGTAATTGAGTTTTGTAAACCAGTGAACTTCTATTAACTAATGTTGTAACATTTGCTGAGTTCCAAATGGATTTTTTTCCTCATTGAAATGTTACTTTTAGATCATATTCAATATTTTTAAATCCTTATTTGGGTGTCCTGTTATCTTATTGGGTGATTATACTTTATCAAACTATTTTTTTTAAGTCTTCCCCAAATTGGCTAATAACATGTTATTAGGAGCAATTTTAATGGGAAAGCAACTGTCTGTAAAAGCCAGTTTTATCATTTGATGAGAATCTCCTAAGGATTTTAAAATCTTCAGCAAATGAGAAAACACATTAATGATTTTAAAGATCATCATATAATTTTTAGCATCCCAGCCTCAATTCTGTGTATGAGGAATTGACAGGCTCTCCTTGCATTATTTTTTGCTACCATGGGCCTCTTCGGTCACAACGCTCATCAATATTCTCTCAACATGAGGGGCAAGGGGGTGAGTGACCCGGAGGGAAAGCGGTGACCTGGTGAGCTCTTCAGTCTTTGGAGCACCTGTTATCCATGGATTTCAAAGCACTTAATTCTGTTTGATGGTCCTGTGAGTTAAGGAGTGCTTTACTACTTGGCTGTGAGCTTGTCATAGGTCTCCGGGACATTATTGAAAAATACAACCCCTGAGCTATTTTCCTGACTCCTGGGTCAATGTTCAGGTCAAGAGATGACTCATGAGCGTTGGCTGACAGGGGGATGGGGAACTAATGGTTAACATCACTAGTAATCTGTCTTCGTGCTTCCTATTTATCCACATGTACAAAACCTAGCAAATGAAATATCCCCATACTCCACGATCTTAGTAGATGGAGAATTATAATCTTCTCCCATGGAAATATAAATAATTTAAGGAGCACATGATAGTGCCATGAACAGTTGAAGCCAAAGAAAAGAAAATAATAACTAAAGAAGACCTGTGATAAAATATAATTTGGGGGAACTACATTAAGGCATAAACCTTTTATGAGATATTTATAGACTTTGACTTTGTAAAGAAACTTTGCATTTGACTGTGTTTATTAGTGAATGGGAATTTATTTCCCTCTATTGAATGAGCATTTCTTGGCAGGCAAACTATGCACAAGCTACAATGAGCTTCAGTGGAGTGCTTTCACAGTCACTCCCACTGAGTTGAAAGCCTTCTTATATTCTCTCAAGTGTGTTTCGTTTCCCATGGAGGATGGCTTTGTTGAAAATTGCTTCCTCTTGTCTTGATTATTGAATAAGATATTATATTCAGTTCTTCAATACTTTATAGGATGTTGGTGAAAAATGAAATATAATGAGTGTGATTCTTTCCTGCATTTTTGAAGGCTATGTAGATCCAGCTCTAAAGAATTTAGAGGGGCAAAGCCAGGATTGGAGGATGGATATTATTTAACTGCCTTTTCTTTCTCTGTAACTGCTCCCTCCACCTCCCTGCTTCCACCATTATAATACTCTTCCTTTTCAGCATTTTCTTTATATCTCAATAGCCAGAGCCAGCCTTCAGCATCTCTATGTCTCCCTTGAGTGCACCTATTTGCTCCAAACCAAAGGACTCACATAGACCAAAGGTAATTTGCTATAATTCCCAGACCAGTGTCCTATATTCCAGACTTTTCTTCTTTTTCCTTCTTTTTCACCATAATATTAACCTGACCTTAGAATGTTGTTCATCTACTAAGAAAAAAGTGGCTGCAATTAAAGCACAAAAGATGAATGTAAAAACTTGTGCACCCACGCCTTCAGTTCAAATGCCAAGGACTGAAGAAGTCCCAAACTTTCGATATACTTCAACTTGGCCACGTCAGAATACTGTGTATCATGAAAACATGAACTAAATCTCCTTGTTATATTCTAGCATGTTTGTCCCTTTGAGTAGGCATACTGTAATAATCGTCCTTTATCCACTCATACCCAATTGAGTCTAGTTGTTAGATCATAAACTCTGAAGCCAAACTCCTCTGTCTGTCAAGTCTTCCCGTGCCTGAGGCTTCTCATCTGTAAGATAAAGACAGGGTTACTGCATTAAATGAGCTTATAAATATAGTGCTTGGTGCAAGGACACAGTACATACCATCTAAGTGTTTTCTTCTGTTGTTATTTAATCTTTATCAAAGACTTACGAAGCTCTTCCTACGGGCCATAATGGTGACCAAGCTAACAGTATTGGAAGGCCGATATTAATTCAATAATCAAATAAGTAGAATTTCAAGTTGTGCTAAACGTGTCAGCTAAAATGCAGGCAAGCAAGAAATACAGCAGATGTTAAATAAGACCAGAAGCCAGGGGAATCCGACTTATTTTGGAGGGAGGTAAGTCTTCAGTGAAGAAGAAACATTTAAACTGAGATCCACAGGATTTTAAGGGTTCATCAGTTTAGGGGTGGGAGGAGTGTTCTAAAAGAACTTGGCAAAGTTAGAGAAGAGGTGATTGATGTTGAAATGTCTGAGAGAGTGGGAGGAAAATTAATCTAATATCTGCTGAAGGAATACACCCATTTAAGCCGGAGATACTAAGAGACTGGGACACAAGTTCAAGGGTTTGATGGCAGGCCGTTTTCCTCTCCTTGCACTTGTCTGCTCTGTGTTAAACCAGGTGAAACTATCCGCCCAGAAGGAGGTTTCCCCGAGTGCTGGGCACTTGAGGATTATGCAGTCACTCTGAGTGGAGAACAGGAAAAGTGGCTTACCAATGAACGTGACCCAAATACCAGGACGTGCTGAGGGGTCCATCAAGACTGAAGACTTATTAATTTATATAAAGGTGTCAATATTCGCTGTTGTTGGTTTTTCTCTAGCAGGGCTCAAATGCCTGAGGTCAGGGCTAAAGAAAGACTATTTGGACCCTTTAAATTTGGGATCTTTCAAATGGGTAAAATGCAAAGACAGAAGAAAAGGGAGTTAGGTGTCTAAAGTGCAATGCTTAGGATCACATTCCATAAGATTTTAACTTGGTGGGGAGAAAGGTGAAGTTATAGAGGAACTAATTATAGAGAGATATCAGATGGATCAGCAAATACAAGTTTTCAGTTGAAATGAGCTTGAGCATTGTACTAGTGTAGTTAAATAAGAATAAAAAACAATAAAAGAAAAGCTAGTAGTGATCAGAGAGCAGAATTCTTAAAATATGAATGTTAATTTTGGGGGAGATCAGGGATGAGAAGGTCTGGTGTTTGCCTGGGAATGTGGATGACCACAGAGAAGGTCATTGGTGGTTAGGACTTGAAGAAATTGACAGGCTAAGGCTTGGGATGAATTGTCCATGTGGCTTTTGAAATCTCCCAGGGTGATGGCAGAAATTGCTATGAATAGAGAAATCGTGAGCTAAGTGCAAAGATTTCAACAAATGTGAGGGCTGGGATCTTGACAGATGTGAGAGTAGAATGCAATGAGCTTCAAAAAAGCAGAGTTTTATTATAAAAGCATAAGGGAATGATTGTCTGGAGATATAGAAATGAACAGTTCATAAAGGAAAAGCAATTTTGTAACTTGCTTTTGAAAGAAAGTATGGTTTTCATGATTTTCTCATAATTTGTCATTAAAATACATTCTTTTGGTTTTCACATAATTAAAGGTGGAATGTCAGTTCTGGCTTAGGGCCTAAAATGTCCTTTTAAAACTTGCCTGCCTTTGGAAATTTCAGTATTATTTAAAGAGTTTTGTTTTATATGTCAACAGAAATACACACACATTCTTTCTGTAGGCAGAAACACCATTATATCAGGTATTTGACAGTATACTGATAGGCTGTAAGTATTAAAAAATTATGAAAATATGTTAGGGTTAAATATGTTTACCAAAATATTTTAAAAATACAAGAGAAAAAATTATGATGAATTAAGTATATGTTAAAAGAGTTGCATACAACTTTATTCAGGCTCATACATTAGAAAGGTGGTTTAATCACCCATAAGAAATTACCATCTCTGTTTGTGAAGCATGACATTTTGATTGCACAGCCAATAAAATAATTACATAAAAAGAAAGAAATGATTTACTGTATGGAAAGCATCAAGACCAAGGTTACCATGGTGAACCCAAGGTCAAGTGAGAGTGACCATCAATGGGCAACCTTCAGTTGTAACCTAGTATGGAATTGCTCTGTTAGTTGGTATCCTTTTTAAATAATAAAAATAACTGTACTGGATCTGTACTGGATCTGTTACCATTGTTTACTCTTGCTAAATCCAAATTTGTAATTTTAAAACCCACATTGTTGTTAAGAAATTATTAGAAGGGCATTGGTGTTTTTCAGAACCTCATAAATTGCAGCTGTGCATCATAATCCTTTCCTGAAAATGTGGGTAGGTTAGGAAATGTTTACACATTTTTAATGTAACTTGAAAGAGATTCCAGTCGTGTTGTAATTTTTAATGTTTAACCAGAATCATCTTTATTGTAGATCCCATCTTTATTCCATTGGGAGGGAGAGAGAGAAAGAGTATAGTGTATACATATTATAAAAGATTGTGATGCATAATTAATACCTTAAAATATGTCCAAAATTCTGGGAAGTTCATATCTTGCTTTTTTTCAGATATGTTTTGTTGATGCATAGAAAGAAGACTGTACTAATAAATGTCTCTTGAATTACACATGGTGTAAGGAAATGAAAGCCTTTGGGTTATGAATCTTGGATTTAAAGAGGCAGTCATCAAATATTTAAGATGAAAATGCAGTAACACATGCTTGCTGTCATGGGTAAGTTTGGCGAATGTTATGACAAGGTTTTTAAAACATTCATAGTTGGAGTATTTTTATGGAAATATTCATTAATTCAAACAGACATTCATATCTGGCAACCTGCATTTTAATCGTGATTTCTGGCTGCATGAGAGAATCGGTAAAGCCGTGAAAGAAAGGGTGAAATATATGGCAATCATGCTTAAATTATACATTATAAGGCATACATATCTGTATGTTGTCATATTATGCACTAAATTTAATGCATAAATCAGATTGTTATAATTCTGATGTCGCCAAAAGGCACAAAATATGACAAACAGGAATAGGCATATAGATATTATCATAGTCAATAATTCAATGAGCATTTGTTTTATGTAAATTAACTTTCTGTTAATAAAAATTATACTCATTTATTATACCACTTCCATATGATAATTAAAAAAGTCTTTTTTCCCCCTCTAGAAAATCATTACAAAACGTGAATAATGCATTTGTTTAATATCTATATAAACAAGATTTTACCCTCAGATTAGTTCTGGAAATAAAAGCATTATTGATTTCTGTAATAATTTTTATAATATTGCTACATTGCAGTCCTGAAGCAGCTAATCTCATTTTTGTGGAGAACTCTATGAATTTAAAGCAGTGTTTAAACTTTCTAAAAGTAAACAATCGTGGCTTTTGTAGAAAATATTCTTTTGGAAAGAAACAGAAAGTACTGAGAACTTAGTGATCAAGAAGAACTTCTCCTCTTAGTACTGTGCCTTGATATCAATGAAGATAACATTGAAATCTGACATGATCAACTCTTAATTTCTATACAGAACTTTCTTTTTTATATATATTTTTTTATTTTTGTTTACAATATTACAGATGTCCCTTTTTCTCCACAATGATCCATTCCACCCTGCCCCCCCCCAGTCCCTCTCCCCACCACTGTCCGTGTCCTTGGGTTGTGCATATACGCATATAAATTCTTTGGTTAATCTCTCCCCCTCCACCCACCCGCCCTCCTCCATCCCTCTGACGTTTGTCAGTCTGATCTATGCTTCCACATCATTGAATCTATTCTGTTCATCAGTTTATTAAGTTCTTTAGATTCCACATATAATATACAGAACTTTCTTAAAATCAGCAGGAATCACATTGAGGAGAAAATATTTAATAAACTCCCAAATAGCTGACTTAAAATCATGCAAAAGTTATAAAATAACACTTTAAATGACAACAAATTGTAATATTGTGAAAAATCACTGCCCATATTTCTTTTGGAAAAAAATGAGCTGCATTCTCTAATGGGGCTATATTTCTCCTCACTTTGGTTACATCATCACATTTTAATGGTTTATTCAGGTCATATTATTATGTGCAGAGAACTTTATTATTGGAAGTGCACTACAGTTTCTGATGGAGCCCTCTAAACATTCACTTAAAATAGTGAGCATGCAATTGTCGACCACAATGGTTACCGCACCATGGTTTCCTCCCACAGCAATGTCCACAGGGCACACACCTGTAACTGTGACCTTTTATAAGACCAAGGAAAATCTTTCCTAGAGACTCTACTAACATCACCTGAAATTTTATTGTCCAGGATTGCAGTACCTGCCCATACCTACACCATCACTGGCAAAGAGGAAAATATCACTTTTGTCTTGAGTTAACCAAAGGGCCCCTTCCTTGGGCTCATGGATGTGAAGAGGGTAAGAAATCCAACAGAATTAGGTCCTGCCAACCAAGAGAAAGAGGATTCTTACTATGTGGGTACCAGCAATTGTCGGTGCTACACAAATCATGCAACGGTACAATGATAAAAGCACATATGAAAAACTAAAAAGAAAGAAATCAAATTTAAAAATTGTTCTGCAACATGTAAGAGTGTAGGAAAATCACCACCATCCTGAAGACAATATATAAATGTGCATACACACACACACACACACACACACACACACACACACACACATATATATATATATATATATCTATGTATGTATATATACACACATACCACTGCTTTAGTTGTTCATCTCACAAACACACATTGGCTGCATAATATGAGTGAACCATTTAACAAGGTGCTGTGGATAGTACAAAGCAAAATAAAAATGATAGGTAAGATAGATTAAGAATAAATAACCATACAAGTCAATATGGGTTGAATGCTATGTGGATGGATACCTGTATAGATTTCACCTGTGGTGAACTCTCAAGAATCTTAAATGGAGTGAGTAAAATTGAATATCATGTTGTATATATGTTGTAAAATTATAAAGCATTCCTAATTTTAATCTGAAATTATGTCCTTCCCCCTACATTTTTGGAGTTGAAATGCCCTATCTTAATGAAATGATGGTTTTAAAACTATTCTTACCTGACATAATTACATATTGGATATGGCAGGCTCTGAATTTATTTTAATAACCCATTGCTCCATGAAATTTGAGTCTCAGAATACAACTGACAGAGACTGAGAACTACAGGGACTGAGTTCAGGAAATTCAGCTTGAATGAAATACTGTAAGAGGAATCAGGAAAGTTCTCACTTTCTGTAACCTGCCCTCACGCTCGATCCTGGGAATAGATCATTCGCCCATAAGAAGCAGGCAAAGGGTGGTATGTGCATGTTTGTATGTATGTTTTGGAGGCAGAACGGTGTGGGTGTGAGGAGGCAGGTGGAAAATTTAGTGTTTGGATTGAAAAATGCTCCTCTTCATGCAAAATCAATAGAAAGAACTGCAATGATAATAATCGAGTCTGTATTCTCAATGTATTCCTAGAAAAATTATATATTTTATAAATGTAGGGTGTCCCCCCAAATGTATACTTTAACAGTTGATTCTATTACATTTTGAAAATTAAATGTATTATAACACTGCCTTTATAATTATTCAAAGTGTGTATACATTTTACATTTTTGGGGAAGATAGATGATGGATAGATGATAGGTAGATAGATGATGATGATAGATGATGATAGATAGATAGATGATAGGTAGATATAGATAGATGATGATAGATGATAGATAGATAGATAGATAGATAGATAGATAGATAGATAGATGATAATAGATGATAGATGATAGATAGATAGATAGATGATAGATGATAGATAGATAGATGATAGATAGATAGATGATAGATAGATAGATAGATAGATAGATAGATAGATAGATAGATAGATAGATAGATAGATGATAGATAGATGATAGATGATAGATAGATGATAGGTATCTGCTTTCATTTTATTGAGTTGAGTATATGTTGAAAATGAAAATATTTTCTTTTTTTAAAGGGAAACATGTGCTTAGCAAGAATGCTGGTTATGCCATAAGCTATAGGTGCCACAAGCCCATTCTTTTAAAGATGCTTCACTTGACTTATTAGTTGAGACAACAGTCATAAGATGCTCCATGAAATTTCTGCATGGGGCCTGAGAATATTTGGCTTTCTTAATCGGTTAATTTATCATATGTATATTTTTAATCTTAAGGGAAACTATATTTTGATGTTATTCAGACAACTCCCTTCTGAAGATGTCTACTTGATGGTACAAATGAAACAATGCCAGACTGGAGAGAGGAAACCTGCATGATAACACAAAATTACTTACAAATAAATAATAAAATTAACTTCATTAATTGCTCTCAATTTGAAAACAACTTACTGTGTTTTGCAAACAAGGAAACACCTATTAAGTCACATGTATTATATCACTAGATAGAGCATGGGCACTGAGTGACTAGGAAAAAATCACAGTCTAAATCCTTTACGAAAAGTGGGAAATCGCTAAGATTCTTTGAGGTCACAGAGGTCTATAAGTCACAGCATTTATCTCTCTTTATGTTTGCTTCAAAGTGGTTTCTTTCTAATTTTCTTTGAAGATACAACCTTTTGCTCACAATGCAACAAAGTTAATTAAACTCATATATTCTACATGCTAATCTGAAACTCCAACTGTACTGGATTGCATCTGAAGTACAAGGCACACAAATGGTTAATGAGTTTGATCTAATTTCAGGATTGTTTACAGAACTGAGTCTAGGGAAATAACCTTTCATAGCCTGTGGGGTAGGACATGGGGAAAATTAATACCTTAAAATAAGTTATAATCAAAGAATGAAATACCACTGTATATGCAGTTGGAAGAGCAAAGCTCTACTTTAATTTTGCTGTAGAAAGAAGAAAAACAAATGTCTCCCTTCAGACTATCAAGGGCAGTGAGTGGAGGGTGACTTAGCACAATGTAAAGAAAGAACTTTCAACCTACCAGGTCCTCCTAGTTTCTCTTCGGCACCACTAAAGGAAGCCAGCAGGACAGAGGATTCTACTATTTGACAAAATTGTTATGGGCTTTGTTCTTCACCAGGAAAGACTTTTCTTCAGCAGGAAAGACTGAAACCACTCTCTAAAATAACGTAAAGCAGTCTGTCTCCTGGGTATATACCCGAAAAACTCGAAAACATGTATACACCCCTGTGTTCATTGCAGCATTATTCATGGTGGCCAAGGCCAGAAACAGCCAAGGTGTCCTGCGATGGAGGAAGAAGGTGTACACGTACACAGTGGAACACTACTCGGCCATCGGCAAAGTCAAAACACTGCCATTTGCAACAACATGGGTGGGCCTTGAGAATATTATGCTGAGTGAAATCGGTCAGGCAGAAAAAAGCTAAGAACCATATGATTCCACTCATATGTGGGATATAAAACTGAAACTCGTGAACACAAACAGCAGTGTGGGGGTTGCCAGAAGAAAGGAGTTTGGGGTGGGGGTGGGGGATTAAGGGACCCTAATATATGGTGATGGAAGATGATTTGACTTTGGGTGGTGGGCACACAACGCAATACATAGATCTCGTAACATAGAAATCCACACCTGAAGCCTATATGATCCTATTAACCAATGTCACCCCAACAAATTTAATGAAAGATAAAATATTAAAATCATGTGAAGCACAACCTATGATTTGGACAAGGGAACCTGAGCAGATGATAATGTGTAGACTATATCTCTCCTCCTTAGTGTGGATACACTAACTCTAAAGATCATTATCTGTTGGGGAAGTGTATGCATGTATACGTGCTAAATGTATGGTAGTTAAAAGGCAGAATAAAGCAAGGACAGGGGAAGTATATTCATACTAATTTCCCCACATTTTTAATAGCAGGAAGTCAATAGATGCATAAAAGATCATTCTTTGGAAAAAGTTTAATTTTGTAAGATACGCATCTTGTTCAGTCACCGTAATCCTCACCTCATGTAGACTTAGATCTCTGTTTAATTGGATTCCATGTTCACCACATATTCTTTTCACTATGGTTTATCAACTTTAGAATGTTCAAATTTCTGATTTATTTTTTTGCTGGAAAATATTTATCATCCGCTACCTTCTTCCCCCGATTCCTGTGTGCTCCATTCATGGGGTTCCAGGTTCCTTTCTATTTCAGAATATCCATTCATTCATTGCCTCCGGACTTGAAGGAAAACGGTACAGTAGACCCCCTTATCCACTACAGTTTTACTTCCCTCAATTTCAGTTACCCACGGTCAACCATGGTCCGAAAATATCAAATGCAAAATTCTAGAAATCAACTATTGCTAAGTTTTAAATTCCATGCTGTTCAAAGTAGCATGAAGGGATCTTGTGATGTCCCACCTGGGACAGGACTCATCCCTCTGTCCATCGTCTCCCCGCAGTAGATGCTGTCACCTGTTAGTCACTTAGTAGCTGTTTCTGGGTGACCAGGTTGACTGTTGTGGCATCACGGTGCTTGTGTTCAAGTCACCCTTCCTTTACTTGATAATGGTGCTGGCAATTCTGACATGCCAACGAGAAGACATAAAGTGCTTCCTTTAAGCAAAAAGATGAGAATATTACAGTAATTTTTCAAGCTTTTTCATCTCATGCCACACATAAACTATTACTGAAATTCTGTTCCACACCAAAAATATATTTTTGCGGATCTGACAAAAACAATAGGTATAATTTGGATTCATTCATACCAGACGGCTTTGGTTGGGTTGGCTGTTGTCACTTTTTTATTTGACAGTGTAAGGGAAAAGAGGTCAGTGCTCCTTCAGTAGTCAGGTTTTGCACGTTTTTAAAATTCTTGTGGCACTCTGGTTGAAAATCGCTGGTGTAGTACAATAAGGTGTTTTGAAAGGGAGAGAGAGTCCACATTCACATACTTTTTATTACAGTGTATTGTTATAATTGTTCCATTTTATTATTGTTGCTAATCACTTACTGTGCCTAATTTATAAGTAAACTATATCATAGGTACATATATATAGGAAAGCACACAGTATATACAGGGCTCAGTACTCTCTGCAGTTTCGGGCATCCACTGGGGATGTTGAAATGTAACCCTCTCGGATAAGGGGGGACTAAGTAAGGCACACAATTCTTTGTGCTCACTTCCCCTCAGTGCGGATGCTCTCGGGTCTTATAGACGCTGCTCTTCTACCTGTGGTGCTCCCTGAATGCTGCTGAGGAGACATCTGGCACCCAATTCATCCTTCCCGCTCATCAATGACTTTCTCTTACTATCTGGATGCTTAGATTAGTCTGTGTTTAAAACTCAGTGACTTCAAGGAGATATGCCATGATCAGCTTATTCTGTTCATTTTTCCTGGACTTGCTCCCATGCTCAATGCAGATTCAATTTTTTTCTTTATTTCAGGGAAATACATTCTGATATTTTATTAAATGTATATTTTAAATTGTATGGGTTTTCATATCCATAGGTATCCAGTATATATAGTTGGGTTTCCTTTTTCTGATTTTTCTCTATATAATGGTTTTTTATAATTATATTTTTTAATGAAGGCTGCATGGATGATATCTAATTATATAAAACCCTGCAACTTGTTTTAGTAAATCAAATTATATTTTTGAGATTTACTGATAATATCCTATTACTCTTTAATTTTCATTTTATTTATTTATTTACTTTTTAAACCTTCTGAAAATCTGGGAAACCACATTTAGATCTAAACATTCTTAATATCCTGATAGTAAGATACCTTTTGTTGACCACTTTTCCATCACACTCAGATTCTATTATATATATATATATATAGGAAAGCACACAGTATATACAGGGATACAAATTGCCCTTTTAAGGACTCTTCTTTGTCACTGAAAAAGTACTTCAAGAAAAATAGAATACATGTAAGAGTATCACCTGTCTATAATATATTGAAAGTCTAACTTGAAATTAATTTTATCTTTAATGGAAACCCAAATTCATGTGTAATAATTCTGTATGGCCTTTTGTTCTGTCTGATTCAATCATGTTCTACTGAAGAGCCATCTGGGTGTATGTGTGAAGAAACAGAACTTATTTATACTTTTGCAGGAAGCCACTTGTATGTGATGCACACACATCCCGAGTTTGTACATTATTTCAGCTATGGGAAAAGAGTGAGCTCAAGTCATGTCTAATTAAAAATGAAACTCCCCAAAGAAATTTGCAGAGTATTAAATTCTAGTTTTTCATAAGTGGAATGAAAATTAAATAACTAAATTAGTATATACACTCTGGAGCTCATCTATCCATCAAAATAATTGTTTTTATTTCTCTTTATTACCTTAGTAATCAGTCTCTAGTAAGTAACTGACCTAGTATATCAGTAGAGCATGACTTGAAGTGTTTTATTTTGTTTTTATAGTGAATTGATGTAGTTTTATGTTAAAATAGTACTCCTCACCTCCTGACCAATTTAATTAATACATTAATGTTGAGGGAAATTTTGGCAGATTCCAGGACTGGTTTTGGTGGCCAGTGGCGTGAATCCCTGCAAACACTGGAGCAGGTCTGCACTTCTCTCTACCCCCATGATAAGAACTGAATTGAATCACACTTATTTGCGTGCTCTGCTATCATAAGATGTCAGTCATCTGTTTGGTCAATGCAGAGGTTAGGGTGCCATGTTTATTGGTTTGTAGCTCCTACCCATAGGTTTAATCTCTTTTATTGAATGGCCTAGACTAGAGTTTCTCATCCTCAGCACTACTGACACTTTGGACTGGATAATACTTTGTTTTAGGTGTTAGGAGTGGGGGAAAGGGGACTGTCCTGTGCATCATAGGAGGTTTGGCAGAGTCTGACTTTACTCACTAGATGCCAGCAACACATTCTCACTCCCAGTTGTAACCAACAGAAATGTCTATGGACAATGCCAAGTGACTCTGGGGTGGTTGGGGAGGAGTGGGCCGCAGTGGACTAGTTGAGAAGCACTGGCCTGGACAGCACTACCACTTTCTACTATCTCTAGACTTACTCATATGTTTGGGCAAAGTTTATATTTGGGATACATTTAAATTTGATCTTTGGGGCCAGCTTGGCTCTTATTGTTTTGGGCTAAATTTATATGCAGAATTGTATCCTTTTATATTTTATTTAAGACTTTTTAAATGTCAAATATATTGTTTTTATTCTTGAGTCCTACTTCTAAAAAGTAACATTACAATTTGTTTTTAGCTGTTTCTTTGGTTATTTCCCTTCATAGTTCCACAATCGCAAGGGGGTGCTGCATGGCAGAGAACTGAAAATATACGACTATGGTTTGTTGGCTACAGTGGAGCACTGAGAACACAATTGTTAGAGGCTGGAAGCTGTCATCCTAGTTATGCCAGGACATAATATTTAATAAAACTGTTGCCTGGGGCATATTGGAAGGCAGACAGACAATGAGCTACATAAGATCAAAGGAATCTTGATGATGTTGTGTTTCTTTGTATTTTTATATAGAGAAGTGAATATAGGTAAGCCTATTTGAAAAGTTCTTTCTGCATGCAGCTTATAATATAAAGTGACTGAAAGTTGGATAGTCTGGAATCTCAAATGTTGAAATGGAAAATAAAAGAAGAACTAACTGATTCTGTTTTATTAAATACAGCAAGTGTATTTCTCAGCCAGAAGCATGTGCCAACATAGCTCAAAGATCATATTAATAGAGCTGATTTCTTACTCAAGCCTATTGTTTCACAAGAGAAGGCAAGGGGTAGAACTCAGAGGCCAGTAAATAAAAGCTCTGAGTCATCAGATTTATAAGCTATATGTAGAGAGAACATGGTTTGTATTTACTTCAACACAGAATTGAGCAGAAGCAAAGTGAGTGAATACACATTGTTTCTGAGGCAATTAGATTGCCAGAGAAACCACAAGCGTCATTTACAGAAGCCATAATCAGATCACTTCTAAAACAACCTCCAGAGCCCAAATTCCAGGAACAGAAAGAGGGCTGTGAGAGCAGTGCAGCCCCTGAGAGAGAGACACCCAGTGCAACTACCTGCTGTTGCTGTGAAGTTGCTGCTCAATAGACTAGTCAGGAACTCTCGTCACTGACAAGGATGGTGCTTTTGTGATTCCTGTGTCGAGCAGGATTTGAAAATGCTGTGGATACCCTATTCTTCCACTTTCCAAATGAGACATGTTATTTCTGCAAACTTATTTCTACCTTACCCAGTATAATGGACACATAGATTGATGACTTAGTGTCTTATTTTGAGGGACACTGGCTCATGAGGAGCCATATCTAGACTTAAAGGGGAGGGCTGTGTATCACACAGGGGTCCCGGACTTTGTTCTCTATGCATCATTATGATTGAATTTAGGAGCTGCTTCTCTTGGGAAGGGGGTTTGTACAAGTAGTGAATCCCCAAAAGAGAAAACTGGTAGGTTTCCGGCTGTTTCTCCAATATGCCTTTTCCACTTCTTTTTGGTATTAGAATCTTCAGGTTTTAGCAGGGTACATGGCCACTAGAAAAAAAAAATAATTAATTTGCCAGCTTCCCTTGCAGCTATGTTTGGCCATATGACCAACTTGGATGTGTGCAGTTTCTTAAAGGGAAAATGCATGACCTTTGCTTTTTCTTTCGTTGTTTTCCACTGACTGGGTATAGATGAGATAGGAAACCATCTTATGCAAGGAATATATTGACAACACTCTATGGGTACTAGATATAAGGAGATTTAGACCTTGCCAATTTTTCTAAAGAAGTCACCATATCAGTTATGGCTTTTATGTGAGGGAGTAATCCCTTTCCTCTTGTGTAAACCAATGTTAAATTTTTGTCTCTATCACATGCAGCTAAACATTTATCCTAACTAAAATATCTGTGTCATATGAGAGGATTTCTTCAAAATCTGCTGATCCTTGAGTATCCATTCATATTTAAGGGTGCAGTACTAAAACATTAAGTGGTAACTCTTTCTTTGGGACAACCAAATGTCAGTAATTGCAGTTTTAATCAAATAGATCATTTCACTCAAAGACGAGTTTTAAATTGTCTGCCTAAATTAGTACATGTCAGCTAAGTACATGTCACTTAGCAAACAGCATTTTTTGGAGTGAGTTGAAATAATGAGGCTGGGGAGGGAGATTTTTCACTTTTTTCTGTACGTTATTTCACATAATCTTCCCATTTTCAGTCAAGTGTCCTTTCTCTCCTCTCCTTCTCAGCTGAACCTGGTATTCTTTAATTTAAAAACCCTCATTCAATTTCTCCAGTTAGCACACTCTCCCTCTTCATGTTTAAGGAATACCTTTTTGTATTGCTACAGAGATTTGAAGTTGTTCAAATAACCTTCCTGTTTTCAACCGAACTATTACATATACCTTCAGAGGTGCCTGGTGCCTCTAACTCATGAATTCCTTTTAGAGTCCTGTGATTGGCTCATGTTTTGTTATGTTTCTACTTTACTGTAAACTCATAAATGATGAATCACTCAGAGTTCCATCAGAGAGGTAGAACAACAGAGAGATTGTGTATATTAGGTATTTTAAAGAATTTGTTATAAGAATTGGACCTTTCACAATTGTGAGACCTAATTAAGCTGTGTCTCCAGGGTTCTTGTCTTTGCATTTGGTGCTGCAACTTCAAGTGCACAGGAAAAATACTTAAGGGAGAATAAATGCACAGTGAGTGAGAGTAATCAAAAAAGCTAGAACCTGTAATGGTGAGTTGGAGTCCATGAAGGAGGACTGAAACCTGAGTTAGTTCCTGTTGCTCTGCAAAGACTCTTATCTTTGCATTTGATGCTGGAACTTGAAGTCTGTAGGTGAGGCAGTCATGAAGTAAAGAAGATTGCTAAAAGGAGCAGAGCAAAAGCATGTTGGAAGCCATAAGCATGAACTGGGGCTCACATGGATGGGTCAACACACTCAGTTGTTTTTACCCATGTTCTTAATAGTGTGTGTGACCTGCAGAATCCAAGGCCTTTGTTCATGGAGCTAAACACACACAACTGGTTCAGAAATAAGAGAAACTAAAGGAAAATCTAGAGGATGTGGACCAGCTGCAGGTCTGGCCATTGACTCATGCTATGAGGTGGTCAGTAGATAAGCTGCCAAGTGCATGAGCTAAACAAGGGCTGCTGCTTCACCTCTACTCTGGATGTTTCCCCACAACAATGTCTCTTATGGTCTGTCCTAACCAGAAACATGCAAGAAAGGAAATTCTGGGAAATGTACTTCAGCCCAGCCAAGCTGGCAGATGACAAATCAACCACAGCAGATCAAGGAAAGTCAAAACTGAACTCATGTCTCATGTGCTGGTGAATCTCTCTCATTCTTTCCATTCCCAGACCAACTCTCTACCTTTCTGAGCCTTTCTCTACAACACCGGAGGCTGACCTCTACCAAGTGTATCATGCAGACTCCCTTGCATTCTGGCTTCTGGTTGGGGTTCGGCCACTGGGAGGTGCTGGCCTGAGAAATGGCTGGGGAAGTTATTTCACACTCTCTCCAGGTCTGGTTGTGATTCCTGCAGCGACCGGGTTCCACAGTGGCTACAGCTGCTCTCCTGAGGCTCCTCTTTCACATCTCTGTTCTTTCCAAGCTTCTGAAACACCAGCTCTTCCTCTTGCCCTTTGGGCCCAGAGCTAGTCATGATGCTCCAAGGTTACTGGTTCCTGGGTACACAGTATCCCTTCAAATCTCCTTAACACTTTCCTCACAGGAAGAAACAGTCCCTTCTATACCCGATCGTTAATTAAACCCTTTAAGTATGTCAGGAACTTGTCTCCATTTACTTACTGAAATTTATGTGTGTTTATTTCTTTTCTTTTATTGGGGTTTTTGCAAGATGTGTAACAAACATATTTACCTATTCTAGAAGTCTATTAAAAATGTTTTCCTTAATAGTATAATGAGAATTTTGTGACAGTTATAGATTTGAAGTTTACAATGGAATTATTTTTCCCTTTTCCCCAAAGTAGGTACGAATGAGGCACATTCGTATTTTTACACAAATTCCAGTTTTAAGGCAGCTGACAATTGTTACATTCCTATGGATCTTCAAACTGCTGCTACTGAAGCTCCTTTTTTCTTCGTAACCACCTCACTAAATTGGCACTTTAGTTAATCATGCTCCTCCCACCAGATAGAGTTTTTGGCTCTGTCCACTGTCGCCTGCTAGCACACTTCTTCATCTCTAAAACTTTCTCATGGTTGGGAACTTTCAGCGCATTTTCCTTCATTTCTGAATATCAAGCAACTAGGTATTTAATCAAGAACTATATGAACACATAGGATGGAAGGTACCCTACTATTTTTTTTTTTTTCAAATGTAGGCTCTTCCAAGATAGGATATCCATATCCTTTGTCTTTGCTTTTTTCAGCATTTGACAGATGGCTTCATTTATTAGGTCCTCTCGAAAGGTATGTTGAGTAAAGCAGAGGTCAGAGATCACAAAAAGACTAAATGGAAGGAAACATAACGTTTTTGAAAAATTTCCTGAAATAATTCTCTCTTCACGATGTGTGACTTGCGTCAGAACTTTTTCTCCTATCCCTTTCTACTGTGCTCGAAGGTAGCTTCCAACGTTCCTTTAGATCGCTACATGGTCTGGGCAAATCAATCTCTGCCTGATCATTTCCAAGGGGGATAGAATGATTTTGAGTAATTTGGACTTTTCAAAATGTTTTTAAAAGAGAGCCAAAACACAAAGACAACTATTTGTAGTTTGAATTGTAGTTGGCAATTTTTTCTCCACCAAATCTTCCATTTCCTCTCATACCAAACACTTTGGAAAAAAACATTTAAACTCTCCTGATTTTCATGAGAATTGATGAATTAAATTTGGTTTCATTCAACTAAACAGTCAACATCTAGGTACCTTTTCCTTCATTTTTTCCTCTAATAAATATATCTGGTGTCTTTTGTTCTTGATTAACCAGGTCAGTGTGTTCTCTTTCATTAATAAATTTAAATTATTAGCATCTCTAGAATCTCTTTGCTTATTCAAAACCCCTGAAGTAGTTTCTCCCCTTTATTTCCAAATGCAGAAAGATGAACAATAACAATTTTTCATAATAATAGTATGAGGAAAATAATAGAGGGAAATATGGGAATAGAGAAAGTAATAACATAGAATTATAACTAAATTTTAAAGAGAGAGTTTAAGAAAACTAAGTTATCAAAAATAGATTATCAAGCATAGGAAAGAGGTGATCCCTAAAGATATCAGGGCTGCAGTGACCAGAAGAAGTTAGATATTTAACAGGCACCATTTAAAACATTTTTATTTTTGAATAGTGCGGGCACACAATTGCTCTGTGCACATGTCTAATGAATTAAGCTACTAAAGGTAGACGTAAAGCACCTGAACTAACTTAAAGAGTTTTGTTTATTGCTTAAGGTTTACAACAGAATGTTGGCTGGTTAAACCGAGGCGGGGTATTTACCATGTGATTTGTGCCATAAGCACACGCATACTCTGTCCTTCTCTGTATGACATATTCTGTTATTGGAGTGACTTAATTTTGTAATTATACCTTCTCTGTAACATGTAGTTTGTGTTGCACAGATTAATACTTCTGAATTTTTTTCAATCCAATTCAAAGTGATGACTATAGCAACTATGTTCAAAATCATGTTTATATCCTCTTGAGAGTCATATTTCTAAGTTTTTTACTAAGTGTCTGCGTAAAATACCTCCTTAAGGTACAAAAAATGTAAATAAATGTGCACTTATCTGAAAATCAAAAGAAAGATCTGTTGTGACTGTTGAGAGGAGGAGACTGTTCTTCGACCCTTTTACCTGTTGGGTCGCCTTGAAATGAAACTGGAGGCCCAGGCAGAGAAGCCCGGGAGTGACTGCCAAGGAGCCTAAGAGCCCTCCTACCATTGTGATTGTTAATCCATCACCTATTCTTGCACAAAACCTTCATTAATCTGCTGTCATGAAGTTATGATGATGCGTAAGCACAGGCCAAAGCACTGCACTATTTTCATTGCCTTTCCGATAGCTTCACAGATAAAGTTGTCTGACCCAGGTGCCACCCAAGTCTTCCTCAGGCCTGTTCCTTCACCCAGAACCTGGGCCCTGATTCACAGTTAGGTTGCATTTCTAGAACCTTTTTACTTTGCTGCTTCCCAGCTTTTATTTTGACTCTAGTAGCAAATAATGATACCAGGAAAATGAGATCCGTGAAGTATTATTGAAGAGCAGGAGCACACACACTCTTTGAATGAGAGAGAATTTCCTGAATTATTCCAGAACTTCATTCGGTTTCCGAATTTTATATATTCAAGTGGAAATAGTCTAATACTCTGGTACTCACCTTACACGTACAACCTGTTAAATACTATGAGCTTATTCGCAGTCGGAAATGGGCATTGGCAAAACATAGTTACATGGGCCTGGTACCAAAAGGCCCAAAACTATAGACTGGGACACGATGCTGAAACATCACACAGTTCATCCACCTCTGTGAAGGCATTTCAGATGGAGACCTCTACTGTTTGTAAGGATTTTCTTTAGAACATGTTACCTTTAATAAAATTCTTGCCACCGTCAATGTGCTTCTAAGTCCCGTTGACTTTTCTTTGAAGGTCTTCTCTTTCTGTCATCCACAGCCTCATATAATTCTTACTCTCACTCATCGTAGCTCTGCTCAAATTGATTACCTCTTGCACTGAATCATTACTCCGCCTCTCTGACCAGCATGGCCTTCTAAAGGCCATCACATTGTACTTGTATTCTTGCTGTCATTTCCAACGGCCACAGCCCCCGTTCCATTTTCCTCCAACATCCGGCAGCCTAGGTATCCTGCAGGACAAGGTCGGCTCCATTTCTCCTGGAGGCCTCCTGCCCAAGGCCACCCGCTCTTGGCTCTGATGGCAGTCTTCTACAGACTCTGACTGAATTCTCTTTTTTCTTGAATTTTTTCTTCATTGTGGCATATATATTTGAAAAGAATGAAAGCTTCTTGAGAATCATTCACTTAGGATGCTTTTTCCATAAGTTAGGTTTTATTTAAATATGGAATTTTGAGGTCTAACTAATTCATAGATACTCTCAGTAAAATAATTTTATGTTAAAATAAAATACTTTATGTTAAAATAAAAACTAAATAATATTCTTTTCTTTGGTGACTGCCAATTAAACCTGCATCTGTAGGTTTAATTCCATTCATGGAATTACTAAATTATAGAACATAAGATCTGGAAGAGAATTTAGAGGTATGGGGCTTTCTTTCCTTAAAATTGCACCGAGTATTATGCCTGGAGGAACCACACATGAATCATGTAAGTCAAATGTAGGCATTTTTGTGTCTAGACAAAAATGTTTTCCTGAATTCCATCTCCTCTTTACCCAAGCAAGTTAAAATATATATCAAAGAAAATAAAAGCTTTCTTTTTCTTGATTCCCTAAATCTCAACTTTGGAGATAAGACTAAACCTTAAATAGTCAAACATCTTCCTTTCTTTTAAGAACTCACTTACAACTCCTCTTAGATCTCTCTCCACAGGGTCGTGAGAAATTGAAAAGTAGGCCAGTATAAAAAAAAAACTTTCATGAGTGAGGGAAACAAGGAATCATTCAAGGCTTTTAAACAGAGCAAGAGCAGGATGTAACTGCTGTCGAGGAAGATTACCACACCTAGAGTATAACTGTTCCAAGTAAGAGATGCTGCCTAACCTAAGAAATAAAAAGAAGGGGTGGATTAAAATATTTAAAAGGAGAAGCAAAATAGTTTTGTTACTAATTTCATTTGGGGAGAAGGGAATGACAGAAGATAAACTGCATGAATCTGTGATTCCAATACTGTGGGGTTTTTAATCCAATTTTGGAATGATTATATGATGTCATTGAAAGAAACAGATGCAGGTTTAATCTTCAGTCACCAAAGAAAATAATATTATTTATTTTTTACTTTAAGTACACAGTTTACTGAGAGTATCTGTTATGCTGAATATACTTTTTTTTCTTTAAAAGAATGCAAATGCATGCCAATCAAGCTGAAAATGAAATGTAGATTTGTCAGCAGAAAGCTAAGTTAGCGTTCACAACTTCTCTGAAATATAGCTGTTTAAATATTATATTCAGACAGTTATTGTGACCTCCTGAGTAAAGAGGTTCAAAAATGGTCTAGCCTATATTTTACATAACATTCTCTACCCTTTCATAGGCAGGAAAGTAATTTCCCAATAAATCTGAGAGTTCTCTGTAAGAAAAAAAATTCAATTTAAAAGATATATAATATGTTATATGCTACTAAGACTACTGAGAAGAAATTTAAGTGATAAAATACACTCTCCCCATCCCCTTACAACAAGAAACACCTTGCTTTATTCATAGATTAATAATCAATAATAATATAGCTTTATATTGATGATACGTATAAAAGCTGTTGGCCTAAAGTATTTATAATCATGATTAAGATTTAAAACCAACCTAACATCAGTGTTTAGAAATGGAAGCCTGACAGGTAGCTAGTCCCTAACTTTAATTTCAGCTATAACCCTAACTGTTGATAAAACAAATTGATGGGCAAGAAAGAAATAGAAATGTTCCTACAATATTTTTTGCTCCTGGAAAGTAAAAAAAAAAAAGGTATCTCACTTCTCAGAAATGTGTGGAGTGGATAATAAGTACCCCACCTTCACTATAACTGAAAATTTAGTTGATAATATGTAATCAAAAAGTCAACGACTTTTTAAAAATATATATCTCTTTTATTGATTTCAGAGAGAGGAAGGGGGAAAGAGAGAGAGAGAGAGAGAGAGAAACACCAATGATGAGAGAGTCATTGATCGGCTGCCTCCTGCACACCCCCTGCTGGGGATGGAGCCCACAACCCGGGCATGTGCCCTGACCGGGAATCGAACTGCGATCTCCTGGATCCTAGGTCAGGCACAACCACTGAGCCACGCCCGGCCAGGCAATGACATTTTTTAATACTTGAAAAATCTTCAAAATTTCTAACAAAGTTAAAATTAAAATGAGATGAATGGTTCTACTTTTTTCTCTGAATTTTTCAGTTATATAGAGCACTTCCCATAAATGCATTATTCTGATGTGCCATAGAATGTGTCAGAACAAGGTGACGGCCCAGGTAACCACGGTGCCCGCCGCCTCCCGCAACCACGTCAGAATCACAACTAAAGCACAGAACCACCAGCACTCAGAGCCTCCTGAAACCTGGCTGCACAGAAGCCCCGCAACCAGGGAGCTGAAGCAGCACCGAGGCCTGTAGGAACGGCAGAGACGCGGGCGGATCGGGGCTGAATCACAGAGGCCGCGGGCCCACACCCGGTGCCGAGGTTTAAACCTCGGAGGGAATCTCGGTGGCGGAGGTTCCCCGGAGGAGGGAGGTTCCCTGAGGAGGGAGGGGGCCCAGCCCCACAGCAGGCCCCCAGCCCCACAGCAGGCCCCCAGCCCAGGGCTCCAGGCCAGGAAGACCTGTCCCCACAACTCCCGGCTGGGACCCCTGAGGGTCACAGAGGCTTCGGGAGCCCCAGCAGCTCCTCTAAAGGGCCCGGCACGGACTCACTCGGAGGCTCCCTCTGAGCCCAGCGCCCGGCAGCAGCTTGAAAGGACCCGGGACACTCGGGGAGGAATTCTGCTAACCAGATATATAGAGTAAAAGTAAGTGAGAACAACCACTTTCTGGAAAATGACTTTTTGATAGGATTTAGAAGTAGAAATGCAGAAGTAATTTTCAAACCCAAGACACCCGAGGAAGTGCTGGGTGGTGTCAATCTTACCCTTTGTCTCTCATTTTTAAGTTAATATTGTTACTTTGTTCTTGTTTCTGTTCTGCAACAATCTTATTTTCCTGCTCTAGTATAAATGATAATTTTGTGTTCTACTAACTTTCAATTATTTATTTCTGTAATCATTCTGACATATTTCTAATTCTTAAGATACACCCTCATTTAAAATAATTCATCATCAAGCACCAATTCTTTTTATGTTTTATTTTACCTTTGGTAAGATTCACTGTTTTTGACAAACAATTGTATGAGTTTTGACCGTTGCACTGAAACATGTAAACACCACCACGATCAATGCACAGAACAATTTCATCATTCCTAAAAATTCTCTCATGCTGCCCTTTGTGTTAAACCTCTCCCCCACCCCTAACCCCTAGCAGCCACTGATCTGTTCTGTGTCCCTATAGCTTTGACTTTTCCTGAGTGGAAATCTAATCAGAATGTCATTGGTCTTTATTCATGACAGAAATTACATTCATTCAATTATTAAAGGCAGACTTTTGAGAATCATCCTAAACAATTTCTCCTTCAGACTCTACATCTGATCAATTATTATGTCTTCTTTAATATTTCTGGAGTTCCTTCCTCCCTTTCAATGAGCTAGGAGAAGTAAGAAAGGAAGTTATTGGAGTTTCACATTTAATAAGTATGGTTTTGAAATGGATGTTATTATTCCCTAGTTTTACTTGGGACTTCGCCTTTAAGGCATATTTGATTGATTTGTTGGTGTTAGGAGCAGGAATTGAGAAGGTGTAGAACAGAAAAATGTAAATATAGGCTGTAGCTTTCTTTCTGAAAGAGTGTACAAAGAAGTAATTGGATAAAGTGGAAATATTTTCCTGGGATGGGTAGAGACCTTAAGAGCTGAGAACTGGTAAAATTAGAAATTGAGGGAGATTCAGATCATTGAGTCCATTAGTATTTAAAACCAACAGGTGAATTTTTTCTACTTTCTCACCATTCACCTTATGCAGCCCTATTACTGAAGTAGTCAACATTTCCTTATAAACATGCTATTTCATATCTTTTGCTTGGTCTCCCTTCTGAGCATCAAAATCAGACTTTGATCAGGTAGCTATCTTTAACAACATCACAAGTATTTTTTTAACTTTATAAATGTAACATAAACACTGAGGATCACTGAATCTTCACTCTGTAATGAGAATTGCTTAAAGTTTGCTAAAATATTTATACTTGATTTATTATACTGCATAAAATCCTTATTGAGAAATTTATAATAACCTTCTCCAGTGTAGCTAAACTGTGTGCTCCAGCCCGCACTGCTTTATCCCTCACATTTTGTGGAATATTAGATAGTATGGCTCTTACTAAGAATAAAATGAGAGCCCCTTACACAGAATTTTGAACTTTTAAAAAATGGATAATTAATGTTGAAGGTATTGGTCCTGAAGAAAATGGAAATTGCTCTGAGGAGAGAAATGGAAAGAAAAGAAAACAACAAAAAACAAACCAAAGAAAAAATAGAAACAAGAGGTATATACACATAAATAATGTTTCTTGTATTTTATTGATTAAATTCTGACCTTTATCTTTAAATTCTACTAAATACGAGGACTGTGTTGGCAAATAAATGAATTGAAAAACTTGGGGGATGAAACATTTTTAACAGATGGAGAATATGAAAGGAATGAAGATGATTGGTCATAGTTACTAATAACAAGTCCCCTTTAAACACTCAAGTGAGATGACTTGGGGGTAGGCAATTGGTTAGAGTGAAGGTGTAAGATGTCTAGACAGCCCATAAATCCTGCAGTACTCAAGGACCTATCCACACTATGGATCTTTTTGGACTCAGAACCCTCTTTTAATTGGTGGACATATGCAAAGACTGTCTCTTGCTTTAAGTATTTCCCACTTGCACTTGGACCATGGTCAACTTCGAGAGCTGACTGCGTGTCTCAACCTGTGCTAATGCCTGACTCTCATCAGACCCTTGGTCATTCACCCATATCACTCCTCGTTTGGTACTTTTGAAGTGTTGTCTGCTCCTGCAGTGGGCCCTCAGTGTGCCACACACAGGCTCCCATTCTCTAGTATGAAATTAGCTCACTTATTAACTAAGCGAAATGTCTTATTCTCTTATATGTTCTTTTTCACAGCATGTCAATTCCAGATTTGGTGGAATTAAGTTTCAGGATGAGATCTACTCTGAATACAGTGAAAATTAATATACAGCAATTATTTTTTATGTAGCACAAGAAATTTTTTTAATTGATCATTCTAAACTCCCAAATATAGTAGACCAGAGTAAAAAAAATACTGGCAGATGGAAGACATTAATAGTAATTTTAATGATTCAAATCCTGGTTCCGCCACCAACTCATTTTGGAACATGTCAGGTATTAACTTTTCTAGTTCTGATTTTATTCTTTTTTAGATGATAGATTTGGATTAGGTTGGTTGATGTCAAAAAACAGATAACAACAGATTGCTTTCTCCAAACAAAAATTCTCACTGAAGTCCAAGGTATAAAGAAAACCAAGCCTCCGGTTAGAGCGTGTGAAACTGGGTGGAAAACTTGACCCTTCTGAAGGGAGCCTCTGAAAGAGTTCACTTTGAAAACCACTCTTGTGCATGACATGTGTGTTACCTGCCCTTTGATATTCCATGGGTCCAAGATTTTTTTGAGAGTCTGAGGATTTATTGCAAACAATGTGTCTTAAAATCTGAGTGTTACAGGGAGACAGGAATGGGAGAAAAGCAAGATCATTAAAAGAATTTTACATTTCGGATTCTCTTTTAGCCCAGTGTTAGACTTGGTTCACCAGTTATTCAGGGATCAAACACAAACAACTTATTACAGCATCAGCTGTTTGAGTCTTTGAACCTCCAAGTATAAACCTAACCATACCCCTCCAACAGCTGCTTGAACCTTTGACTAGATGGCCTAGGAGAGAAGGCAAATATATTCAGGGGAAGAGTGAGAGGTTGAACAGTGGGATTCGGTTGTGAGTCCTGACTCCCCACCTGATCCAACTCAGAGGGCCTCACCGCAGCTGCCGGTGAACAGCAGTTTCTCCTTTCATTTATCTCTTTATTTTCCTATCAAGTATTAAGCCTACTTATTTCAGTTCTGTTCATTAAACCCTCATTGAGAGCCTACTCGGTGGCAGTCACTCTAGTAGTAACAGAGATACAAAGACACCAGATACACTTAATCCATTGAGCAGGTCGTTTCAAATGCAGTTTAGAGAAATCGCAGTTGATGGAGCGGAGAGATTAAAAATTAGTATGCCTTTTTTTCCCCTTAAAGTATTGGTTTTAGAAAAGCAAGGTGAAAAAACATCTGAGAAAAAGACGTTATGTAAATATGTTTGTATTCAAGTGGTGCAGGGAGTGACCCTGTCTTCTAATCTCAAAGACCTTAATTTCTGTATTTGTTTTATAGAGTATTGAGTTTCCTTTCTCACACCTATTATATTAGGAAAGAAATGAGAGATGAATGGGCCAGATAGGAAGTAAAGAGGAGATAGCAAGTGTGTGTATTAAAGGTTAATGGGAAAGAAGATAGGAGATTAAGTTAGAATTGAGAGGAGTGTTAGTGGAGTCCTGAGAAGGAAATTGAATGGGACTAACATATGTTAAGAAAAAAAGAAAAGAGACACAGCGAGCAACCAGAAAAGAAATATAAGCACAAAAGAATTTTTCAGAGGAGAAATCTTTAATTAAAGTTTGCTTGTAGCCAAATTTAAATGCTGCTAAAATTTAGATTTAAGCTTTTCAATTTGGATATAATGCCACTGCTACTGTGTAGGAGGTGTACATTGAGGGAGGGCTGAAAAACAAGATACTGTTATTTTATTGTGTACAGCATGCATATACCTGGTGAAACTGTATTAAAATACATTGCAGATAATATACATAACTATGTAATTTCCATATGCTATATATTACATTGCACATATTACTGAAGTCTATACAGAAACCATTTCTTGTCCTTGCTGATACTATGTACTAAGAATGTGATGTTGATCTCCCAAAACAGGAAGAATTTAGTAATACAAAAGCTTATTTCCAGTTCCATTTTTGCAATAGCTGCAGTCAAAGACCAGGAGCCCCTATATCTTTACAGAATAAAATTGAGGAAAATCTAAATTTTAAAAAACAAAGCATAAAGTAGAGCGTCCGCTCTGGGAAATGTGCACAAGTGGGCTGAGTCTTCAGCTCAACCAGCTATTGAGGGAATGTCAGGGACTTAATTGCATTACACCCGGGAAGCATGAGGTCACGGTGCTTTGGTGGATGGATGGGAAAGAGCACTGGGGAGTAGGTGTGCGGCAGTGCATCTGCAGCAGGACTCCGGAGAGGAGGCCGGCGGGTGGGGAGCGGTGCCCCTGGTGCTCAGGTAGGCCGCTCCTGCGGCCCAGCGGGAGCACCCCATCAGGCTCAGGGACGTGGCCCACTAACCAAAGCTCCCCTGCCTGCACTGCGCTTCATGTGCAGAAAGCTCGTTTCCAACTGTGAGTGCAGCTCTGAAAAGGTTCAACCTTGAGACAGTTCCTTAACCTCTCTCTGCCTCAGTGTCCATGTCTGTAAATTGGAGCAATAATAGTAACAACTTCAGAGAGTTATTATGAAGATTATGTAAATCAATGAAAATAAAGTGTTCAGTGCCTAGCATGTAGAAAATACCAAATGAGAATAAGTTAGACTATAAACTGCATAAAAGTGTGGCTTTTTCCCCATATAGTTTATTCCTTTACATCCAGCACCTATTATATAATAGATGGTCAATTATATATGTTGAAAGAATGAACAATTTTGATATCTAATGTAGCTTTATTTTTTAAAATGTTTTTTATTGATTTTATAAAGAGAGGAAGGAAGAGGGATAGAGAGAGAGACATCAATGGGAGAAAGACATAGGTCGGTTGCCTCCTTCATGCCCCGTACTGGGGATCGAGCCCACAACCCGGGCATGTGCCTTGACTGGGAATCAAACCAGTGACCTCTTGGTTTATGGCTCGACGTTGAACCACTGAGCCACACTAGCCGGGCTTATGTAGCCTTTTAAAGGTGAGATCATGAAACACAGAAAAGAATATTTTGGCCTACTTAGCATTTTTATTTTCTATTACAAATCAGTAAATGAGTATTCTGTCATATGCTTGGTTTCAGATTGGTGACATTACATCCATAAACCAGGACCTCAGTCTCTTAAAAATTGATAAAATACTGTTTCCAAACCTGTAAAAATGAGGAATTGGCTGGACTGAGGCAATTAATATAATGATTGAAAGAACTTGGAATTTCAGATTCACCATCTACCATCTGTGTGATTTTGGCTGTTACCTAATGTGCCATATGTTTCTGCATCTATAATATTGGAAGTGTAATAATATTTATTTTAGGGTATACTTTTTGAAAATAAAATGAGATAATTTATATAAAGTGCTTTGCAGAGTGTGTAGTATACAGTAAGCCTTAAAAAATTTGTTCCCAAACATAATATTAATTAATTTAGTAATTCAACCAACATTTACTGAAGTACTTTTCAAGTCAGGTATACAAAAAATGCGTAAGATATGGTTCCTATTCCCAGAAACTTCCAATGCAGCAATGCAAGGGGACAAATAAGAAGGCAGTTACCAACTGGTGAAAGTGCTCTTACAGAGAGAAACAGGGAATTTCAGGAGTATACAGAAATAGACCTTGGATCAGTTGGAACTAGGATGAAAAAAGTGTATGGAGTCTTCATGGAAGACCTGTCTGAGCTACGACTCGAAGCCTGAGTTGGTTTAAAAAGCAGACAGAGGGAACAGCAGCAGCCCAAAGACTGGAGAAGAGAGAAAGCATCGAGTTCAGAAAGCTGCGAAGTACTCTGTTTAGCTGGGGAATCAAAACGTGGGCTGCTGCTTATAATGCCTGTGGAAACCAATAAGAGCAACAACACATTTTGGCATGGTCCTTTAGAGGTTATAGAATTTAGAGATAATATTTCTTGATTCTCACCCAAAACACTGAGAACAGAGAAAGGCAGGTATTGTTTTCTGAATTTACATGAGGACACTAAGTTTGATTTTAGAGACTGGCTTATGGTGATGTACCCATTGCTGGAAGTGAAAACTGAACTTCCATTCTTCTTGTATTCAGCGTTCAGGGACCTCTGTGCCAGGGCAAAGACAGAGCAACCTGGGAGAGATTGCTGTCACCCGGCTTTGTTTAGAGGGAAAGGGTGCTTGGCAAAATATTAGCTTGCCATTGACTATGATACTGCTTCATACTTCTCAGTTATATGTAAAATGTCATTTTAAAAATCTACTCGATGTAGGGTTAAAATCCTGTGCCTGGTATGACATGGTATTCTATGTGAGTTTGTTGAGTGAGTAAGTGACTAAATGACTCCCCAGCAATCTGGTCCTGTTAGAATTATTCCAGAACCCTTTTATGCAGATACAATAAAAAGTTTTATTAATTACATTTACATACAAATGAGTTGACTGACAATATATTTTGAAATTTCAGTATTTTATTCAAATCCTGCCTTATAATAAGACTCATTTATTAATTAATAAACTAAGTAATTCATTTGGTCATGAAGCATTTATCTCAGGCCTAATGTGTGTGAGACGCTGTGCCAAGTCTGACATATATGTCATCTGGTATAATCTTCACAATAACTCCATGAGACTGTTCTATTATTTTCTCTACTTTTTACAAATAAGGACACTTTCACAGGAAACATAAAAATATGCTTCAAATCACCACCACTGGCAAATGGCAAAGCAGTAGAGTCAAACCAAGATCTATCTGTCTCCAGAATCCACCGCAATTCAGGTTTAGAGTAACTATTCATTGAATTTGCATCTGTTGTTTGTGAGGACTTTTGTCTCATATGCATTTCTACGTGAATCATGCTACTTCATTAAACTGAGACATGCTTTCCTTAAACTATAAGATTAAGAATGATTTTTTGGTCATAGTATATTATTTTCTATTCAGTTTATTGATATTTGATAAACTGCTTATGCAGTTAGATGTTTATACGGAATATTCTTCTATAGCATCCATCATTCATCAGCATCGTCTTCCAAACTTAAGATTTCAGTGTTTGGTTGCCTGCATGTTATTTCTTAAATGTTCACTAATAACTTGTTTTTACTTAGGTAGAAATTCAAGTAACGCAAATGAAATTGCTTTTTCTTTAATGAGGTCAGATTTCCCTCTTATTTAATACAAATATTTTGGCCTAAAATGATGAGTTATTCTAGAGTTATATTGCTACTGGGGAGCACCAGTATAATTTTGGTTTTAGTATGAATGAAAAAAAGACCAAGGTAGTGTGATCATTGACCCTTGGCATTTGAGAGTGGTGGCAATGAAACCTTGACATAGGTGTAAATGTCACCCGTGTTTTTGTTTTGCGGGACTAAGATAGGACCTTCCTGTAGATCAAGGCTGAAGCTTCGGATTTGGGTTAGAACTCTAGCATCCTTTTCTGTTTCATAACATCATGTTACAATTCTGTTCTGTTTCTAGTTTCTCTCTCTCTCTTTTAGTGCATCAGGCAAAAAGAGAGCATTTATAATTACAACTTTTGTTCTATTCATGTAACTCATGGAGTTAGGAATTTTCTTATTGTCACTTTGTTCCCAGAATATGGTCTTCACAGAAGTACCTGGTGGCTTCAGGTGGACCCTCATAGTCATCGAGAAGATGCTGTGCCTGCTTTTGTTGCGTACACATCCCCCGTCAACGGTCAGAGGGTGGGTAGAATCTGCACGATTTCTATCTAGGAAACAGGCTGACCAATTATGAAGCTTGATTAATACTATTGATGCTTTAATGGCCCGTTTTATATCCTGAACACTGGGGGGAAATACATTCCCTTCTGCAAAGACCATGGTTCTTATGATTCACTTAGCATAGATAGCAAAAAGCATGAAAGATCACTTGTCTCACAAGAAGAAATGGGTGGTGTGTAACGCCAGCTGCATATATTACTGAACTGTTACAGAGGAGAGGAAATTACCCAGTCAGAACAGATATGTCTCTGTAGCCTCGCATCCGCATTCTAATAGCCGCAGAGTTTATCTTAGTCTGAATGGAGCTCCAGGTTATTAATTGTTTTAATGATTTCATTGATTTCTGTTAATCTAGGTAATGTGCCTTACTAAATTCGGTAGTTTATTTTGCTTTTCAATTAACCTTTTACTTTCGTTATATCATTTTTTATTAAAAACAAAGGTTTTATCTGCATTTTAATGATATGCCTATCTTAGCGTATTATAAATTATATTTGGCTATCTGTGCTGCAATTTTCCTGAATACTTCAGGCTAATGGCGAACCAGAATGGCTCAGTATTTTATTACAGGCTGTCATTAATACAAAACATTCTAAAAGTCATTTGAATAAATGCTAGGATCTTTTATGTATAGTCAAAAATGTGTTTTTAAAGAATTCCTTTGTATTTTTGAAGAATGCAACGATGAAGGAAGTCATGCTTTAACTTAGACCTTTCATGTCTCAAATTTAGGAAGAATGTTATAACTTCATTTTCAATACAAGATATTTTAATTTTTTTAATTAATAGATATAAAAATATGTTGCCATCCCTTTGGAAATTTAAAAGTGTTTAAAATAGTATATTTCAAAAAAAAGGGTGCAGTATGTGTATCCTTACTGCGTCTCTAAAATATTTCACTGTTTATATAGATTATTTGCTGTTCCTAGAAATCTGCCAAATTAAGGTCTTCATTTACTTGGGCGGACGTAAAGCTGTGTGTCATAAAAACATAAGTGAGGTGGCCCCACAGGACACTGGAGTGAACCTGCAACTCTTCCTTCCGGGAGAGCCACACGCACACACAACTTCTGAACCAATTAAAAACTGTTAATGACAAAACACTGCAATTGATTAGTCTTTGTATGTTTACAGCTCACTTTAATTGCTGAAAAACGCTATTTGTCAGTTTCATGTTCTATTGACAATGCTATTGATTTATCTGAATTTGGCTTTGTCTTGTCTCTCTTACATAAAACTCACATATGCAGTTCAAATGGGAAATGACTGTATTGATTTCCTTAACTTGAGCCCAAATGCTAAAGATTTTTGGATAAGCTTTCTCATTACTTAAGCCAAAATCAATAAGAAAGAGCATCTTTTAATGAAAGAGCAGTTTGAGCAACGTACTTCAGAAATAGGGTCCTGTTCATTCTTTGCTTTACACATCGATCTCCTAGGTGCCTTAAGTGAGATCCAATTGGTTGACATTGCGGTTAGTCTGTGTGTGTAAACTTGCAGCTTCAGAAAAGGGGAGCTACAGACACGTGGAAAAATCTTTCTCCGGGAAAGAAGACGTCCACCAGCAGGTATAAAATCCAGTGTTGAAACGCAGCACAGCTTACAAATCTATCAAAGAAGTCTTACATCTTCTAATTTCATGCTAATACATCTTACGATGGTACAATATTTAAAAAATGCCTTCACTGGTTCATTTTTAAAATACCTCCATGTGCATATTATATGCTCTGATGCCAATCTTGTCGTAATATTTGTTTTTATTTCAGAAAGCTGCTTGTTGCTGCCGATGATGTTTATGTAATGCAAAATAATTCACTGAAACATCAGGTCATTTTTAAAATAACTTTTTGTTGATGGGTCATTTTTCTTCATTTCTCTTTACTGTTAAATTTCCCGTTTTCTGCAGGAAGGCAAGCACTGAAAGTGAGCTACAGAAATAAAGTGTCCACTCAGGAGCAGCAGAACGGACTGAACATATAAAACAAGTTATGTGGACAGGCCAAACGTCAGGTACTGTACCGTGTTATCATTAACTCCGGTGAACTACATAAATTAAGCTGATTATGCCTTCGCTTAATTAACTGAGAATGACCTATTGACGTATAGGCCGAGTTAGCTAGAGACCGCTTGCTGCACTGCACTTAATTTATTGGTTTTCAATTAGTTCTTCTCTTTCCTGGGATTGTTGAGAGGAAAAAAGTCCATTTATATCTATGTCTTATAGTGTATTTTTATGCACAGTGAGTTTATATTTAAATTGTTATTCTGAGTAGTGTTTTTTTAAATATTCTATCTCTTACATTCACTTCAAGAACTATCTTGCTTTAGTTAAATTTTGGGAATAAATGTTTACCAAATTTACTATCATTATACACACACACACACACACACACACACACACATATACAGCAAATTCAATGAAGAGAGGTAAACATTTAGATTTTTGAAAAATTTCTCTAGAAATGTAACCTGAGAGATTATTTTAAAATTATGATATGAATGGTCACTCTCAATTTCTGTGTGGTAAAACCAATGTATAGGACAATATCTTCAGATGAAAATTTATCCTTTAATTTTGACCTTTCGTATACTCATTGTGTGAGGGCTGTTATATCTCACTTTATCCCCCTCAACTATGTAGCTTTTATAATCCAATAATCAAAAGACATTTGTTGGCTCATTCTTATGTTCTCAGTATCTAAACATAAGAACACTTCACTAGTGACTGGTAGTCTGATCTTAGGTTTTACAATTATTTTAATTATTTGCTATTGATAGCCGTGGTTGTAGGGCCAGCCAAAATATGAAAGTAAACCAATTATGTCTCCAATTCAGGTCTTCATCTGAGAAGGAAATGGATGGAACTTGGACTCAGGGCTTTTTTGAGGTACTTGCCAACTCCTGTATAATAGTAGTCTAAGTATTACTTGTTCTGGAAGTTCAGAGAGACAGATATTTCTGTGGATTGATGTTGTCAGGGTTGGATTAAAGATTTAATTATTCCTATGAGGCATACATGGGTATCATTATAGTTGATAATCCATATTAAAATTTTATGCAAAATTTAATTAATACTGTAGGCGCTTGTGGGTATATGAGGATTTAACATTCTTGTTATTTGGGAATAACCCTCATAATCCGTACATACTGTGCCTCAGAAGCTTGAATCTCATGCCCCGTGCACATACCCTGGTGCTGGGAGAGTAACTGAACAACCTTATTCAAACAGGCATTGTCTTCAGCACTGTTTTACATGCACAATAATTCTCACTGAGGATTTGACTGACTGACTGACTTAAACTCTTAGCTGTATTTTCTTGAATTTTAGGAGAGAAAAGTTTTGTTATTGCAGAATTTGTGAATTAGGGGATCCACAAAGGACTTGGAATCCCATTTGAACATATCAATGACTATTGTCCCTTGAAAGTCTAATGTAGGTTATGTGAGAAAGTAGGAGAAGATAAAACATATTTGGAGAAGACTGTATCAGAAGCTCCCTTTTAGTTTTATAATGTATGAAATTTTTTAGACACCAGTGTGTGTGTGTGTGTGTGTGTGTGTGTGTGAAAGAGAGAGAGAGATTGAAGTGTCAATTCTGAATTGCAAATGTACAGTTCTATTCAAATTAAAAACCTCTGACCCAATTTTCTCCTACCCATATGTGTCTCGTTCTATCACTTAATGTTCTGTGTTGAAGCAGTGAGCTCAGTTTCTGTCTCTTCACTAAATCATAAGCGGCTTGAAGGTAAGATGTATATTTGATTTATTTTTTATATTTACAATATCCAAATGCTATCCTTAGAATGAAGTGTGAAATTAAAAAATGTTTGACAGGTGAATAAATAATTTATGTAATACATTGTGCTTTGTGTTAAAGGCATGTAAACAGCAAAATATATGTTATATACATTTGGAAGTTCGCTGCTAAATGTTATTTAATATTTAAATTCAACTATCACTTTTTATATTCCAGTATTTTTTCTTAACTTTTAGGTGCATTGCTGAGATACCCATTCTTTTTAGTTCATCACACATCATCACCATTGGTTCATAAATACCTCTCTTAGTTTTGTAATTTTTATTTAACTTTTTAAATATATATATTGTTTCATTTCTGCAGCAATGTATGAGAGCACAGCTTGCCAGCAAACACTGTGGTCTTCTGGCTTTTGACAATCTTGTGGGTCAAAAATAGGATCTCTTTATACTCATTGTATTTTAATTTTAACTTCTGTAATCCAAAGGCGATTGAATATCTTTTTAATTGTTTAAAGGCTATTTACATCTTTTTCCGTGAATGACCTGTTCGTAGCTTATCCTTCCATTACTATGATCATTTAATTTCTTGACACCCTTTTCTCCACTGGAGATGTTTTCCACCCTAAATTCACAGTAACTGGGAACCTTTGCATAATCTCAGATTTACTCAAGCCTTCCTATCCTTCCACTTTCTTCTGAATTTTAAGCCCAGGGAGGTTTATTTTCATCGCTTGCAACCATTTGCATTAGTTCATCCTATCTAATACGAGAGAACCTCTGACCTCATCGTTAACCCATTTACTTAAGCAGCTGAATATTTATACTTTGTATTCCATCTTATATTCCTGAAGTGGAATCATTTCCTGAAGGTTCTAAGGTTCTTGATATTTTTTCCTTACATTCAACGTCTAATTTGACACGTCTCTGCGGGTTAGTTTCCCCTGACTGTGAAGTACCGGCATCCTGCCACCAGGAACAACCAACCAGCTTAGCAAACAGAATAATTGGTACCATCCTTTCCACAAACACAGAAGTAAGTTAAAACAGGACAGAGCTTTTATCATCAATTGATTCTTAGAAGTCCTTTCTTGATATTTCAGCCCCAAGGCTTATATCAAAGGTGCCTCCTTCAATGTGGAAACTTCAAGCTTCCAATTCACCAGTCCGCAGGCCCTGAGCATCAAAGCAGGCGGCCCTGTGATCCGCGGCTAAGCACTTGCTTTCCTGAAGTGATGCTTAGCGCTCTGATTCGCCACCAAGATCTGAGGGGCTTGTTAGGAGAAGATAAATGAGGGAGCCCGACGATTACGCCCTTTGGCCTCCGCTGAGATCTTCCCGAGCAGGAGCTCTTGTCTCCAACTCCTCTTTGACCCATGCCCGTGTCTGCGGCGGCCACCGCTCGGACTCTCACTTGACTTGACGCTCCATTCCTGAGAGGGCCACAGGCGTGCGGAGCCCTCTTGCTTCACGTGGCAGTTGTTGGCCAAAGTGACTCTACAACTGAATATTATCATCTCTTTAGCTACCTTTTTCTCTTTAATGCCAGATCATGACCTGCCTACCATGCTGTTAATGAAAACCATAATTTCCTTATTAAAAAAAAAAAATTCTGATAGCTTCTCGTTTCAATCTATCAGGCTGATGATTTTGTGCTTTCTTCTTTTTATTTAGAGAAGTCATGGTTATAAAATTATCGTCGGCATCATCATTGTCATTGCCACCATCGTTACCATCCATATTATTATTCCGATTAAAATCGAAAGGACAGGAAAACCAAATGTTATACAATTTATTAATATTGCCGACTTATCAAGTTTTCATCATTTCGTCTCTTTTTCCTCATGTGTCCTGTGTTACACGTGTGCTCATGTATCACTAAGGAGCACACAGGAGAAGCTCAGTTAGTTGCTTAATTGTTTTTCCTGGCTAATTATTTAAAACAGACACATAGTAAGGTGAACATGTTAGATCTCTGTTGTCTTGGATATATTAATTAATACTGGGGGAGAGGCCATTCATTTCTCAGACACCTTTCCAGTCGACCTTCTTGTCATGTCGGTGGCCCTGATAAATGTCTTAAATCCATTTCTTTCTTTCTCTCACCACAAGGCTCAGGTCTTCAGCATCAGTCCCTCTGTACCCAGCCTTCTCTCTCTCTACCTCTGGTCTCACCCCCTTCTAGGACCCCCCTGCTCCTGGACGGGCCTTAGAGCCGGCAGACGCCCACTAAAAATCTGATCTTATCAGTCGCCCACTAAAAATTCGTTTCTATTCCCAGCTAACCACTGAATTGCTTTTCAAACTGGGGCCACCAGGAATAGGTAGGAGAGAAGCTAACCCAAGTGGTGCGCCGATCTTCTCATTCTCAGTCAGCTAGAACAACTCTGCTTTGTGGACTCTATTTATTAGGCTCAGCTAAAATAATATTGGAAGAGAAGGCATTAGTCAACGATTGCTGTGATAACGCCACATAGTGAACGTCTTCAAAAATCAGTGTCTTGTATAACAAACACTTTCTTTCTTTTCTTGCCCATCGGGTTTTGGATTGGTGGAGGTGGTTTGCTGCAGGTACTTCAGGTTTCCCCCACAGGACTTCCTTTCTGTCATGAGCGCCTACCTGTGGCCTGCTTTCTACGTGAAGCATGCGGATGCTCCAGACAGGTCAAGCAATGCAAGCACATGTCAAAGTTTGCTCGTGTCCAAAATACTCAAATGACATTAGCCTACAGTGCCACATAGTAAAGAAGCACACTCAGCCCATACTGAAACCATGGCAAGGGCAGGGAAGGCATGGAAGGTTGTGAATAAATAATACAGTCTACCACAAGCCCCCCTCCCCTGCTGTTCTCAGCAGGAGTTTTAAAACAATTGAACCTCCAGGTGAATTACAAACCTTAGGAGAAACACAAAAGCCTGCCTGACCTCTTCTGATTTTCCTTTCAGTTTATTTTCTGCTACTCTCTGCTCTTCATACGCACACACCCGTTCCTCTGTGTTGAATGCCCTGTGTCTTCTGCCTGGGAAACTGGTTCTCATCCCTGATTACTCACCTTATTGTTAATTCTTGCAATCCCTAAACAAAACATTTTTCTGCCTGAAATTAAAACCAACTTCTGAAAGCAAAGGACTTCATGCTGGCATAGAGGTGTTTTGCTCATACAAGTAAAGACAAGTCATGTTTCAGCAAAAGTGTCCACTTTGGTTCGAGAACGTTGATTAATTCAGTGGGATTTACTTTTCTTAGGTTTTAATATGTAGTATTTTCTGATCAAGGCATGTCATGAGATGAGAGTGGTGTGGGCTTTACAGTTGACAACCGTAGTTTGTATAAAACAGACAATCAGAGTCTTCAGTAAAGTTTTCATATCACTTTCTCATTAGGTAATAATGATTTCTTCTTCTCGTTTTACTCATGTTCTAACACTCTCCTGTGTGTCTGGTACTGTTCTTAACTGTACGCTGCTACACTGGAATGTTGTTTTTTGTATCAGAAATCTTATTATTCACTTTCTACACATATACTCATTCAAAAGCCAGATTTTAAGTAGCAGATTTAATCATTTGTACAGCTAAGGAGGTATTACTTTACTCCAGTTACTGCTGCAAAAAACTGTTGTTAAAGAGAAAATCACAGGCCCCAAATGGTGTCACTTGTGGTCAAGCCCATGATACCAAATCTAGAATTAATACCTGACCTGTTGCTGTTGGAACATCTCTCAGAAATACAAATCTCAAGCTACCAGTCTGGAGTTTTCTGCTCAACACCAAGGAGGTAATCTGTCACCTGGGCCTTCTCCATCCCCCATAGGAAGAAGATGGGATCTTCATGATAAGAACCCCTGACATTCCCTTCCCCCCAAAAGAGGATGTCCTAGTCAAAAAGAATCCTTTCTTTTCTTCTGATAATAGCTCCCTTCCTCCACCCTTCTTCCTATAAAACCTTTCACTTTGTACAACCCCTGGAGAGCCCTTCTGGTTGTTGGATGAGTTGGTGCCTGATTCATGAACTGCTTAATAAGCCCAGTAGATCTTCAGCTTGACTCAGTTGAATTTTGTTTTATAACACTGACTGCTGTATTTATAATATTATACTCCTTGGGAATATTTTCTTTGATAATGCAAATCTACACCCCCAGGTGTGTACTCTGCTCCATATCACGTGATCTTTTGTATTGTATCCATGCAACCAAGAAAGAGGCTTTTTATTTTCCTGTCCTTGGGAAGAGCAGTAACTTGGATCAGAGCTGAATATGGTTCTAGATGGAACTAAACATTGATACTGCAATATTACTTAAACAAACATTAGCTTAGCAGTTCAAGCTTTTCCCTTTGACCATATTATGGTCATTGTCTTGTAGGTTACATATACATCACATATACAGAGATAGAAAACTCAGTCTGTGTTTTTGGGACTTCTCATGGTAGATGGCAGAACAGCAAGAGCTGAGGTGTGCTGGAGCTGGTTCTCACTGGGTCATGACCACAGCTTGATGGTTTCTCCCCAATTCCCTGTTCAGCGATATTGATAGCTTGAAATTGATCATGGGAGGAATATTTACACCACTGAAATTGGCCAGAATTCTTTTTCCAGAGAGCTAGTTTACTAGTATACCAGAGCCAAGCCTCGCACTTACATATAATATTTACTACCTTCTGTGGATGAAAGGGGGCCACATGCTAAACCTGACAAATTCAGGGAAGGCCTGCATGGTGGACTTGCAAACTCAGAGACCTAAAGTAACCACAAAGGATGGTCTGAAATTAAAACTTTTTAAACTAAAAGCAGTCTATGGTGGGTAGTCATGTCCTGAGGCAGTATTTTTCCCTAACAAAGGTTAATCTTCACCTTAACTAAGCCTGCCCATTTGTCTTTTTGCATCTGCTGATAATACAACGGATTAACATACCTTTGCAAAAACAAAGTAATTTCCTTTTTCTGGACCGCTCAAAGCATAGGCACTACTCTTCCAGACCACAAATCTCCTCATTATCATTTTTAGCATGTTAAATGTTGACTGTTAACTATCCTGAACCCACCTAAGTAAAAGAAGTGTGTGTCTATCATTTTATTTTTTATCCAATCCCAGAGGTTTCCCAACTTTGCTTTCTCCCATCTCCCTAATCTATCACCAATGGATTTCATGTAACACACTTACCTCTCCCCCTTTGATTGTAATCTGTAAAGCAAGGTGCAAAATGGCCATTCTCCAGAGCATTATCTCAGTCCTTTGAGATTCTTCCCTCCATGTGTCTACAGTTTGGCTCAAATAAACTCACAAAAACTCTTCACAGGTTTGAATGTTTCTTACCTTAACACTTCTTTATGATTGTTAAATGTGTAAGTTGTATGTAAATTTTATTTCATCTCTCTCCTAATGTTTTATATTTTATTATCACACAGTCTATTTTTCCCCCCACTTAAGATCATCTAATTTCTCAGTACTATATTTTTTCCCTGTTATTCCACAGTTTTGGTGGGGGTTTTTTAGAATTCTGGTCATGTATTCATAAAAGTTTCTGATATAATAAATATTTCAAAATTGAAATGAGTACCTTGCTTATTGTTATAAAGTTTATGTTATTATGTTTATATGTTATGCATAAACATTCAATAACCATTTTATTCCAAATATTAGTTTGCAAGAAATTTTAAATGCACCTAAAAATTTTCCAATTCATATGCAAAGCTAGACATAGCTGGTTTAAAGATATGCTCTTTCTCCAAGGAGAATCTAAATCTAAAAATAAAAAGTAGCTAAACTATTTTTCTATTTGAAACCATTCAAACAGATATTTCCCCAATATATTAAATATCAAGATTAAATAAACATTATGAAAGAGTAGTTCTGCAGCTATAGTTAAAACTAAAAAGCAAAAATGTAAAATTGTATAATTTTGGAGCTTTTTAAAATTTTCTTGTTGGGGCTATGATGCTGTGTTCCCAAAACTGGAACCTGAGCCTGCAGATTCAGATTATTTGTCACAGTGCCCAGAAGAATATTTAGTGGTCTAGGACCTTATCAATAATTAAAAATATAAATCACTATTGTTGCTTGAGAATCTGTTTCCAGAAACTAGTTTCAAAACTTTATCCTTTTATATACACTAACTCTAGAGTAAACAATATTACCTTTATTTGTTCATAATGAGAATGTGACAATAGAAATGATTCCATTAGAAATGTGTTCCCTAGCGTCTCCTGTGTGAGGGCTTTGCATGTGTACATTCATACCTCACAGCTTCATCCTTTAGACCTTCCATAGATAATCACTCTTGTCTTTTAGCACCTGGGGTAATTATTTTGACTTCTCTACTTGGTTAATTTTTTTCTTTATTTACTTGCCCTCGATTGTAGGGCTCTTGAGAAAAAGAATTTTATTTTATTTTTTGTTCTCACAGAATTCAAAATCTGTAATACTAATTGTCATATCCAAAGTAGACTTTAGATAAATGTTTGTTATTGATGCTGAAGCCATTGATAGAGGGATAGGGAAACTGTTACAGTTCATTTTCATATATTTATTGTGTCCAAAGAGATTTCTCATCTGCACCCATGTTCTCTCTTGCATATCATACTCAAATCATACTCAAATACACAAGCCCTTATATTTCTTGTGCATGTCATGTGTAGTTTATTTTCAGAATTTTGAGATTCTGAATAAATGACATTAAATAAATTAGAATTGATTCCTTCAAAAAGAACAATAATACATCGGAAAAATTATAGCATGTGGTAAAATTTAATAGGAAAATTGATTCTATTTATTATCAAGCTTTTGTTTTATTTGCAGAAATCTTTAAAAAAAAACATTTATTTAGTTACTCTTAAATAGGTAGGTTACTTTTCCATTATATATGAGAGGTTTAACCTTTTCAAATGTTTTGTGTCTCAATCCAGTAATTCAGGAGAAGCTTAAATTTTAACTCAATAAGCATATAATACAAATACATAAATCAGTAACAATTTAAAAAATAAAGATTAGTATCATCTCCCTGATGATCAGATAAATGGAAACCTTTTATGTCAATGACAGGTGTGTTTTTGAATTGGCTCATCTCTAATTTCCCTGTTTGCCTCTTGCTTTTACAATTATTCCTGCAACAAGTACAGAGGCAAGATAATTTTCTACATTCATTTACATAATTGCAGTCATAACTTCTTTTATCTTCCATCAATTTACAACCAAAAGCTCAGAATGTTTCTATACAATTATTGGGCTTTTTTACATTAAATTTCTAAAGAATTATTGAAAAGGTTGATGATTTATAACTTTATCTTTATAAATATTAACCTAGAATAGAGCCAACAGGTGTCTTCTCATAATATGAACATTTAGAATAAAGAGGAAAGTAATTTGAACACTTAGTATAAGGAGGAAAATTTAGGAATTACCTCTGCAGGTGAGTAATAGCTAAGAACTGGAACTCATAATGGTACATTTTAACTAGATATTGGAATGTAAAAAAGATTGGAGAACATGCATATTAAATAAAAGTAGATATGTCTGTCTACTTTTTTTTTTTTTTGACTGATTTAAGATCCTTTGAAATTAAAATAGAAAAGAAAGATTCAAAACACTCATTGCAATTTTGACTAAATGCTGGTATATATATGATATGTGCATTGGGCATAGTTAGGCCACCAGTTCTGCTCAACCAGTCTAGCTTCTTCCCTAACTTTGGATCTGGATCTCAGAAGTTACTTAATTTTACCTGGCTCAGCTCCCTTATCAGCAGATACTCAAGTTGGATTAAATGACATGTGAAGTATTTTAGTTCCATAATCCAAGATGAGCAATACTTGAAGAGCAGCTAAAAGAGGCTAAAGCCAATCTTGGGAGATATAAATCAAGGAACCCAGGTGTGTAAAAAGCCAAAGTCAAGTTTAAATGCTAGATTAGAATGTTTGCTGTGGGAATTTAAAATGTGTCGGTTGCAGAAGTTCTGGTGAAATTGCTTTCACATAGAAGAAAGGAGAAACCTGGGATCCAGTCCCAATCTTGCTTCTAGGCAGCTGTGTGCTTGGTTGCTCAGGCCTCTTCTTATTGGGCAAATGAGAAGACATGAGCAGCATGATCTGGAAGCTTCACACACCTTTTCTTTTCCATGAGAGCAAACTTGGGCAGTAATCAGCATTGGGCAGGACCAGTCTAAGGAACAGGTGAGCAATAGTTGGTATTAACCAATGGTAGAAGACTGATGGGAGGTTTGGGCATTCATCAATCTGTTTCCCTGGGCTGATATACACATTTATTTGAATTCCTCATTAAATTTAAAACTTGTCCTCCCCTTTGTAAAATATCACTAGAACCACACATCTAAATCACCTCCATGCTAGCTCTGTTTGCCTCCCATGGATCATGACTTCCACCCTCTCTTTGTTAGTAGTAAGCCTGCTATGCAATATTACCATTATGTTCATAATGTTCATAACTTTTAAAAATAACTCAGATAAGCTATCAAGCCTCTTCTCAAAAAGTCTTTTGTAAGAAAATTCTAACTTTCAGCAAATGGAAATATCCTATATGGTTAAAAATCAAGTGCTTAATGACCAAATATCTAATTGCATATCGTTTTATAAAATCTGTAGAATGTTTCCTGTCTCTTTAAGGATTTTTTTTTTTTTATTGTTAAGCAAAACAAAGACAAAGACCAAGCATTGAATATGTTTTAAATTTTTATGCATGTCAACCTCACGTTTGGATTAAAAGATGAGTAACATTACCAGATCCCTCAGTAAAGATATTTTAGTTATTAGTTTTAAAATTATGTTTGCTATTAATATAAATCAGTCAGATACTCAAATGTAATTCTTATAATGCATTGTTAAAAATTAGTATGATATGAGAAGGTAATAGACTCTAAAATTGTTAGTTTAGGTAATAATTAGATATAGTCATACACTTTCAAATTAAAAAGTAATTAAGCATGGTATTGTATTAATGGTCCAAAATATTAATGAGTCTTGCCAATATCTGAAAATGAAATAATTAAATTAACGGCATATCCTAGATTAAAGATAAGCCATTGTGAATTAAATTTTAACAAATAGCTTTCAATTGCACAATATGTGCAAACCTATGTTCAGAAATATTCATTACAGTGACCTTTTTAAAATAACAGAAGTTAAAACAAAATATATATCCTACAATAGGTCCTGTTTGCAAAAATGGATCATGTATTTGTGTGATAGCCACATGCATCTATCTATCATCTATATCTATATCTATCTATCTATCTATCTATCTATCTATCTATCTATCTATCTATCTATCTATCTATCATCTATCATCTATCTATCATCTATATCTATCTATCTATCATCATCTATCATCATCTATCTACCCATCTATCATATCTAATCTATCTCATCTCTATCTATCTATCTATCTATCTATCTATCTATCTATCTATCTATCTATCTATCTATCTATCATCTATCTATCTATCATCTATCTATCTATCTATCTATCTATCTATCTATCTATCTATCTATCTATCATCTATCTATCTATCTATCTATCTATCTATCATCTATCTATCTATCTATCTATCTATCTATCTATCTATCTATCATCTATCATTTATCTATCTATCTATCTATCTATCATCTATCTATCTATCTATCTATCTATCTATCTATCTATCTATCTATCTATCTATCATCTATCTATCTATCTATCTATCTATCATCTATCTATCTATCATCTATCTATCTATCATCTATCTATCTATCTATCTATCTATCTATCTATCTATCTATCTATCTATCTATCTATCATCTATCTATCTATCTATCATCTATCTATCTATCTATCTATCTATCTATCTATCTATCATCTATCTATCTATCATCTATCTATCTATCTATCTATCTATCTATCATCTATCTATCTATCTATCTATCTATCATCTATCTATCTATCTATCTATCTATCTATCTATCATCTATCATTTATCTATCTATCTATCTATCTATCTATCTATCTATCTATCTATCTATCATCTATCTATCTATCTATCTATCATCTATCTATCTATCTATCATCTATCTATCTATCTATCTATCATCTATCTATCTATCTATCTATCTATCTATCTATCTATCTATCTATCATCTATCATTTATCTATCTATCTATCTATCTATCTATCTATCTATCTATCATCTATCTATCTATCTATCTATCTATCATCTATCTATCTATCTATCATCTATCTATCTATCTATCTATCTATCTATCTATCTATCTATCTATCTATTATCTATCTATCTATCTATCTATCTATCATCTATCTATCTATCATCTATCTATCTATCTATCTATCTATCTATCTATCTATCTATCTATCTATCTATCATCTATCATCTATCTATCTATCATCTATCTATCTATCTATCTATCTATCTATCTATCTATCTATCTATCTATCATCTATCTATCTATCTATCTATCTATCATCTATCTATCTATCTATCTATCTATCTATCATCTATCTATCATCATCTATCTATCTATCATCTATCTATCTATCTATCATCTATCTATCTATCATCTTCTATCTATATCATCTATATCTATCTGTCATCTATCTATCTATATCTATCTATCACCTGCCTATTTATCTACCTATCATTTATCAAGTTAGGGTCAATAGTTTAGGAATTACTTCTCTATAAAAAACTTGCATTAAATTTCCCTGGCCAGGGTAAAAAGATAGGGAGACTTTGACATCTGGAAGAAAATGGAGTCACTGTTTATATTTTAACTCCGTGAGACTTCCCAATATTTCAGAGAAAATATTTCAGGCTTCAGACTGAGACTACTGACTATTGTCTGGATCTTAGTTAAAACTGTATTTCATTTTCTGTAACCTTATGGAGCCTGACTTGATTAGTAGTCATGGTGCTATTTTAAAAAAGGAGTCAGAAATTAACTTCAGTAAGTCAGCTTATAATGCAATTTTTTGGCCTTTTATTTACTCTTACTTATCAAATATATAAATAAGAAAATGGGAGAGTCCAAAAACATATAGAAAAAGAATCAATGGGAAAAGAAGAAAATTAATTTTTATGATGAAAGGGCAACACATACTTTGCAGTAATAAGATAAAGTAATTTTTAAGAGGACTCAGAGACATTTTCATTTTAATCAGGGAAACAGATCTATTAACACAAACATTAGGAGAATAATAATATCTTTAATATCTTTTGTTTAAATTTTTGAGACCCATTCATATTAAGATGGTTTTTAGAAACCCTCCAGCTGTGAGAGGAGGGCCAGCAAATGCTTTTGCACTTTCCAGGGGAAGAAATCAGGGCTTGGAGAAGTTCAAAGACTTGCTCAGGTCCCAGAGCTTGGTCGAGGGTGCCGAGCACCGAAGTGCCCAGAGCGGTTTCTGTTCAGATGCTTCGCTGCTCCCCAGGGAGCAGTGTGATGCAGAAAGATTGGACTAAAGAGGATCCTGTCAAATTTAGCAAAAGCTAATTAAAGCGTCAAGTATTCTAAATGTAAGATGTGATAGAAATTTGTTTCCAGTAGCAAGTTACAGGTAATTTTGCAGTTATCTAATGTCTTTTCATTTCTTAGTATGTGTTGTACTGACTGATATTTTTATGCTCTTTGCATTCTTTGTCATTTTTAATATCTTTAGTGATTTTGAAATATTTGGTGCTGGATCAGTCTGCTGCAAATATGACCTGTCATTGCCACCAATGGACTGATTGAATCTGTCACGCTGTTGGGACTTACAGTAAATTCACCACCGCACAAGTAAAACCATTAGAAATTGCATTGGTTTAAATGGCTGAATATAAGAACCCCCTGATTCTATCAGTAACATGGCTTATATTTTCCATCCAAATGACTGTGGAGAATCTAAAAATTATATCAATTTTAATGTGCATATGTTGCTGTGCTGATTTCTATTTAAGATCTGTACCATGGTTTTTGCCTCTAAAATGTCTGTATTAAAATAATTTATAGGAAGCGTTAATGAGATTTTATATTGCAAACTGTTTTGTTTTGAAAACCCTGGGTATATCTGAAAGCTTTATTTTCAATATTAATTATGATCTATATACATATATACATTAATGTGAATAAAATATCTTTTATTGCACATATTAGAATTCTTTAAATTATTTACTTCATTTACTTTAGCTCTCTTTTCAATTGAAATTGAAAAAAAATATCAAGTTATTAATATTAAGTTTTATTACGTTTTCAGGTATTGATAATTTGGAAAATAATTCAGTGACTTTTTGTTGCCCTTGTTCCTACAATACTTGCTATTCCAAATAAAATATTTTAAATCATTTTCACCTCTAAAGTAAAAAAACCTGCATTTAACTTTTTAATTCTCAATGCATAAACATTTTTTTCTCAAATATGGAACATTTTATTATTTCATGTAGATTAAATATGTTTAATTTTATGTTGTTTGTTTCCACTTACTCGGGTGTTTTTTAAAGATTTTTCATATTTAATCTGGTCATGTTTCACAGTTTATTTTACTTTGTTAGCCTAGCAGTCCAATTGGATACTATCTCTATCTGAATACTAAAACTATCATAAAAAAACCAGTTTAATAGTCTTGTAAAACAGAGCACATAAAACAAGAACATTTATTTTACTTGAAGACATGTGCTAATTTTTTATTGAGAAATGCATTAAACATTGATATATCCAACCTCTGATTGAACCTTCATACTTGTCACATGTAGGGGCTGCTGAAGATTTATTGCACAATATAAAATTAGGCATATACAGTAAACTTGATAGTAAATGACCTTTGTAGACAGGAGACTGCCACAGAGAACATTTGCACAATAGAAGGGGGTTTGAAAAACATATTTAAAGACATTCAAAGAAGAGTGATGGAAACCGAAAAGTATAAAGAAAAAAAAAAATTCTCCAATGAAATAGATACACAGAAAATGTACTTTTTAAAAGGAGTAGATATTTTTACCATCTCTAATTCATTTGTTTACAACAACCCATGCTAAAGAACAGGTGTTTAACTCCAAATGTATAAATATGCTTATTTAGTCATGCCAGGTTCACAAAGAACTTATGAAATATAAATATAAAAATAAGTGTAATCCTTTAAAAAAGTACAAATTAATACAGCAATAAAGACTCACATAAGGATGACTATCATGTGTCAATTCAGGACACCCTGTGCTCTGACAGGAGGTTGATTTCATTGTGAACTGAATTTAGGGCATGCTTCATTCTGTCCTGCCTCCCTGCCTCCCTCCCTCCTTCCCTCCCTGCCTCTTTTCCCTCCTTTATATTGAATTTCTATTAGTTTAGGGATTAGCAAGATGGAAAAAATAACCAACAGTCCTTTCCACAACACAGAATTCAAAAAGAAATCTGTTTATTGCTAAAGATCCCAAATGAAGGAAAATTGTTTCTCTTGCCTGAATTTATGCTCCCACCTGCTTTTTACATGATATCATTGACATCCATCATTTTTGGAGGCTTGTAAATTCCTTTGCACTTTTAATGGAAGTAGACTTTGAAAGACTGACATGAAGCTCTATGTGCTTGAAGTGAAGTTGTAGAAGACATTGCCAAATCGAAGCTCTGCCTCCTCCATTCTCTTTGGTCTTCCACCCGCCTTCACTGCTGGTAAGTCTAGGAATTCGCCAGCCATTTCCTCACTGTGCAACCTGGAATGCTGCCTTGAAGACCAGTGGGAACCTCCTATCAAGACCTGTGTGTCTACCTTCCCCACACGGCAATGCCACTAAGGTGGTGCAGTCAGGCTCACGCAGGAGAGCAAGTTTTGCTGCAACCAATAACCGATGAATGGTTAAGTTATAAAGTTGGGGATTTTTAAATTTTTAAATTTTAATGTACACTCATATTCAATGTTGACCTAAAATGGTTTTAAAGTAGGATTATGCAAGGAATTCAGTATTTTGATTTGACACAGTATATATTTTACAGAAATAAATTAAGGGGTTGTCTTTACAGTGTTTCAGTCACTCCCCAGTAGTAAATTAAGAATTGATCAAGATACTCTTTTGGCTATCCACAAATATTGTTTAATTTTTTTAATTGATTTTAGAGGGGGAGGAAGAGAGAGAGGGGGAAAGAGAGAGAAAGGGGGTGAGAAAGAGAGAGAGAGACATTGATGTGAGAGGGATAAGTCCCTACCTGGATAGAACCTGCAACCTAGATATGTGCCCTGACCAGGAATCAAACCCACAACCTTCCAGTGCACGGGAGGATGCTCCAAACAACTGAGCCACACCAGCCATGGCTATGGTTTAATTTTTTTTAATGAATTTTCTCTTTCCTTTCTATACTTTGCCCCCAGTGAAGCCACCATTAACCTTTTTATTTCTTATTAATCACTTATTCAACAAATTTCGATTTAGCACCTACTCTGTACCAGCTGCTACGTTGACCTTGAACACAGAGTAGAGGTCAAGATGAAGTTCTTATCATCAAGGAATGTACAGACTACTTGGAGAAGCAGGAAGACTGACATGGTAATTGCTACGGTGGAAATAATTACTCTGGAAGCATGCAGAGGTAAGCTTTTTAATTCATTTCTTCTGCAACTGTATTAGCACAATCTTTCCCCCTTATCTCCTTTCCACAATCAATGCTGTCTCACTTGTGGAAATCTTTTCCTTCTGTTTATTGGATAAATTATCACCTTTAACATCGTTATTTCAAAGTCCCTGTAGAATAATTCAACATCAGAGCCATCTCCACACATTTACAGAAAAAAAAAATCTGTAGCTAAATGTAAAAGTTAGCTTATCCTAGGTCCAGTGTAGACTAAAAGGAGCTGGGAGGGTAAACTCTTCAGACGGAGCAGGTAGATTTCATCTTCTGAGTGCGCGTCATTTATGTTTTTAGCAGCTTCCTACTTATCCAGTTATTTTGTAAAAATATTTCATAGTCCAGAATCATCAAACCTCCCAAGAGATAGCCTTGTCTGTAGATCTGGCCAGAGCATGTTTTACCGAGTAGATGGTTTGGCCTCTTGACAAACATGAATTGTTTGTTTGCTCCTTTGTTTTTATTGCCCTTGGCCCTGAGGATTTTTCTCATGGCCCGCAGTCACTGTTTGTTTTTTAGGTGCCTGACCCCTTTATCCTGTGTGTCAGTGCTCCTGGCTGTTGTGATTTCCTCTTACATCTTGGCACACAGATCTTTTCCCAGTGGTACTTTGGCTGTTACCAAGCTCTGTGAGGGTATCTGTCACATCTTCCACTGTCCTGGCCGCATTTACAAAGGGCTGCTTAGAGTGATCTCCCGAACATCTTCTAGGGTTTCTCAGAACACTTTTTTTTTCCTTTCTAGTGAACTGAATAGCTTCCTATGGAAGTTTCCTATTGCATGGAATTGTATCAGAGCCAAAGTATCCCAGTCATCTCAAAAGTTTGCTTATATCCAATGGACACTTACATTTCACATTATTTATGGTTAAACCTAGTGGTTGGTATCAACCACGAAACATAACTTTCAACAAGACCCATTGAATAAGTCAGGGCTTTGCTCAGTTTTTAAAAATTGCAGTGATATTTATGCCTGAAACTTTACCTTTCCTTTTTCATTCTTAATAATAGAGTTTAAAGTTTTTCTTTGAGTAATGTGCCTTCACATATTTTATCTAAATTGACCATACAACAATGCTATGAGAGATGAATTATCCTAGTAACATTTATTTCCGACCCAACATCAGAAATATATTTAAAAAAACTCATTTTATAAGGAAAGACAAATCATTAAATAGTAGGGGTAGATACAGAGGGGGGTGAAAGTTGGCGTACAGTTGTTCATATGAAAAATAATACAAGTATTAATAAATAACACAAGAATAAATGAAAGTGTGCTTTACATATTCACAACTATAGGTCAACTTTTGCCCCAACCTGTACAGTAAAATCAAGGATGTTAAAATGTTTTATGAATTATTATACAATAGTTAACCACTTTTGCTTTATTAATTACTCATCTACCTTCTTAATGGTCCATAATAGTATATTGATATGAAGACAAAAAGTGAGTCAGGGTGAAATCACATCATTTATCATTTGTGTGAGAACAGTATTTTACTCGTGATACTCCTGTCTGGCTGATGGTTGTCATTACAATTCATCATCACCAAACTTTCAGATATTTTTCTAATACACTCTCTCTCTTTGCACACACACTCAAAGATGTCTGTGTAGTTGACAAAGAATGGATTTGAAGTAAGTTTGCTGGGTTTGTATACAACCTCTTTCATTTACTTATCCTAAGATCTATGATCTGTGAAATTGGGGTAGTAAAATGGCCTCTATGGGAAGGTTGGTTTGAATTAAATAAAATAATGCTTTTATTTAGCAAGAATAAAAACATTCCCCTGTTTCAGATATTTGACACTTGGTTTTTAGCAATGAACTCTCATATTAAAAGCCCTTAGATGAGCCCTCCTTCATCATCCCTCCACCAAATTTCCACGTCAATGGTCACATACACTTATCTTCTCTTTTTCTCCTTCAACACCGAAAAAACCCTCCTCACCCATCAAAGACAAACTTGAAAACATTTGCTTGAAGTTCCTTGCTTTTCCCCCTTGTCAATACTGCAATCCTTTAATTTATCCACCTCTTGATAGCCTCAAAATTTTCCTTTTATAATTGATTATTCTCATCAACATTCAAAAATCATCTCTTGTTTATCACTGTGTATGTAAACATCACCCACTTCTGTCCCCCCATCACCTCTCATTCCCTTCATATCTTGACCTATCCTCAGTCTCCTTCAAGGACAAACTTCTTGAAAGAGTTGTCTCCAGGTGGTTATCGCCATTTCATCACTTTCCATTCATTTTTCAACTAACTAAATTTTTGGCTCCCACTTGCATTGCTCCATCAAAAGTGCTGTGGCTAATATCACTTTTCAATCCCCACGCTGTTAAATTTAAGGTAGTTTTTCTGTCATCTTTTCTTTCTTTTCTTCATATCTTTATTGATTTCAGAGAGAGGAAAGGAGGGAGAGAGAGAGAGAGAAACATCAATGATGAGAGAGTCATTGATTGAGCCCACAACCCGGGCATGTGCCCTGACCAGGAATCGAACCCTGATCGCCTGGATCCTAGGTCGACGCTCAACCGCTGAGCCACGCCCGGCTGGGCAGTTTTTCTGTCATCGTATATGTCCTCCCAACATCGAGTATTCCACACTATTGAGTACTCCTTAACTTTTCACACACTCTCTCTTAGTGGCCTGTGTGACACCATATTTTCCTATGGTTTCTATCTTTTTTCTATCTTGGTTTCCTTTGCCAACCCCTTGTATTTAACTCAAGAGCTTCTCAAAGTTTTTAACATACTGATCATCAAGAAATCTCCTAAATGCAAGTCATGAGTCAATAGATCTGAAGTGGCTCCTGAGACACTGAATTTCTCAAAAGTTTCAAGTAATGCTAATGCTTTTATTTCACAGGCCACACTTTAAGGAAGAAGTTTCTATAAAAATCACTAAAAATTCTGAAGACTCAGAATAAGTCCTTATTACTTCTCATCAGAATTCTCACCTTAGGCAAGCTCATCCATTCTTGTGGATCTAAATACCAAATGCATGCTGATGGGTCTCAAATTTAAATAGCTATCCTGAACCCCTTTTCCAAGTTCAGATCCATGTATAGAGTTCCTACTTGGCATTGTCTCTTAAATGTTTTATTGGACTATAAACTTCTAATTTTGAAAGCTAACCTCTTCAGCTTTCCTCCAAACCTTCTCCTCCTCTTAATTACCATTTTAGTCAATGGCACCTCCACCCACGCAGGAGCAAAGCCACAAATTTCATGCTAAATGTTATCTCTTTTATCTGCTAATTTAACTGTTTATAAAGTCATATTTTGAATTCCTACAAAATTTTGAAGGTGGTGAACTTTTTTCCTCCTTGTAGTATCAACTCTAGTTGTAGCCCACCTTCTACTTATCCTTCAGGTCTTAGCCTGAATGTGATTTTCTTAAGGTGTCCTTCACAACAGCTCCTACTCATAAAATAACTTACCTAAACATATATATTATATATGTATGTATATTTCCTATACTCATACTAGACTGTGAGCTCCAGAAAACCAGAGATTGTCCGTTTTGTTACTATAACTACCTCTAGCAGACTGCTTGGGCTCGCAAGCATTTGTTGGATGAATACTTCAACTTGGATAAAGATGAGAGGACAGGGTTGTCATCCAGATATCTTGACCTTCTAACTCTGTAATTTATTCTGCCTCTGTGATACTTAAGTCACTCAAATTGAATTAATTTCCAACTGTCATTAATTTAAATAGCTGCTTCATCTCTCCCTGAGGCCTTAGCTGCTACATGGAATAATTCTTTGTTTCTGAACCTCAGCAGCTCACAAGGTATCATGTAATTGGGTTCACCGAAAACCAGAATTTGGTTATATTTTGTTAAAGAACAATTAATTACACTATGTGTGGACAAAGAACTGACAGTTAAGAAATGCTAAAGCTACTAGAGATTGTCTCATCAAAAAATGCCAACATCATTTTCTTTCTAGGGCCAAAGTCCACCATTTGCTGGTAACTGCTTGCAGTGGTAGGATGAGAATGAATGTGATAATTTTGGGGGCATGGGGTGGAAAAAGCTGGCATCCAATTGCAGTGTCTGCCTTAGTGGCAGGTAGGACAGTGGAGATTTGTGACATCTATTTCAACTCTGATTTTGTTCATAAATAAGGAATTTTAAAATTGGGAAGAATAATTGCTTAACTAAAGGTCTTATTACTAGTTTGGGACATAGTCAAGACTAAAAAGAACTTACATTTCCTGACTTTTAAACCTATTCTATAGTTTTACTGCTTATTTCTAGAATTTTCTCTTATTTGAGTTTTGCTCATAATATTCCTGTTTATCCAATTTTTTTTTCTGGAGATTTAATGCACATATCCAATCTTTGTTCTTGTTGTTACTTGAGTAAAACACAATTGAATATGCTTCTTTAAGGTATTAGATCAGATTTTCATATATTGAAATGCCTAATGATATCCAAAGCAGGTTTTTAAATCAGTGAGTTAGTGTTTTTCAATATGCTCAAAATGACCATTTTTATTCCTAAGTCAATTTCAAATATATTGCTAGCAAACCCAACTGTGGTTATTGAAAATTATCTTAGGAACAATTACAAAATTTCTGTCCTACCGCTTTTCTTGAAAATGTTTTTTCTTGGAGTGTGACCTGTTATTATGCTTATTTTTAAATGGAAGTCAGGATATAGATTAAATTAGTGACTGCAATTGCTTTTTAAAATGTTAATAAACATAAGATGATAAGGCTATTTTCTCACTCCACTGGGTTGTCAACATTTCACTAACTCATTCTCAATTAAAAAAAAAAAAAAGTCAGACAAAAGTAGAAAAAGCGTAACCTTTGAGTGGATGTAAAGTGAGAACTTAGACCTGAGATTGGCCTTGCTGAAGGCTGGCGTGTTTTAGGAGGTGTGATAAATGAGATTAGGCCTCCTCGTTGAAACGTACGAGGTTGCTCAGGTTTCAGAGAAGTCAGAAATATTCGCTGGATGAAGAAAAATCTCTTTTTGAGAAAATTAAAAATTCTAGAAAAGTAGAAAAGATAGCAATATCAATACCAATAAATACTAAAAAAAAAACAGTGACTAATGACACTGAATGCAACACAGAAACATTTCTAATTGGGCAATATAAAAATCTGTAATGGGTTTGATGACAAAGTAACAAAAAATACATTCTGCTTTATTTATTTTTTTTGCCAGAAGCTATATGTAACGTTGATGCCTGGGAATAAGCGTAGCTGTGGGGAAGGTCCAGCTACCAAATAAATAGCTGAATTCCTTTGTGTCCAGGAAGCGGAGCAGGGCTCTGAGGAGCTCAATTTTGTTGAGTCTCCCTACGCTTGCATCACACATTGATCTTCATTTGGCAGGTTCTTCAGGAGACTCAGGATAATTTGTGACTTTCAGCACATCCCACTGTCACAGTCTGAAGCACCAGCTATGTCTCGCAGGGGCCCTTGTTGACATGACAGGGCAGTGACGTCATACAGGAGTGTTCTGCATCTTTGCCTCATGTCCTGCTGGTTGTTCATCCTCATGTCCCTCAGCTTGCGATTCTCAAATAAAGGGTCAGTGTTTTAATCCTCGCCTCAGGCTCTGCTTTCAAGAGCATCTGGGCTCAACAGTGCCCCACTGGTGTGAAATGCCTAAGTTCACAAAAATAGCATTTTTCTGAGGCGTTTATTGGGCCAATTGCACAATGCCTTTGGACACGGCAAAGTGATTTTATATGTATACTTGTAGTATACATGCAACATGTTATAGTACAATACATTATATAAATATCCATATTTATAGTATATGTTTATATTTATACCCTATATAATAATGATATCTAAAATATATTTTCAAATATATGAAATTAAAGAGTTTCAGGAAGCTAAAGTTATGGAGAGTTAAGAAATAAGAAATACAGCATTTTGTCAGTATTATTCCTCCTTAAATGTCATGTTCAAAGGGAAAAAATGATTGGATTTTCAAGCAGCAAATTTTGCAAACAGAGCTGCCCTCAGTGAACTGGGTTGTAGAGGGAGAAAAATTTTGGTTTTGTCTGACACAGGGAAGAAACTCAACAAAAATGTGGTAGGTGGGTCAAAAATGAGGCCTCAACACTATCAATTGAAAATTATCAATAATGGTTCCTATGACTGTTTCTGATGTGCTGATTGTTCTCTGAACTACATTTTGGTACTAAACTAGTTTATTTTCACATCTGAAGGAGTGTATTGTTAAATGGCATGATTATATTTTTCTACTTCAAAACAACATCTTTTAAAATGCTTAACTTCCAATAAATGCCCTCAGACATGACTTAATCTTTATTCAGGAATAACCTGATGATCTATGCAGATGATACTAAAAGCTTGTTGATTCATTTAACTTGAGCAACTGGTCAATTCTCTGAGTTAAATCAATAAAATTTGTTGCTTGATTGGTTTAACTCTTGACTTAAAATGATCCATTGCCTTCTAGGTAGACACAACCAGTTTTTTTTTCCTCTTTTTATATCTTTTTTAAGTATAATATTGCTTCCTTTACCATTTTCCAACAGTGCTGAACGAATTCTTCAGAAGACGGCGCTATGCAAGTTTACAGTGTCTTTGCTGTTGCGATGACTTGTTTCTATGTTTGAGTACTCAGCAATATTCATCAAGCACAGAATTTGTTTTCACTTATTTCCCAACAAATTCAGATCTCTCTCTTCCTGCAGATGTCTAGCTTAAAATCAGGGATATGAAGAACTTCTTTGGAAATTCTATCCCTATTTGAAGGTAATGCTTTTGAAGTCTCTCCCTTAGGGGATATCAGGGGTATATATTTCTTGCATAACTTTTTACAGCAAAAGGTCTGCAGATTTACCTAACATATAAGCCCTGAATAACTATGTTGTGCAAATAAAACATATACTCCAGTGCGTTCTCAGAAACAGACCTTTTCCTGTTGAGTTGGGGAGAGCAGCTTGCTGTTTTATTTGGAGCCATATAAAAGACTTTGAAGGTTTTCAACATGTAACTGTTTTAAAAATTAAATTAAATGCACTATGGAGTTAAAGTATTTTCTCTGTTCTAATAATAATTATGGTAATGATAAAATGAGTTAGCATTTTGCTGTTACAAAGCATGATTATTATGCATGTCTTACTTGACTACCGGGGTTAATCAGGTCTTGCAAAAGGGAATTTCACAATGATGACTTAAATACATAAAACAGAAATAATATTTTTATTATTGTACTTTGAGATTCAGCCCATATGTAATGAAAAACAACTTGCTAAAGCCATAGTGTTTATCCAACTGTAATTCCGGTTTTTTGGTTATATAGTCATATTTTTGAATTGTGAGTTTCATCTGGCAGATAAATATATTTTATTCATCTTTCTAGCCCCAGAATCCAGCATAATACCTGAGTGTTCACAATATTTTTAATTGAATGAATGAAAATACAGAATTAAGGTAATATGTGTTGCTCTACATTAGGAGATAATATTACCTGCCCTGCTTTAGAAAAATTTTGCACATGGTATTTAGAAAATGCAGTTCCTTGCCCAGTTACCTGCTTTGCTGGCATGCACACCGACAGAGATTATTTATATGTCTTACTATTTTATATAGGGATATAGCAGCTGGGAACTAATACGTGGGGTAAGACAGTGAACTTTTCCACATGCTGCTGCTCACGGAATTCAAAAGAGACGTGTGAGGCTGGGCCCTAGTTTATGTCCTTGACCAATTCTGATTTAAGTATACCATGGTTTCTTTTAGAAACTGCCATTGACAAATTATATTGGTAACTGTGTGCACATCTAAATTCATTTATCTCCCCTATCTTTTGGAACTAATGATGTCTTTATATTTATTTCTTGATGTATAAAGTCACAACAACTCATTATTCATCATTTTTTTCAGGTGCCCAATGGTGCTGTTAGCTTTTCCATATTTTGTGAAAAGTTTCCCATAAATTTGAAATTAGCTTTTTTACTCATTTAAGTCTAATCGGCGTGCTTACGAACGCCCTACAGAAATTTTTGATGATGACAAAAGGGTTTTATAAACATTTTTCTGTGAAATTACTTTTGAGAAGCAGTTTTAATTCTCCTGGAATTCATACAACTTAAAGATATTTATTTGATTTCCTAAAATATAATTTACAATAATCTTAAAACTCTAGCCTTAAAATTTCTTTATAGAAAATAATAGGATTTTGTTTTTGGCAGTCTTTAAAATATCTGCTGCAGTTGTGCCCTCATTGATAACCTTCTGGATTAATTTATTTAACAAGTATTCATTCAGCCTCTGTGAGGTGCTAGGTATTGTTTTGTTTTAAGTCCTGGAGGTATAGCAGTGAGTAAAAAGAAAATTCGCCCTCACCGAGCTTATATTCTCAAGGAGGTAGATAGACAATAAACAAAAGTAATAAGTAGAATGTATATTTGCAGTATTACAACATAAAAGTAATTTTGAAAGGCACAAAAGGCTGGAACTCACAGGGAGTGCGGGATGAATTGTATGGTGCTAGTGTCATAGGACCTGGTGCCCCATTGGTACCCAGATCGTGTCTGAATTTCTTGGGACATGTTTTGGAGCTGAGATAATCTCAAATTGCCTAAACATGTGACTGTGAGTCTCTGTTAGTCTATTAGCTACTTCTAAAAGATTTTCAAAGTAATGGTTTTCACCTACCATAGTATAACTAGGAGAGATTATTGAGTGGGAATTGGGACAAGAGAGAAGCCCTGGTGTGCCCAGTGCGGCTCCACAAGTTCTTTCCACTGGGAGGACTCAAGTTGATATGTCAGGAGGCCTTGAGACTTCACTGCAGAGGCTGTCTGAATAGGGATTTGGTGCTTCACTTTATCATATCTCATCTAAGTGTTAGAATAGACCAAAGGGTTAAGCACTGTTACGTCAGAGGAGAACACTGAGCTTCAGAGAGGTCACATAACTTCTTCAATCATTAGTCAGGTGCAGAGTTAACAGAGTGGGAGTGAGCCTCACTCATCTGTCTGCTTTTCACTGGAAAGCTGGACTATCTTCACGTTCTGAACCCCTATTTCTGATTTTTCACTAGTTCTTGAAATTTAGCATTTCCCAAAGAATCTTTTATTGAAAAAGCTAGTTCTAAGGAATGATGAAAGATGCTTTTCCAAATAATGCATTTTAAGTCAATATTCGATGAACAACTAAGTTAAATAATTTTTACATTTTAACTATACTAATGCTTCAACATTTAATATACAAATATGGTAGGGAATCACCAAGAGTGTCACTTATAATGGGTCCCAAAATTTCATGAGTATAAACCTCATTTTTTGGTAACATATTCTGAGATTAGTGTCCTAAGGGACATGATTTTCAGTATGCTATTTTAAACCAGGGTTCGCCTAGAAAATGTTAGCTAATGATCGGCAATTTAGAAGATTAAATAAATCTACTTCTTTCCACATACCTGTTCACTCATTAATTATCATAATTAACGGTCCCAGCTTGCCAGAATTTTAAGGAAACAGCAAAGAAAATATGAATGAAATTGTAACTTGTCCCAATTAGCTGTGAAGACAAACTCTAATAGTATTGAACAGTGAAATTCAAAACATAATTAATTCAGGCATCCCACTGATGGAAATGGATCTGAAGATGGTTATCATATATGCAAATTACTAGATGTAAGCCATTAATTCAGAGTAAATGCATAATAAATATCCTTATATTAATATGTGCAATTATTTCATGTGTCAACTTTCAGAGCTCTTTTTGAAATTCAGTCATAGATGTAAAAAAATCTTTAAAAGTAATTAGTGGCCGCATT